>NW_027266299.1:0-600000 GCF_022045235.1 Haliotis cracherodii
TTCAAAAGCTATTCGTGGCTATTGTGGTGAGATAAAAAATATGACCCGACTTCATTCCGGCTCCCTCCTTGTGGAGTGTGCGAAGACACAACAATCTCTCAGTCTGTTATCAGTTGGACAGTTTGCCAGTGTTGAGGTTGTTGTTTCTGAACACACTACATTAAACACCTGCCAAGGCAGTGTACGTGACAGGTCTGAACAAGAAATCGCTGCAGAGTGACAAAATCAAGGCAAGGATTCAACTATTGAACCAACACATACATGTTCACATTTGCTAGATCGTCTATCCTCAATTAATCAAAGCTGGATGTGTCAACATCGGAGTTGGTGTGTATGTCCCCAATCCCTCTGATGATTGAGATGTCCTGTGACCGTTCTGTGGTTTGTCAACGCTGTGGTGACAACCATGATAATACTGATTGCCAACATACCCACAAAATTTGCAAACTGTGCTGGCCAACAGATGGCCTCCTCTAAAGGTTGCCCTATGTGGCAAAACGAATACAAATATTAAAGCTAAAGTGCCATAAAAACATCACTGTTTGAAAAACAGTGTTATAAAACTGTTTTATTATTAGTCATTTATTGAGTCATCTACTCAATCTACACATAATGACTCCGCTCCTGTCTCCGAGCCAGCTCAAACTTCACCTGTGTCATGTCTGACCGAGCTAACAAGGGTCAAATCTGATCCACACATGGCAACTGCCATCGAGCTCCACCTATCTGAAGGTCATACTTCTGCACCGCCCGTAACTTTCAGGCAGAAAGTCAGACTCAGTCTCAGCCAATCTTTGAGCAACCAGAATCTGACAAAACGGGAAAGAATAATGTTAAACAGAAAACAACCGCCCAATAATCTCGTTCCTTCAGAGGTGACTGTCCGCAACTCATTCAGTGCTCTGGACATGGAAGTAACTCCATCGTCGTAAGAGGCGACTAACGGGATCGAGTGGTCAGGCTCGCTGACTTGGTTGATGCATGTTATCGTATCCCAATGGATCGATGTTCATGATATAAATCACTGGATTGTCTGGTCCAGACTCGATTTTTTTTACAGACTGCCGTCGTACCTTAAATATTGCTTAGTGCAGTGTTAAACAGGAATCCACCTATCAAACAACAAACCAAATCTTATACACCATCTTAAAGAAGGTTACAAATTAATAACTGAATCTGATATTTCAAATAATAAAGGCGAAACTTGCCAAAAATTCTTCATCGTGAAATTAAGTCTCTGAGTTTCAGAAATATCGGTAAAAAACAGGAAAAGAAAAATAGTTAATTTTGATTCTCATAACGGCAAAATATTTTCATTACATGAGCTACGACCCGAGAAGATGCGGGGTAGAATAGGTCTTCAGCAACCCATGCTTGCCGTAAAAGGCTACTATGCTTGTCGTAAAAGGCGACTAAAGGGATCGGGTGATCAGGCTCGCTGACTTGGTTGATGCATGACATCGATCACAATTGCGTGGATCGATGCTCATGATGTGAATCACTGGATTGTCTGGTCCAGACTTGACTATTTACAGACCGCTGTCATATAGCTGGAATATTACTTAGCGCGGCGTTAAACAACAAACCAACCAACCAACCCTAAACTAGCAGACTCTTCGGCTAAAACAATAAGCCTATCTGAACGTTTGACTGGTGAACCTGATGTAGAGTCTGTTACTAAAGAGCCAGAGGCTGTAGAACCAGCTACTTTTGAATCTGCCGTTGTTACTCCAACTAAAAAAGAAAGAAATGGAAAAAAGACTACCAGGAAATGCCCGTCGTAAGAGATTTTTCTCCACAACTGCTTTGATGCTCTGGACAATGGACGTAACCCCACCGTCCCAGAGGAATGGTAGGCGTCCATCTTCCTCACGTGCACGTGAGCGATCCTTCATAGAACCACCAGGCTCAATATCCTAAATTAATGCAGTGGAATTGCAGAAGACTAATTATTAGCACAAGAGACCACCTCCGTGGTCTAATGGTAGAGCGTCCGCCCGGAGAGAGGAAGGTCCGGGGTTCGATCCCCGGCCGCGTCATACCAAAAGACGTTAAAAGATGGTACTTGTTGTTACCCTGTCTGGCGCTCGGCATTAAGGGGCTAAAACAAGGACTGGTCGGCTAAGAGTCAGTATACTGTGTCTGAGTGGGGTATTCATGTTAAACTGCGGCATGGTATCTCAGTGTGCTAGCACTATAAATCGGCATCAGTCCGGACTAGTACAAGCAGCCACACAAACACATACACGTGCATGCACGTCGCTATATAAGTGCAATAATCTTGGATGCGACGTTAAACCCCATTTCACCTCACCTCACCTATTAGCACAAGATTATAAACCATCAGCGTTTAGTTTACAAGAAACCTATTTTAAGCATACTGATAAATTTCTTATCATTCTTTTTCACCTCCAGGTGGTAAAGCCACTGGCGGTGCTTCCATTTTGGTGAGGCAGGGTATCAGTCTGACAATTGCAACAAGACCTTTTAATGGATGTAATGACCCAATGTAATTGTTCTCTGACAAACTGATGCATATAGCTGATGAAACTATTATTAATTCCACTGTGAACCCACATATTCGGAAACCATGGTTTACTGTCGAGTGCAAACAAGCTAGGAAGTGTAGGAAGAAGGCAGAGAAATATTATCGGCGCCACCCTACCGTTCATAATTTGAATAATGTAAAAATCTAATATGTCAAGGCTCGATAAACATTCAGACACAATAAACGCCAGACTTGTACAAATTATGTTTCCAAAATACATTCACGCACGCCTCTGTCACAGGTATGGAACATCATCGATAAATTGTGTGCAGTCTCGTGCAATATCTCAGAGTGCATGAAACAAAATGCTGTGTTAAATGGTGAAGATTTGTATCAGCGCTGTCTTGTTGTTCTCAGTAACATGATTACATTATCTGATAACATAACTGCATATATTAATTCAAAAAGTATCCTGTAACAATTTGACACACAAGACTGATATTATAGCGAAATACAATGCATACTGAATATTCAAAGTGATAACAGCGTCAGAATGTGGCATAGAATACAACACTCCATAAAACATTTTACAATGGGGTTTGTCGTTTGATTCAATTCAATGTACCGATTCACCAGCTTGCCATGGCAAGGAATTATCTGAAAATATTAAAAAAAACGGAATACGGTTCTCTTAGACATATGCTTTATACAATTTTTATGTAATTTTATCAGTACAGCGATATGTTTATCTATTACACTGCATATTTACAGCCGGGTCAAAATATAGTGCCAATGTGAAAAAGCACACGTGGACTGTAAATACAACTTTAGTGCAAGTAGGCGATGATCCAAGTTTTTATTGTATTTGTATTTCAAAACAATATTGTCTAATTGTGACTCTTGCGAAGGACCTGCAGAGAAGAAGACAGTAAATTTGTCGAGTCTTATACACGTTTTTTATACATATTCACTGACACTATTTCACTCAGTGTTAGTAGAATCATTCTCTCTGGTATCCATATAACAGTTTCAATGAGTTTACCCAAGAAAATATTTATTGGACATATGTTTACAAATATAATTAGCATACATCAGTTTCAACTAATTCAAACACAGTGATAAAGTCGGAGGGCAAACTTGATGTCAAACCAACTTTTCCATCACCTCCTAAAAGTGCAGCGACCGCCCCCGTGTTCTAGTGGCTGAGCGTCCGCCCCGAGAGCGGAAGGTCCGGGGTTCGATCCCCTGCCGCGTCATACCAAAATATGTTAAAAGATGGTATTTGCTGTTACCCTGTCCGGTGCTTGGCATTTAGGGGCAAAAACAAAGACTGGTTGGTTAGGAGTCAGTACACTGTCTGAGTGAGGTATTCATGTTAAACTGCAGGCTTGTGATTGCAGTTGACGAGCACTACAAAATCGGCACCAGTCCGGACTAGTACAAGCAGCCACACACAAACACGCGTTGTTGTTGTTGCGCTAAGTGTTTCAGAGGTCGCCTTCTGCCTCAACAATTTCGGCTGACCTGTTCCTCTTTGGGGCTCTCTTTTGTGTGTGAGTAAGGTACATCTATTGTGAGTAAGTATTCATAGAATTTCTGTTTTTGTATTGATATGATTTCTATGATCACTTATCAGATCAAAAATAGAATATGGTTGTGAGGCCTTTCACTCAGCATCTAATACTTACAGCAACAACAACAATGGTTATGCCCAATGCTCCGGGTCGTGATTAGGTCATTAGAAGTGTTGTCGGAGGCTGGACATGCACCATACAGTATTTCCAGTGCATGCAGGCACCGCGTCTTCGTTTCACTCGGTACTTAAAACCTTGATATACATGACTACGTCCACCAAGATTGTTCCGAATGAACTAGACCATCACAGGAGCATTTGCCATTTTACGATGAAGTTCCCTGTATAGATTATTATACCCTTGTCAGGGGCACGGGTAGCCCAGTCGTCTAAGGCGCCGCGATTCGCTGTGCAGAGTTGCGTCCCTTGGGCACGCCAGAACCCTATGATTGTGGATTCGAATCCCTGTTCGCCAGGATTATGTTTCTAGGTTTATCAGCACCATACCCGTGTTCGTGGGTTTCACCGAAGTGGTAAACGTCTGAGACCTGCATCACTTCGGGCTTTCCTCCCACATTAAGCTGACACGCCGTGATATAACTGGAATACTGTTAAAAGTGACGTAAACTCAACTCACTCACTCACTCCTTAAACCCTTGTCAAGCAAGAAGGAGATGCAGGCGGTGACGAGGACACTGATAGATTCTGTCGATAGGATGGTTTCAGTGATGCGGCTGCGGAGAATTGCAGAGTGTCATCTATGGGTACGTTGGTGACGAGATCGACTTCATCGTAACTGACGATTTGATCTGGGTCGGTGATGAGCTTGAGTTTGGAGTAGAAGGTCGAATCCAAGATGGTGTCCTAAGGGAGAAAGGGTTCTAGTGAGGTGTTGGGGAGTGTTGTAAGAGACTCGGGAACACATGTAGACGGGCTTTAGGAGGGTTCTTGTGGATTTGGGTCACTTTTACAGTACATAAAGAAGTTGTTATCCATAAATTGTGTCTACTTTGTCATCTGTCAACTTCTAAGTAATGCCTATCAAGCAATTGATTACTTGTTAACTGGATATTGCAAGTACATTTCAGTGAACTGAGTTAGCTTTCATAGGTTTTGATGGATACCCGTAAAATCCTCAGTTGAGTTCACTCACTCACTATTGTGAGCGTAGGGGCATAACTTAAGTGATGGTATAAACACAGTAACTGGTAATCCCCTGCAGTGGGGGGCAAAGTGAGGATAAACATCTGTCAAACACGCTCCAATTTTTAAAAAATCAGTGACTGTTTAACTTCCAGTTGGTGACATATTGGCGAACTTGACAAGTGATGATGAATTTTAGTATTCATATTATTATAGTTTGTCAAATCGTAAATAAAACTGTAATATCAATTATATATTCTGTATTGGGAAATGTCAGTGTGGGTTATTGTCCGAGCGGGTAATTGTCCGACACTCACGAAATATATATTGTCTGAGTGTGAGTTATAACATTACGTCATGCCAGAAGTGTTTCAGGTGTATTGCGACGAAACTATCACCAGTTTGGGCTGATTTACGTGACATGAATATTTTCTAATAATACAGGCGCTTGAGTGAGTGAGTGAGTATGGTTTTACACCGCTTTTAGCAATATTCCGAGAGACAGTTAACAGCTAGATCTTGTATGGTCAATCGCTTTTAACATGTCTAAGAATAAACTCACTTTAAGGTACTTGGTAGTCAAAACTGGCCGCCCTGATTATGTTTTTAGGTTTGACAGCACCATAACATACTATGCTTGTGGAATTCAGCGATAGATATAATTTGTTACCTAGATATTATCACACTAAGCCACATGTCTTATAGAATTATACAGTTTGTTTAATAAAACAAAAATATTAAAAATCTATCTACGTTTTGATTTATTGCACTGTGACATAAAATATGTAATATATTGGTGTAAATTGTTGTAAAATGTAAGATATCTACCCTGCTGCCATGTAACTTACATACATTTATGTCTATGGCCAGACAAGGAAATAAAGCCCTGTCATATGACCTCTATATGCACCCTGTGACAAACGTGGAACATGTTCTTCAAGAGACGGGAGCTCGGGCGCTGCAATTCGCCCTGCAGAGTTGCGTCCCTTGGGCGCGCCAAAAAACTATGATTGTGGGTACGAATCCTAGTTCGCCCCGATTATGTTTCTAGGTTTGTCAGCACCATACCGTGCTCGTGGGTTTCACCGAAGTGGTAAACATCTGAGACCTGCATCACTTCGGGCTTTCCTCCCACATTAAGCTGACACGCCGTGACATAACTGGAATACTGTTAAAAGCGGCGTTAAACCCAACTCACTCACTCTTCAAGAGGCAATTGTTCTTGCAGTTTATTCTGAGCCAGGAATTCACTGGTCACTCTGAACCTGCATATTAAAAAAGTAAAACTGACGCAAGTATAGGTCATTATACATACATTAGACATCAACCATAACATTGTTTAAGTCAGGGAAATCTCTCGAATCTGTTAATTGAACTGAGCAGGCGTACTTTCTCTACTGGCACTGATAACACACTATGTCAGTGTGAACGTTGTGAATCGCAGGACAGACACAGATAAACGCACAATGTTTTATCTTGACACCTGTTTTATGCCACAGAACAAACAGATTTTACACAGGGTTAGAAATTGGCACTAGTCCTATAGTCCTTACGAAACTGCCCAATAGTAAAGGTATCCTAAGGACTAGTAGAATTTTGACATATTTAAAGGTTTTGCTATATGCTATCATTATAAGAACTAGCGGACTGAAACTGTTAGTTTCTACCGCTGTTAAATACACATTCCTGATGACGAGTGATTACAAAGGGAACACCTTCACTCGCGACACCTGGACAATGTGTTGTGGATGTGTGGTGTTAAACGTCAGCTGATACCCGTAATGGGGCCTTTACACAGGATGGCGACCTTTGTGTCTCCCGTGTGCGACCATAAAATTTGCCAGGCTCAAAGGAGGCAGAATGGTTGCCTAGGTCGTTCCAATGTAGTACACAGGAGGTTCAGACATCGCCATGAACGCCATGGTCGCCATCAATATTTGAACATGTTCAAAACGGTCGCACAAAGGTCGCCGAGGAGGATGGTTGCTCAGAGGTGGCTCAAAGGAGGCAGAAGGGAGGCACAAGCATTGCCGCTGTTGCAGAGTGAAGGCACAGTGGTCGCCTAATGGTAGCCAGGTAACAGATGCGTTCTGCTGATTCCCCGTCAATCATGGGCGACGCTTCTGCCTCCCTTGTGCCTCCTTTGGGCGATCAACAGAGTGCATGGAACGATGACTGTGGCGACCGCCATGCATCCATTCGGCGACTACGGCAACCCATGAGACACCATGGCAATGCTTCTGCCTCTTTGCTGCCTCCTTTGAGCTACCTGTAGTGCCTCCTCAGCCTGCCTATAAATAGAGGGCTTGTACCGGCAGTGTTTCATCGTGGCTGCAGACGCTGAACAACTCGAGCAGTTACTGCTGAACAACCGCTGGAGCAGTTACACAGAAACATGATTTTCTGGGTTTAGGCACCATTGAGCGTGCTGGCCAGTTTTTGATCGCTCAAAGGTGCCACAAAGGTCGCAGTTTTGTGTAAAGGGGGCTTAAAGATCCGGGGTAGAATATGTCTTCAGCAACCCATGCTTGCCGTAAAAGGAGACTAACGGGTCGGGTGGTCAGGCTCGCTGACTTGGTTGATGCATGTCATCGATCCCAATTGCGTGGATCGATGCTCATGATATCAATCACTGGGTTGTCTGGTCCAGACTCGATTTTTTACAGACCGCCGTCATATAGCTGGAATATTGCTGAGTACGGCGTTAAACAACAAACAAAACCAAACCAAAATGTTATCTGCAGTATCAATCAAGGAATATGAAACAGAATATTGGTGGTAGAAGTAGAATATTAAGTAGAGCACAGAAAGCAACACGTTGATACAAAATATCGTCAGGTACACTGTCGTTCTTCATCGGCGCTGTGGTGTGCTGATCACAGGATCTCAATATGGATGTTTCAGGTAATGGGCATTATGAAGGGATGGCATATATCTCAGCGGTGAGTGTGTGGGATTTTCAGACATTGTACCCACATTGTACCTAACAGTTTCTGCAAAAAGTCCGTTTTACACTCTACAAAGTGCCGGCAAGCACGATGTCAGTGGCAGCGTGCACGGTAATTTAAGTAATTTCAACAATATATTTTCTCAGACATATGCATTAGGAGTGGCAATGTTGATTGTAGTATTCAAACTTCGTGGGGATTCCCAACAATTGCCAATGTCAATGACTGTCTGTGCCTGATTATGTACGAGCATATTGGTAGCATCAGCTCATGCGGTGTTAAACAACAAACAAACAAAGCTTTGATATTCAAAACTCGTTCAAATTTAAGGTGTAATGGATGTTTATAAAATAAATAAGACTTAAGAGCAGGTAAAATTGGTATTTAACGGAACAAATTGTGTGGGAAAAACATAGTTAGGTTAGCGACAATGCACAGAGACTGACTTTACTGCTTCGCTAGACGGGGTATCCTGTGTCTTGTTTTGTCCACTGACCATGTGAGTGAGTGAGTGAGTGAGTGAGTTATTTAACGTCACATCGGCACTATTTCATCCATATCGTGACGAGAAGTTACACATTATAAATACAAATAATTAGACTAAATAAAAGCCCGTCATCGATGGACAGTAAAATAACTAGAATATCACAGTAATATTTAAAACTAGCATACAACCATAAATAGATAACACTATACCAGGTAACAAAACAATATAAAAATGAAATTGGCCGTGAGAAATATTGGAAATACATGACAAGCATTCAACCAAGTCACCGTCCCTGGACACCTAACGTTCTTACCCGGGATCGTCACTAGACTGCCTTTTACAGCATTCACACACGTGTTTGTTTATTTGTTGTTTAACGACGCATTCAGCAATACTCCAGCTATATGACGACGGTCTGTAACTAATCGAGTCTGGACCAGACAATCCAGTGATTGACATCATGAGCATCGATGGAAAGCAATTGGGATCGATGACATACATCAGCCAAGACAGCGAGCCTGACCACCCGATCCCGTTAGTCTCTTACGACAAGCATAGTTGCCTTTTACGACAAGTAAGGGTGGCTAAACACCTATTCAACCCCGGATCTTCACGGGTCTCACACACGTGAACAATGTGAATAAACACTAACGGAGCAAGGAATGTAAGGAACGACGGAACTGCATAATATACTCAACAACAAAAGTTCCTGTGACACCAATATTTTCGTGTATTTTTCAAGCAAGTAAAGTTTCAATTTTGTAGTACATATATGAAATCAAGTCACAAAAACGCAACTGCTACGAAAAAGCATGCATTCCATGCAAAAGTTGACTTTATTCAAGCCCCATGCATTTCAATACCCAAGAATGGGTATAAAAACATGTGCATTAACGGGATTCCATATGCATTGTTTAGCATCGTGCTGACAATAACCACAGGGATTGTCGCCAGAAGATCCTCCAGACGTCCCATTTTGACAGGAAAACACCGTCAAGCACGTCTACAGTGGTGCAGACAGCGTCTACGCGTCTATTCACTGACGAGTCTCGTTTTCACCTCAGCCACAGCGATGGACGGATTCGAATTTACCGACGTCGAGGTGAACGTTACGTCAATCATTGTGTCATGGAAGAAGATCAGTTCGGAGGCGGCAGCGTTATGGTATGGGGTGGGATTACAGCAAGACAGAGGACCCGTTTGATAGTGGTAGAGGGAAATCTCAATGGACAGGGCTACCTCGACGTGATCATCGGCCCTGTTGTTCTACCGTTTTTGCGTCGTTATGGCCCAGGCATTACCTTTCAACATGAGAACGGCCTGGCATCATATTGCTCGACTTGTTCAGGATTCACTTCAACAAAACAACGTGAATGTCATCCCCTGGCCGGCTCGCTCCCCTGATCTCTCACCAATCGAGCACATGTGGGATGGGATGGATCGGCGCCTTCGACGTCAACCTCGTGTTCCACAGACACTCCAGGAACTTCGAAACATGCTCCAGCAGATATGGACAGATATCCCACAGGACTTTGTGCGACTCCTGGTCCATTCCATGTGACGAAGACGTGTTGCTTGCATTGCAGCCAGAGGTGGACACACACACTATTGATTTGTAAATTGACATTTTGGCATGTTCATGTTTTTTTTTATGAAATCACGCATTTTCTGAAGTCAGTTGCAAACCGAAATTGTTTCAGATTTGGTAAAAAAACATAACTTTGCGTTAACTCTTATTCAGTGTCACAGGAACTTTTGTTGTTCAGTATATAAGGGTGAGTGGGTGCGTGGGAATGGTTCCTCGCCGCTTTCAGTAAGATTATTCATATCGCGGGGGTTCCTGTGATGGGTTTCGCACACTGTAAACATGTAATAAATAAAGGTCTTCGGCGTAACTAAGGTGCCAATGCATTAACCATAAGGCCACCCCAACACTCATCATAATTTAAGAGAGCGCCCATGTGGTCTATTAGATAGATCCTCTGCCCGAGGTCGGTGCTTCGATCCCCGGTCGCGTAAAATACGTTAAAGGGTGACGCCCGGCAACTACCGCATGCGACAGGCGCAAAGGGGGGTAACTCACTCACTCGTACCAGTAGTTCCGGCAAAGTGTTATTTTCACTGCATATCACTTTACTCTCACTGCAGCGAAAATGTCACGTTTGTAATCTTTAGAAATCCCAATCTTTCATATGTAAGCATACAATATAAAGTGTTATTTCACTGCAAAAAATATAATATTTTCATCATTGAATGCATGACAAACATGCATTTCTTAAAGTGTCTTGAATTTCCTTCTATTTATAAAATCAAAACGTTTTAGTCAATCACGTAAAATTATAAATAAACGAGCTGGGTAAACACTGAGATTTGCTTCAGCTTATTATCGCCAATTTGTTTGAAATTCTTTATGACGGGTGCATGTTAAAACGGCACCTCAGCGAAATGTCCTTTATATTTTAGGACTCGGTCCAATTTCGTTTCCGGAAAGTTACGAGTTGTCAAGTTTTAACTCAACCATGAGACGCAGCACAAGGTAATGCAGCCTTCGCTAAATGTTCGTCACACAAATTTGCGTGTTATCCAGCGAAACACTCCATATTCTTCTGCCAATATAGGTAACATGTTAACGCAAATAACCTACACATGTTAAGTGCTTGAATACCTACTAAGTCTATTTTACCAACGCTTTCCTTCTCGAAATATGTCAACCGTCTACCCGGAAATGCCTTGCTGGACGAGACACTTCGTTGCTGAACACATAAGAGAACCCATATATGACACGATATTAATTTAAACGTAGTCTACAGCAAATCAGTCGGGTGACAGGTTCTAGTGTTATCAATGCCAGGTAGACGAAGCACACCAAGAACCACACAAATCCAACACCGAACTAAACACGGTTTATCGTGACAGAGTTACTTCCCTTTGACCATACAGCGTGGCGGGTGACATGAAATCATAGTGGGAATATTTTGGAAACCTCTACATCTAACTAAAAAAACTTTCGGGAGCGTCCGTGAACACCCGGGAGGTGAGGTGAAATTGGGTTTAACGTCGCGTCCAAGATTATTGCACTTATATAGCGACGTGCATGCGCTTGTGTGAGTGGCTTGTACTAGTCCGGACTGATGCCGATTTATAGTGCTAGCACACTGAGATACCATGCCGCAGTTTATCATGAATATCCCACTCAGACACAGTATACTGAATCCGAGCCGACCAGTCCTTGTTTTAGCCCCCATAATGCCGAGCCCCAGACAGGGTAACAACAAGTACCATCTTTAAACGTATTTTGGTATGACGCGGCCGGGGATCGAAACCCGGACCTTCCGCTCTCCGGGCGGACGCCCTACCACTCGACCACGGAGGCGGTTGAACACCCAGGAGAATCACACAAAATAATAAAGTGTATTCTATATAATTGTATTAATTGTTATCAAGGGGCATGCAGTTCCCTCCTCCCCTGAATCATGAAAACCATCTAATTTCAGTGCTCACCTCTGAATCCCGAATACTTTTTAACACAAATCTCAAAGGCATTATGAAAATAGGTGCGATTTGAACTTAAATCACTGAAACAAATATACAATACAAATATTGAATCTGCGTACCAAATACGATTTTATTATATTCGAACTGACGCGGTGGTCGTAACATAGTCTTTGAAGGATACAGTATTTGCTTGTAAATTTAAAAATGTAAACAAATAATAATGTACATATAAAGTGTCATATTCTGTCTACTGTTTCATATAAAATATTGAAAGACAGACATTTTCAAAAGTTCATGCATAGCCCCAGATGTTGAAATGGGTGTAAAACGTCCGGTAGCGTCCGCGCAATCGTGATTAGTGATTATATAAAACATATACAACTGTAAATAGTGAATGAAAACAAATATCTATCCTTGTTATTAAATTCTTTTTTGAGGTGGGGCGGTCGGGTAGCCTAGTTGTTCAAGCGTTCGCTCGTCACACCGAAGACCCGGGTTCGATTCCCGTCATAGGTACAATCTGTGAAGCCCATTTTCTGGTGTCCCCCGCCGTGATATTGCTGGAATATTGTTAAAAGCGGCGTAAAACCATACCCACTCACTCAATTACTCACTTATTTGAGGTGGTGAGGCGAAAAGGGGTTCAAAGTCGCGTATAGCGACGTGCATGCACGTGTATGTGTGTGGCTCCTTGTACTAGTCCGGACTGATGCCGATTTATAGTGCTAACCCACTAAGATACCATGCCACAGTTTGACATGAATACCACACTCAGACACAGTATACTGTCCCCTAGCCGACCAGTCCTTGTTTTAGCCTCATAATACCAAGCGCCAGGAAGGGTAACAACAAGTACCATCTTTTAACGTCTTTTGGTGGGACGAGGCCGGGGATCGAACCCCAGACCTTTCGCTCTCCGAGCGGACGCTCTACCACTAGACCACGGAGGCTGTCAATTCTTATTTGAAATGTCACTTAAGTTGGAGATTTTATGTGCGCTTTCCGACTGTGAGCGTATGTCACTTGTGAGTGAATGTGAAGCCCATTTCTGATGTCCCCCGCCGTGATATTGCTGGAATAGTGCTAAAACCGGCGTAAAACCATACTCACTCACTCACTCGTCTGCATGGAGAAAAGTGAGCGTTATGGTACCGCCCTCGCAGTAGCAGTAGCACGTGCGGATCGTGACCTGAGCAGCGGATCGGCTGCGTTGCGCTTCTCGAGTTAAACCTAAATAAAGCTTAAGTTGGAGATTTTACGTGCGCTTTCCGACTGTGAGCGTATGTCACTTGTGAGCGAATGTGACTTCGGCACCATCGCTTATGTATCCTTGACACGATCCCCATGCTTGTGACAACAGTAGCATGGTCAAGCTACAGTCACGTACGGGCACCGCGTGAGTAGTCCAGAACACCGAGTATTCAACTCAGCTATAATTCACTCATGTCATCTCCGCGTTTCTCTACGTTTCTCTAGGAATTGTAATAACAACATTAAGAAGGTCGATTCTTACATCTCAACTCCGTGAGAAACACGTGCAACAGATAGATGAAATACTTTCTTTTCTGGATAGTTTTTGGACACTACCATCTGATAAACCAAAAGTCTCTTCGTTATCTTGGGCTACACATTTAGGCCGGGTAATAAAGTCATGTTTTAAGATTGGTTTCTCACCTGATTTTACCGTAGTGTGGTGGTAACACCATTGCTCCCTTTATCGTCTGTATGTAAGATGTCATTCAATGACGCCGACCCGATAGATTCCAGAAGTTGGTTCAGTTCGGAATTTGCCGCTAGGTCTTTAGTGGTAGCATGAATATCTTGCTGCTGCTGCTGCTGTTGTTGCTGGTCATGACAAGGGGATTTCATGTCTTCAACCACTTTCTCAAGACGTTTTCGCTGTGCCTACTTGAAACCTATCTCTGCAATATCGTCTTTAGTTAAGTCTGCAAGTTAACATGGCGCGACGAACTCTTCCGCCAGCAATTTCGAGAGAGAGCTGTCGCTGAAACCTTGCCCTTCCAACCAGGTTTCGAAGTCGACACTCTCTTCGCACGCCATTGCTCGCGAGTCTTACTTTCTCGTCTGCAGGGGGCCGGTCGGGTAGCCTAGTGCTTAAAGCGTTCGCTCGTCACGCCGAAGACCCGGGTTCGATTCCCGACCTGGGTACAATTTGTGAAGCCCATTTCTGATGTCCCCCGCCGTTATAATGCTGGAATAGTGCTAAAAGCGGCGTAAAACCATACTCACTTATTCGTCTGCAGGGAGAATACTGAGCGAAGCACGTGCGGGTTGTGACCTGAGCAGCGGATCGGCTGCGTTGCGCTTACCGAGTTAAACCTAAATAAAGCTTTACTCATTATTTACCACGCAACAGAAATACTTTCATTTTACACTGTCCATTGCATTATACTCTGAAATCGTTGAGTAATAATTCGCTTTACAATGGTTTTTCGGAGAAACCGAAAACCTCGACAATGGGATTGGTTCGTGGTGGAAGAGTGAGCGAGTGAGTTGGTTTCAGCGCCGCTTTTAACAGTATTCCAGTTAAATCGCGGCGTGTCAGCTTAATGTGGTAGGAAAGCCCGAAGTGATGCAGGTCTCGGACGTTTACCACTTCGGCGAAACCTACGAGCACGGGTATGGTGCTGACAAACCTAGAAACATAATCGGGGCGAACCGGGATTCTTACCCACAATCATAGGTTTCTGGCGTGCCCATGGGACGCAACTCTGCATAGCGAATCGCGGCGACCTTAGACGACAGGGCAACCCGTGACCCCTTGGTGGAAGAGAATTCCATCAGGCCGGGTGTGCATCCGTGGTCGTCGTAAGGGCGTGTTTTGCGAGCAATGCAAGACGTGGCACCAAGCTAAGTGTGATGGACTCGAAGTTAAGGAGGTCGAATAATTGTCTGCAAGCAATGGGACTATTGCTGTACATCGTGCAGATTGAACTAGTGCTGTTCTGGACAATTTTGAGGAAGCTGCAGCCCTCGTAAGTACTAAACCTACCTCTTTACACATTTTGGATCCGGATAGTATTTTTTACTGAAACTTACCTGTAACAGTAAAAACTCTTAATTGGATTACACTGTCGGAGAGAGACAAGCAATGGGAGACCAATTTGTTATAATAACATTAACAAACGGTATCGGTTAATCCAATTACCGCCACTCCCGCCTACTTAGTATATACTGATCCTTTGTGAACACAATTGCAATTGCGTAAACTTGCGTATTATGTTGATTTAAAGGTATTGCGAGTCTCATTATCAAAGCCCAAGTCCGCGTTTCATTTTGCCTGAACTAACTGTTTCTCGTACACGATCTTACCAATTATTATGTCAAAAATATTAGAAAATGATATGTACGCCACTTATTAATTTGTTGGAGAAGAATTAATGTGTCTCAACGGCGTGAATAAACAAACGTTTACGCATCGAATGACTATACAACCTACGATTATTCACTTAACAGGACGTGAACTGTTCCGGTGCTGCCGCTAATGCAGATGAAACGATGGACATTGATCTGACGTCACTAGACATAAGCATCTCCATCTAGTTTCAAACTGAGGACTTTTTGTGAATAGTGGCCCAGTCGTCTAAGGCGCCGCGATTCGCTGTGCAGAGTTGCGTCCCTTGGACACGCCAGAAACCTATGATTGTGGGTTCGAATCCCGGTTCGCCCTGATTATGTTTCTAGGTTTGTCAGCACCATACCTGTGCTCGTGGGTTTCACCGAAGTGGTAAACGTCTGAGACCTGCATCACTTCGGGCTTTCCTCCCACATTAAGCTGACACGCCGTCATACTGTAAAACTGTAATACTGTTAAAAGCGGCGTTAAACCCAACTCACTCACTCAATGGAGGATTCATCTGTCAATCCAAGTGAAGATGAACTGTCTCTACAGGATTCATCACCAAGTGTCCGTGGTTCCCTATCAAACAGTGGCAGGTTCGCGGGCGAACCGGACTTGTTTCAGACAATTACCAATGCTAAAAACATTCAATCAGAGCTCCCTGTGGAAATAAAAGAAAATGTTCCATTTATTTGTAACAATTCTCAGAATATGTCCAGCAGGTCGATGTCCCATCGAAGTAAATTTGAAGATGATTGTTGTGTATGGGGAAAGGGATCCACAAAGAAACAACATTGTCTGGTCCAGATACGATTATTTACAGACCGCCGTCATATAACTGGAATATTGCTGAGTGCGTCGTTAAACAACAAAGAAATACAAAAAATTATAACTAGTCTGTAATTACCATTAGGTCCGCTTTGTTGGATAAGGAAATCTTCGTGGCCTTTTAAATATTTCTTACCTTTTCACTTGTTCCGAGTTGTTTTTTGTACCAAACTGAGAAAGACATGTTTTATTGACTGACTGCACTGCCTTATGTAACTCCCAGACGTATGATGAAACCTCCCGGACGTTTCCGAACGTCAAAGTTGCGTCCTTTGGGCACGCCAGAAATCTATGATTGTGGGTTCGAATCCCGGTTTGCCACAATTATGTTTCTAGGTTTGTCAGTACCATACCCTTGCTCGTGGGTTTCACCGAAGTGGTAAACGTCTGAGACCTGCATCACTTCGGGCTTTCCTCCAACATTAAGCTGACACGCCGCGATATAACTGGAATACTGTTAAAAGCGGCGTTAAACCCACTGGAACACTGTTTAGCGACCTACCATCTTAATATTCGGGCAGGGGTTGGATTTTTGTTACAGAGAGAATATGTTTTGGAACTTTGGAACAATTTGGTTTTCTTTCTTTTTTAGGGGGTGGGGTTCCAACATTTCATGAACATACACAATATCTGTAGATGTATCGACTCTTTGTACCTTTATAAAGGCTGTGTTCTGTATAAAGGTATCCCCGGAACAACCCTGCATGTGGTAACTGATGATCGGCCAGGTCCCGTCCAACACATCACAGCCTTTCTCACCTTCGATTATCCAGTTTATTAGAAGATCTCCATCTATGATGTTAAATACCCAACACCCAGTCGCCACCAAAGTTTCATTGTGACGTCACAATCTCAGTCTCACCTGCTTCATATTAAGGACAGAGTTTCTCGCGCTCATGACAGTAATTATTATCGTCCTGAAATTCGAATTGTACCATACGTCAACATAATAGATTGGCGATATAATACACTGGACGATTGTGGATCTTCTAAGATTGGGTACTGCCAATTCAAATTAACAGTAGGCGAATTGTTTGTGTCGTTAGGATACCTGTGGGTCACCAGTATAATTCATTTGGTATCAGGTATGTAAAACGAGTTACATATTTTTTACATTCTGTATGGGGACATTTAGTTCTTTGGTTTTGTTAATTGACGTTATTCTATTTTCCAGTTAAATTGAAGCAATTAAATAAAACCTGAGTCTTTGAAACATGCAAGCGTCATCAGTGCAGTGATTTCAGATCAAGAGAAAAAGTTCAAAGAGCCCCGAATTAATTTGAGTGAGTGAGTGAGTGAGTTTGGTTTTACACCACTTTTAGCAACATTCCTGGATTATCATGGCGGGTGACACCAGAAATGGGTTTCACACATTGTACCCATGTCGGGAATACAACCCGGGTCTACAGCGTGACGAGCGAATGCTTTAACCACCAGGCTACCCGACCACCCCGAATTAATTTGAGAGAATTAATAAGCATGGTCAGTCCAACCAAGACAGAAAATCGGGTTAACCGGACAGAATATTATTATCACCCACTTCACTTCACAATGCCCTTACCCTCTAAACACCGAACACCGCCTCCGTGGTCTAGTAGTAGAGCGTCCGCCCGGAGGGCGGAAGGTCCGGGGTTCGATCCCCGGCCGCGTCATACCAAAAGACGTTAAAAGATGGTACTTGTTGTTACCCTGTCTGGCGCTCGGCATTAAGGGGCTAAAACAAGGACTGGTCGGCTCGGAGTCAGTATACTGTGTCTGAGTGGGGTATTCATGTTAAACTGAGGCATGGTATCTCAGTGGGGTAGCACTATAAATCGGCATCAGTCCGGACTAGTACAAGCAGCCACACACACACACACACACACACGTGCATGCACGTCGCTATATAAGTGCAATAATCTTGGACGCGACGTTAAACCCAATTTCACCTCACCTCACCTCTGAAAACCAGATGGTCAAACGGTCCAAATATGTTTTCAATATGGCTGCCATGTTCTTTTTCAGCAGGAATAATCCAGCTGTTACAACGACTGCTGGGTAATGCCCAATGGAGGTGGTCGTAGAGGGGGAGAAGGCTGGCAAGGATGATGCAGATGGAGGAAGGCCTGTCGTCAACATACACAACCACTTCGGTGATGGGGCTCATGTCAATGTGGCAGGCATTGCATATGGCGGCGTGGGACACAGGCTAGGTCATGGAGCTGGGGGAAAAGGACATCCAACTAAAGATGGAGAAGGAGAAGGTGGCCAAGATATTAAAAAGAACTACAAAACCGTTTCCATAATCATGAGAAGTTGTGACACTAAAGTTCATTTTACAATTCCGACCATATCATAATCACTTGTATATGAATCACTATCAAATAGTGATGATTCCAGATGTTCGCGAAAAGGTCGGCGTGTCCTGCCCCAGAAGTGAAACCTGTCAAAAACAATTGCAAATGCAAGTCAATTATTCACCTGAAAAATCAAAAATGGGAACACATAGAAGAAGACACATCAGGAACTTCAACACAAATGGCAAGGGAGGCTTCTTTAAGTGACATGTACAGTAAACTACGGTTATAACGAACTCAAAGGGACCACTTATTTTAGTTCGTTATAAGCATATATACAGCACGTATACAACAAATGGTCGGTACTAAAAAATAAGTTCGTTATATCAGTCAGTTCGTTATAAGCGTGTTCATTATAAACGTAGTTTACTGTAGAAGTTGGTACTATGAGCAAGGGAGATAGTTATAAGGATATTCAACTTATTTATTACAATGAAGGCAACGTTTTGGTGTAGACACTAACACCGTTACCAGAGCAAGGGAGACGTCTTCAAGACGCACGTGTCCCTCATGGTGTAAGGAATTTTGCTAGGTGAATGGCCATGTAAATCACGAGATCGTAAGGGCAAATGCAAACCCAGGATAGCCACTACTGACATGTTCACCAATCTATCATTACGTTTTGACCATTTGACAATTCGTTGACTATATATCATGTGCAGCATGCAAAATTAATGAAAGAATGGGATAATGTGCACGTGCCTTTAATTTATGATACGTGACAATCATGATTAAAATAGTGAATTATTCAGTTCTTTTCTTTTTACACGTTCTAATAGTTAGTGAGTGAATGAAATTTAACATCACATCGGCAATATTTCAGCAATATCTTGACGAAAAAGTTAAAATAATTATATTTAGATTTAATAAAAAACTGTCAACGATGGACAGTATAATAACTAGAGTATCACCGTTTCGATTTCGAAACTAGCTTAGAATACTTAAAAGAATATATTATCATTCAACAATACAATATAAAAATTGGCTACAGTTCACCAGCAACCAAAGGTAGGCCACCTTACTAGGGACCGTGGGGACTTACGATACTTCTGCTACCTGCACGGTTCCCCAGCAGGATTTACACCATCCCTTTAGCTGCTGGTGATGATACGGATTTTAGCCATCAATTAAAATAACAAAGATACTACGTTTAAAACTGTGGCTTGAATAATGGTACTTTGAAGGATGTGGTCTTACATATCACATGTGCTCATACGTTAACATATTGGAATCAGGGTTCTTTCTGCTGTTACCAGAGATTGTTTTGTAAATATGACACTAACACTTATGACAATAAGTGTGGTCTCTTTTGGTATTTATTCATAAACACGTGCTTGTTATGTAGTCGGAATCGTACAATGGTCTCTTGGAGCTGCATGTGTATGTAAAGCTGCTGTGGGATAGCCGAAGACTGTTGTGTGTTTCAGTCAACTACAATATACTCATTTGTGAGTGAACATTTCAGAGAACCTAAGTAGGAGTTAGTTGAATGATTAAACATTAGCTCACTGTAAAAAAGACAGTTTACATATAAAGAAAAAATATATTATCCATTTCAGTCTCCCATGTCCAGCAGCCTGCTACATGCGGAACGACAAGAAACGCGTCATCACAGACATCTGGTCAGTTTGTTTGTTTGCTGGATAAGGCGGCATTCATGTACTGTACTATACTATACTATACTATACTATACTATACTATACTATACTATACTATACTATACTATACTATACTATACTATACTATACTATACTATACTATACTATACTATACTATACTATACTATGACACAGCTGAAATATTGCTGTGCCGTTAAACAATACGCATTTATTCTCTCACTGGAAGTATTTCACAACCCTTAGTAATGATAAAAGAACTTTTGCTCATGCCAAAGAAGCAGTTATTCACCAGATGCTTCTGACTAGGGGCGGTTGGGTAGCCTAGTGGTTAAAGTGTTCGCTCGTGACGCCGAAGACCCGGGTTCGATTCCCGACATGGGTACAATCTGTGAAGCCCATTTCTGGTATCCCCCGCCGTGATATTGCTGGAATATTGCTAAAAGTGGCGTAAAACCTCACTCACTCACTCACTCACTTCTGACTAGAAAAACATTCTACTACATTTTTCTTGGCTGTATTTAGCTAAAACTGAGACAAGTTTCTTATAATTATGTCCCACATTTGTATCATGTAAGTCTTTTTGTTACAGTGAAACATGATTCGCCAGAGACCATCCTACACAAAAACACGTCTCTTTATGATGCTGTTTGGAGAGGGGAACTGGGGCTAGTTAGACGCCTCTTGTCTGAGGGCAGTGCAGACATCAACGACAGAACTAGGTCGGGCAGGACAGTGATGATGTGGGCAGCATTGCGGGGACATAGAGAGGTATTTCAGTTGCTTGTTGAAAAAGGAGCTGATCTGTCATTAGCGGATGATAGCGGCAAATCTATCCTGGAGCTGCTCAGCTTGAAAGGATCTACTGATATGGTGGAGTATATCCTTTCATTGAAGATTGTGGACATCAATGGTAGAGGACAGTGGGGGAGGACACCATTGATGTGGGCAGCTGAGCGAGGACACACGAAATTGGTCCAGTTACTTCTGAGACACGGAGCTGATCCGTTACTTGTTACTGATGGTGGTAATAACATCCTTCATCTTGCTTGTCGTGGAGGACATGTAGACATAGTGAAATATATTCTGTCACACACCAAGGTGGACATCAACGGTAGAGGGTCGCAGGGATGGACGTCAACGATGGAGGCATCACGGTGGGGACATGGAGACGTGGTCAAGGTACTTGTGAATAAAGGCGCCGACCCATCATATGTTTCTAGTGACGGCAGGAACATCCTTCATCTGGCCTGTGAGGGAGGATACGTGTCGATAGTTAAGTATATCCTCTCACTGGACATGTTTGACATCAATGCCAGGAACCATGCTGGTAAATCAGGAGCGTGGATAGCGAAGAGCAGGGGTCATAGTTCTGTGTATGACCTGCTTGTGGCAAGAGGCGGTGCGGCGGAGTAACAGTTGTGGTGGTGTTGGCCAATCGTTTCTGAAGTTTCTGATCTATCACTTGCTTGTCTGGTTTGTTTAAAGGCGTCATGGCAGGAGGTCTGCTGTGAGGCGTCAGACAACAAACACATTTTTATACAAGTTGTCCGAAAGGAGGGTGCTTCCGGGAGTCTGGAAATGCTTTTCATGAATACCTGGGGCGGTCGGGTAGCCTAGTGATAAGAGCGTTCGCTCGTCACGCGCCGAAGGCCCGGGTTCGATTCCCGAAATGGGTACAACGTGTAAAGCCCATTGCTGGTGTCCTCCGCCGCGATATTGCTGGAATATTGCTAAAAGCGGCGTAAAATACTCACTCACTCATGAATACCTGCTGTCATTTATGATTTTCAGTG
Source organism: Haliotis cracherodii (assembly GCF_022045235.1). NCBI lineage: Eukaryota > Metazoa > Mollusca > Gastropoda > Lepetellida > Haliotidae > Haliotis > Haliotis cracherodii. The sequence goes on from NW_027266299.1 coordinate 22,072, forward strand.
TAATTTCACCGCTACTTTGCCTTTTACACCTTATGGTATATGCTTCGGCGGATAATTGAGACTGGTTATTTTCAGTCGTTTTGAAAGACATCCCCCGGAATAAAGTACTGAAAACTACTGTTCAGTTTTGATGATTTCTGTTATCTGTTTCGACCAGTTGACTAAATGGTCATCGTAGCAGACACGAAATGTAATAGAACATATATTGTATTGGAGTAATCAGTTTTCGTCATGCTTCAGTTCCTCGGGAAGTCGTAAGTACTTTCCAGGACATGAGGAGATATGCCTTGCGCCAAGGCTGCCACATTAATTTTATTGGTGTACTATACTATTCTGTCGTGGAGTACATTTGGTGCAAAGGATGTTCCATACCAGATAGTTATGAAGATCATGATCGTGATGTAATAAAACAGGAAAATACAATCAGTGAGGGGATGAGATTGCTTAATACGCAAATCAACAAACTTCGTTGAGGTTTAACGCTGACTTGCTAAAATCAGAGTGAGTGAGTAAGTGAGTGAGTTCGGTTTAACGCCGCTTTTAACATTATTCCAGTTTAACACGGCGTGTCAGCTTAATGTGGGAGGAAAGCCCGAAGTGATGCAGGTCTCAGACGTTTACCTCTTCGGTGAAACCCACGAGCACGGGTATGGTGCTGACAAACCTAGAAACATAATCGGGGCGAACCGGGATTCGAACCCACAATCATAGGTTTCTGGCGTGCCCAAGGGACGCTACTCTGCACAGCGAATCGCGGCACCTTAGTCGACAGGGCAACCCGTGGCCCTTGGTGGAAGAGAATTCCATCAGGATAACAGCAACCCTGGCCGGGTGTGCATACGTGGTCGTTGTCAGGGCGTGTTTTGCGATGCACCACCCTAAGTGTTAGGGACTCAAAGTTAAGGAGGTCGAATAGCAACTGTCTGCAAGCAATGGGAGTATTGCGGTACATCATGAATCTGTACTTTTGAATGTTGTGTTATGTCTTGCCACGAACCTTTTACACTTAGCCAAGATGGCCACAGCAGGGTTGAGCTGACAATGTCTGACTGGCGTACGTAAGACAATGTGACCGTGTTGTGCCGCCAAGACACATGTCCGGTACTTTACAGGGTTCTTATTCAGCCGAATTTTCTCCATGAGTTGAACTTTCGTTTCATATTGTCTGAAGTCGACAATGTCATATATTTATGTATGGTCGTCTTCAGACTATTCATGGTTTGGGCGACAGTATCTGATCCCCGGACGTTATATTAACTGGCGTTATCTATGAAAATGACACTGACGTTGTTTAAAATGGGCAATAGCTGAAGTTCCAACCAGTCTCTTAACACATCACCTCCTATAATTTCCTTATGAATTTTCTTTTTCGCCTCGAAACCTAGCAAAACATTGACACGATTACCTTTACCTGATGGTATGTGGGTGCTTTTTGTCCATCTGCCGATAGTCACATGTAGTCAGTGGAATGATTCATCAAGGTAAATTATCTGGACGCCCTGACTATGATAGTTATGAATGGTTCGGAGATAATTTAAAGACAGAATGGAATATTTTCCCCTGAAAAGTGCTCGGTCATCGCCAAGCGCAGTGTGTCGAAATCCCATCTCTTCGAGGGCAATAGTTAGCGCAGTTAACATTAATTGTATCTTTAATTTCTCCCAAATTCTGCTACAAGTCAGGGTTATCTTGTGCTCATAAATTAAAACAGGTATACTATACGCCTAATCACCCTGTATCAAAGCTGTCTAATATCCTTTTACATCCCAGTATTGTTTTTGAGACCACCCCTATACCTGTTTTGTTTTATTTATCATACCGTAGACTTGATGCTATGAATTGAAAACCATATAGCTTGGGCAGTTCGGTAATGTTTTCCCTCTGTCTCTCAAAAGTGTAATGAACTGGTATACATTTCCGAATACATATCGTGTACCATGGTTATGGCTATGTAAGTGTCATGTAACATGCATCATGGGAGCAATGTTAACAAAACAAACGCAGCGTCATTTTGTCATTTTACAAGATGCACATCTAGAATTTTCTCAAAATGATTTTTGTGTGTGGGTTAGATGTTTTAAGAAGACTACACTATTATCATTATAACGGAGTCAAGTGCGCATATTTCTATAGTCCGTTTCAGACTGCCATCATTGGACTTATTTATCTTTTGTGAAGAGGTTGGTGTGTACGGCTGTCGATGCGAACGAGTTGACTACAAATGAATTACATACAGTTGTTATGGTCATATTGTATTTGCCGCAATACATGTATAGACAACTACTTATTGACGACACGTCTATTAAATACACAGCTGCTCGTGCTTTCCGCGTTTCTGATCTATTCTGTGGCCTTGTCTTTCCCGAATACTCGCCAACTAATTGCTTTATACAATATGCAAAGCCTATAAAATCGGCCAGTGTTGCAAATTGACATACTGAATGGTATTTTGGGAGCCATTAAACATTTTAAGATATCTTATCTTTGATCGTAAGGTGTTAAGATTAATCTTAACTGAGATCGTTTCGAAAATCTAGGCCCAGCATCATAAACAAAATGACAATCTGCAATGTCGTTTCGTGTCTAGCGCCATGCCAAATTGCCATGACACAGAGTCTATACAAATATGCAGCACGACACTAGAGTGAGTGAGTATTGTTTTACGCCGCTTTCAGCAACATTCCAGCAATATCACGACGGGGGACACCAGGCATGGGCTTCATACATTGTACCCATGTCAGGAATCGAACCCGGGCTGTTCGGCGTGATGAGCGAAAGCTTTATCCACTAGGCTACCCCAACGCCCCTCACACATTGTACCCATGTGGGGAATCGAACCCGGGGTGTTCGGCGTGATGAGCGAAAGCTTTATCCACTAGGCTACCCCACCGCCCCGAACGACACCAGAGATTTGAATGATTGTAATAAGGTTCTGTACACTTTGTGCTTGACATCTAAGGTACCAAGAGGGCTGTTTAACTCACACAATGGGTGTGTCTTGGGACGGAAATCCTGATCACGTTGCTACATTTATTTTAGGTGAATACGTAGAAGGTAAACATTATGCTTTTTCGAATTTTTCTGAGTATTCGATGCCCAGAAATCTTAACACACAAAATGTTTTTAGACATTGTAGGATAGAAACATTATCAGTCCGGACTTTTCCCCTGTTGTAAACACACGCGCCTATTCTGAAATCTGAGCAGGACCGGCTAATGGAAGGATTTGTAAACAAACGTAAAAAAAAACAAGTTCCACGTTCTAGAATATTTTCTCAAAGGAAGTTAACCATTTCACGACCTATGTTTCTCTAAATGTGTCTACAGACTCTCAGGGCTGTTTCAGAAGTACAGAGATGACCGCAAACACGCTGATAGGAGAGAGTGAACCCGCCTTTTGGAATATGAAAAACTTAATCAAAGTTGTTCTGACAAAGTAGACCCAATTTATGGATAACAACTTCTTTAATTACTGTAAAGGCGACGTTTCGATATCTATTTTTATACCGTTGTCAATCAAGGCAGTTCTGATATTTATCAACGAAGGCAGCTACATGTGTGCTAATACTTGAGTATTAGTGTGAAAACAAAACATTCCGGCTATAAGGAATATTACTTTCAGTAAATGACAATGACAATAATTAAACATAGTCGGATCCTGACGGATATATAGAATACTAAACTCGTTCCTGTGTAATACCAATTTTATTAAACGAGTGAATAGTTGTGGTATAGTACTTTATTTATTACTTGCCATTTATAACGTTTTTTTAATTATACTGTTGAGTATGAATAGGCTGGCACCTACACGATCCACGGCATATTTCAATTGAGTTTAACAGAATAATACTTTAAACACGTCAAAAGTTTAAACGTATGAATTTAATACCATACAACGGTCCACCTTTAGAATTCACAAAATTATCGTAAGGCTAAGACTATCGCAACTCACATACTTTAACTTAGATTAACGAGTGTCGTTGCGCTACAATACGATCGCCTTTAGGAACGGGCCTTGCACCTCAAAGTTAACAATAACGTCACCATACCCGATGACGTAATTTGTGGAATTTTATTGCAAGATCTATTGGCGAAACAATGCCATGTGACGTCAGCCTAGCATCAAAGTTGCTGGGATCATCGAGTGTGCATAAGCTCCTCTCAGTAATCTATCAACTCCACACGCAATGTCGTTGAATAAGCCAAGGGAGGTTGAGAGGTTTCAATATTTGTTCGAGAAACGTGTTCCGAGAGTACATAAGCACGCGTTTTGGTATTACACAATGTGTAATACATCTGTATGTTTATTAAACGGGAGATCTCTTCACGGACAAGTAATAAAGAATGTTATGTATGGCATAAAGAGGCGCGTTGAAGCTGTAAGCGTTCGTCTATGAATGGATTAATTCACTCTCTAGTTTAAAAAAATCTTTATACTGTCTGAGAGCTGAATCTTACAAACTTTGTGTGTAGATACAGCTAATGATCGACTGACAGTAGCATATGATCCTTCATATGTGTCAATATATAATAGTTTTACAAGTTAACCTATTTGTTATAAGAACGTTTTTTGAGTGAGTGAGTGAGTGAGTATGGTTTTACGCTGCTTTTAGTAATATTCCAGCAATATCCAGAGGACACCAGAAATGTGGTTCAAACACTGTTGGTTGGTTGGTTGTGTAACACCGCACTCGGCAATATTCCAGCTATATGACGGCGGTCTGTAAATAATCGAGTCCGGACCAGACAATCCAATGATTGAGATCATGAGCATCGATCCACGCAATTGGAATCGAACCATGGACTTCAGTATGACGAGTGCTTCAACCATTAGGCTACCTCACCTCCCTTAGAACGTTTAGAACAGTGGATGTATGACAACCCAGCTATGTTGCAGACTGTCATATTCAGTTATACGGCGACTTTAACGAGTGAGTGAGTATGGTTTTACGGTGCTTTTAGTAATATTCCAGGAATCGAACCCTGGTCTTCGGCATGGCGAGCGCTTTAACTATTATGCTACCTCACCACCCTTAGAACGTTTAGAGCAGTGGATCTATGACAACCAAGCTATGTTGCAGACTGTCATATTCAGTTATACGGAGACTTTAACGCCCGAGTCGGCTGTGGAAATCAGCCTCCTATTTCTGTACATAATGAAACGTACAAATATTTCTTTCCAGATGAGCCTATGAGCATGTGGGGTCTTTATCAATATACAGATATTCAGGTGATAGTTGAGTTAATACATTCGGAATTTTACTTTTTCCTGTATATTTAGATTGTAAATACTTAATGGGCGTGTTGTCGGAGATAGTTTTTACTTTTATCAGTTAACAAGGAAGTAGTGTGATCGATTATTTCATTTTCGGTTGAACTTTTCTGTTTCAAAAACAGACTAATCATATGCCTGTAATCTTATATCTCATAGATGATGTAAGGGATACCGTCAAGTATGAATGGAATAACTGGCATGTTAAAACTGTTATAACCAACATGATTGCAAGTTACGGAGAGCGACGAGTTGTGACGAATGTCGTGTGACCTATAAAAGACGTACCGATAAAAGCACATATGAAACTTCTTGCTTACAGAAACCGAAATACGAAATCAATAAAATATATGTTTAGATTGGATCTAAATTCTGAACATTCATATCCCGTGCATACCTGTGGTTGACAGTTTCGTGAATTTACATATTTGTTTTATTTTGTGTTTGCTATCTTCTGGTAGGGGTACCAATATTGTTTTAAACCTCTCAACCCTGGAGACGGATACACAGAAAGGTCTTTTGAGTCAGGAGGAAAACATGGACCCGAAAAGATATTGGGCGTCCAGGTTCACACCCGATATTATAGCATTTGGGAGAGAGGTTGGTTGGTTGGTTTGTTGTTTAACGCCGCAATCAGCAATACTCCAGCTATATGACGGCGGTCTGTAAATAATCGAGTCTGGACCAGACAATCCAGTGATTGATATCATGAGCATCGATCCACGCAATTGGGATCGATGACATGCATCAACCAAGTCAGCGAGCCTGACCACCCGATCCCGCTAGTCGCCTCTTACGACAAGCATAGTCGCCTTTTACGGCAAGCAAGACCTATTCTATCCCGGAATCTTCACGGGTCTTTGGGAGAGAGGACTGTGCAAGCTCTGTAATGAGTGTTCGTAGTCTCTCCACGGACTATTGTGCAACATTGATAGGCCAGCCGAAATTGCAACTTCCTTACCTATCGCTATCTACACACAAGATCGAAATCGTGCTTCCTGATGACGGCAGCTGACACCACACCTGCCTTTGTACAGTACATGGGGTGTCATGAGGGTACCAACCCCACTTTTGGTACACTGGATGCCGCAGTGCAGTAAGCTGGATCCTACGAAATGTTTACATGGTAAGCGGATGCCAGTACGTTCATGGTGAAATTTAATTTTCGTAATATTGTTAATGACGCAAAGAGTGAGAAACTGGAGCTGAATGACCAACTTGTCAGAGTAGGAAATGGTGCGTCGCAACCGACGCTAACGACAAACTGATTATGGAAGTTGGCTGGAGCTAAAACATTATACACAAAATAGATCATTATAATAGGAAGTGGTGCGTCTCAGCTGGAGCTGAAACAAAAGAGAGCCATTAATTATGGGACGCGGCGCGTCACACACAAGATCTGAAACATTAAAGACCAACTCCTTATAGAAGTGGCGCGTCTCAACGGGATCTGAAACATTTAAAGCCCAACTCCTTATGGAAGTGGCGCGTCTCACCTGGAGCTTAAACGTTACACACTAACTGATTTTACCAGAAAGTGGCTCGTCAACGGGATCTGAAACTTTAAAAGGCTAACTCCTTATAGAAGTGCAGAGTCTCAACGGGATCTGAAACATTAAAGACCAACTCCTGATAGAAGTGGCGCGTCTCAACGGGATCTGAAACATTAAAGACCAATTCCTTATAGAAGCGGCGTGTCTCAAGGGGATCTGAAACATTAAAGACCAGCTCCTTTTAGAAGTGGCGCATCTCAACGGGATCTGAAACATTTAAAGACCAGCTCCTTATAGAAGTGGCGAGTCTCAACCGGATCTGAAACATTAAAAACAAACCTTTAAAAGTGGCGCATCTCAACGGGATCTGAAACATTTAAAGACCAGCTCCTTATAGAAGTGGCAGGTCTCAACGGGATCTGAAACATTAAAATCTAACTCCTTATAGAAGCGGCGTGTCTCAACGAGATCTGAAACATTAAAGACCAACTTGTAGAAGTGGCCATCTCAACTAGATCTGAAACTTTTAAAGATTAACTCCTTATAGAAGTGGCGCATCTTAACCTTTAGAGCTTCTTAATAACTCTCAATATAAGAGCAAAAGGAAACAGATTTCCAGACGACCTCAGCTGACACTACAACTGCCTTTCTACGGTAACTGGGGTATCATTGGGTGTGGACAGCACCCGCAACTCATTCTTACACTTCACCATGAATGCGGAAGGTTATACTTTCCCCACTACTCGGAACATTCGGACCAGCAAAATACACCCCTATATCTACTGACCACATTCTTCACAGGGAAAGTCCAGCATAGCATGACTTTCTCAGAATGGAGCCCATGTGACCACGGACAGTTGCAATGTGTAACCCATGTCCAGGCACCTTGGTCGTCTGGGTATAAATAACCTACAATTGTAGAAGGACATGTTTACATTCAGTCAAAGTCACCGTGACTACAGAAACTATACTAGGTTAAAGTAGCGCCGAGTTTAAACCATAATATTGAAAAAAATGATTCTGTCAGGAATAATAATCTGCTTCGTCTAAGTGATTCGTCTCAAACTGGATATGAATCATAAAGAAACTCTATAGTTGGGAGTTGCGCGTCTCAAATGGAACTCAAACATTAAACGACCAACACATAATAATTAAAGGATTTGGCGCATCTCAACTGGATCTGAAACATTAGAGAACAACGCATTGCGACTTGAGATATCTAAACTAGAGCTTAAACACGAGAGAACATCACATTATAACAGATCTCACAAATGGAGCTGAAACTGTAGAGACCAATTGATTAAATGAAGTAGAGCATCACAACTGGAGCAGAAACATCCGAGACCAACTCCGCATATTAACGTTTTCAAACCATCGTTTTTCCGTCCAAATAACGTCGTTTTTTTAATATACTGGGAGACAACGATATCATCAAGCTCCTCCCTTTCTTGATTGACATTGTCAATCAAGCAACAGCGTCTACCGGTATTTCTACTTCTCAGATTTCATTGGTCAGTTCTCGCGAGTTAGATTACAGGCCCGAGTTTGACGCTGTCCTCGAAGTACTGAAATCAATCGTTCTGCGCATGCGGATTGGGTAATGACTTATCCAAATTTTCCGTTCTGTGTGTGCGCGACTTCGCGTATAGTCTCCTAGATTTAATGTCACCACTAAATGACAATGATTCATAAACACAGTCAGTTTCAGCTTTCGCCTCACCCCCTGCAGTTTTCCCGTCCCATATCGCCAAGCAGGTGACCCACAAGGAGGAATACCGTCCTCTCTCAGTTCAGTTATACTGTGCCTAGCACAATATGTTGTGAATACGTAGCCTTCCTGTGGCCAAACATTTTGTAACACGTTGGCAAACTTTGATATCTAAACAGCAATTATAATTCAGTTTTATTTCATCTTAATATATCAGTTGAATCCCACTTGACCTGTGAAGATCCGGGTTAGACTAGGTCTTCAGCAACACATGCTTGTCGTTAGAGGCGACTATACTTGTCGCAAGAGGCGACTAACGGGATCGGGTGGTCAGGCTCGCTGACTTGGTTGATGCATGTCATTGTATCTCAATTGTGTGGATCGATGCTCATGATATCAATCACTGGATTGTCTGGTCCAGACTCGATTATTTACAGACCGCCGTCATATAGCTGGAATATTGCTGCGGGTGGCGTTAAACAAAGAACAACGGGGAAAAAACGGATCCTACTTATTTTGTGGATACCATAACAATAAATCAAACCAATAGATCGTTTGAGCTAGCATGAATATCAAAAATAATTAGCAAGTCGATAGCCGTAATTCCCTCTGTTAATCCCACGTGAGATGTTCTTCATGAATCCTGTAAATCATGAAATTAATGCAATAATAAGTCAGCACAATAATGTAGTATTGGGTGATAGACGTTCGACCAAATAATATCATTTGCTAACTTCAACTGTTCATCAAATTTCCATTAATGTATGTTACACAGTTAATATGTTCATGGGCTTCATCACTGAATGTATAGTGTGGAGGACTACCCCACTTGAGGATAAGCAACATAAATAATGATGATATTATTATGATATTATTGTCATTATTATTGCTTCAGATTAATAAAAGGTTATTATGTTTTCATATTAAACAGAGAAAGAGGTATGGAGATTGTGGAGATTATTTTTCATCATCGATATTGTTAACATATTTCTGAAAGATATCATGTTTTGTCTGTTCGTTGTTTAATGCTGCACTCAGCAACTTAAGGCTATTACAACATACATACATTTAGGTTCAATTAGATTATCAAACCTGATAAAGTGATATAAAAATGTATAGTCGCTATTCTTAAAAGTAAGCATATGTTAGGTTTATCAACCAGAAATAGTGCACAAAAAGGATAATCATATATCATGACTATGATATATATCATATCATATTCTATGTCGAAGTCAACGATATTTGTGTATGCTATTGCTACATGATTGGTTATGACACGGATACGTCATGATATAGCAATGAGAAATTGACATTTGATGATAAAAGACAGCTATAAATCGCAAAGAACAAAGAAGAATGAATCGATATGTATTTTACGATAAAACATTGTTCTATCATGACATCATTTATGGAGATTCGAACATGCACTCGCAACCTGAGGACGTCGTAAATTTGACGTTATTTGTGAGAAAGAAATGTCTAGTGAATTGTTCCCAATATATGTAGCTGGGGAAGGTAGATAAATACAATGTCCGAACAATCGCATCCGAAAGTGAGAGCGATATGACAATCGGTATTAGGAGAAAAGGTACAGATAATCGACGAGAATATGCGGGAAAGACCAAATTCAAACCCTCCTGTTCATAAAACGAATTTATCTGGCATTGCCGCGGTCGGATTCTATTCAGTTATATTCTATTCAGGGAGTCGTCATTATTTAAGTACGGGTAAACATTTAATTTTAAAGCGTGTACTTTTCCCTAATTTCACACCTTCAAAGAGACTGTACGTAATGTTGATATCTCATATAAGAAATAAACGATTCGTGGTCGTTGTTTATCGTACAGTAAACAACTCCCACTCGATGTTTGTTTCTTAATTACATGACCATATACACTGATATTTTATCTCATGTTTATCAGTTGACGAAAACGACATAAGCCGTTCCATCGTTCCAAGAAGTCCTTGCCAAAAGTAGCCCCAACTGCACGATTCCGACAACACCAGGAGCATGTTTTGTTATTCAACATAAAAAATGATGACACTGGGTGCTCGCAAAAAGGCGAGCTCACCCCGATCCACTAGACGCACCCGTCACAAACACATGCAAAGGCCAGCCAATTGTTCACCCGAAAAGGCACGGAAACACACGGTACAAGTCAAAATAGAGAATTGCATCAGACATCATTTTGGACATTGATACGTCAAACCTGGAAATGCAGTCTACACGTCCAACATAAAGCCCAAGCCAGGACCCGAATCTTTTAAACCCGCCCGAAAAAAAGACCTGAGCACGAAGCTTGCTGCTAATTACATACATTTACCCCTAACCTAAAGTAATCTATACTAGTTCTCAAGTAAATCGTATTTACCCGCATGAATAGCCTAATGTCATTTATTGCCGATGAACACAATATGCACACTTTCTGACAGTAATGTGTGATAAGACACGCACCAAACCTATACTTTCGATATACATGTTGCTCTTAATTAAAAACTATTGGGCTAACAAGATACGTATATTAAAGTGCCATGCTTTCCTTATGTGCTATCATTCTAATTTGCAATAATGACATAAATAATCCTTCAATAATTTTCAAGGTCGGGTTAATCACAAACATATTTGACTATATACCAACAGCTTTACTTACTTATCTTTATACTTAAAAGGTGTGTATGTCATACAGACCCCGAAACAAATATGTCCAATACAGCCCCACAAAGGCAAATGAAGAAAGTCTCTTGGCTCCTTTTTATTATATTTTATAACTATTGTTTAACAACTTTTTTTTCTGTAAAATATGTTCATTTCAGAGATTAGATGTTATTCTAGCATCAGGTCTGTGGTACGTTCACTGCATCGGTGTTGACATTAAAACGATATTTACATGTACTATAGTAAGAGGAAGGCTATCAGTTTAGACACAAAATTGAGAATTATTAATGATGTTGATGCTGGCATAAAAACCAAGAAAGACATTGCAATTATGAAGAAGTGAGAATCCATTCTTGAATCCTGCGACTCGACTGACTTTGGCCCCGCCCGGATGAGGTTACGAGCTGCCAATCACCAAGACGTAGAGGACGCCCTCTTCAAATTGTTTCAAGCCGTGAGAAGCGAAAACATTACGCTTTGTGGTCCGTTACTGCAGACCAAAGCTGGCGAACAGTGCAGTGAAATTAGGCCATGAAGATTTCACGTGTAATACACTGCAATTACGTGTATTGTGTTTTGTCTTATCCAAGATGGCGGACGTTTCCGAGCGAAAACGTGTATAACGAACAACGGATATAACGAACTGATTTCTCTGGTCCCTTGCAGTTCGTTATATCTGTGTTCTGCTGCATATACAAACATAGGAAATGCTTAGCATTTATGTTTTAAGGAAGAGTGTAGAACTTGCTTAATACACGTATATGTGGATATATATGAATGGACATTTGGATGAATATAGACTAGAACTGTCGAAATCTAAACTTTCCCAATCATTGCAGCCTTGAGTTGGTCTCATTTTTTACTTTATTCTCTTGGGTCTACATCACAGCTCATACCATACACTAGCAAGACCAGTTTGCCCCCCACCGGAGCTCCTGGATTTTATATATATCATCTAAAATGGCCAACTCTGCTCTTAAGTTAAACAAGAACCTAATAAGTGAGAGGTCCTTTATCATCCCTATTTGACTGCTTATAAAAATCTTGTATCTCTCCTCATGCACAGCTGGTTAATATATTTTTGCTGCTGAATATTCGAAACAGAGTGATTGAGTTGGTACTACACATGTATACGGTTCTATTTCAAATGACTGCAGCGCTCCATTATGAAGACACATTCTTTTAACGCCGCTCTCATCAGTATTCCAGTGAAATAAATGCAAATTGAATCTTGAATCTTGAAAGTTGTAACTTTTCCGCAAATCAGTATAGCATGCAATATACAGTATATCAACTGCAATGCAGTATATAGTGTGTCGCGAGCCCCGCGCTGAGCTGGAGGACACATTTCCTACCCCTTTCGGCAAACACCTCATATGGGGTGTAACGAGGTCACAGGTCAGGCGTGCACTCGTCCGTTGTCTTATACGCTCAAGACTAGGATCTTCCGGACGATCACTGCACTGGAGAAATGTGGATGGTTGATGTTTACAGCGTGTTTGGAACTGGGAGTTGAACACTAAACACTTATAGAGAAGAGCTCACAATAAAACGTTATGGACTCGCGGACGGACTTGGGTTTTTTTTCAATTCAAGACGTACATGTATCAGGTTTAACTTCTACGACAGATGTAACTTGGTTACCGCTCCCTAACTGTAACATTAACTGAACTTTACGCCTTTTATACATATTTGTGATGGGGCGACAATGCGACAACGAGACATATTTTGGCATTGAAAATATCGCGTTACAGCACTGTCGTCCTTTTGTAAAATATAGAAAAAGATTATTCAAAGAGCGACAATTCGACAAATGGCCAAAATGTCGCCTTGTCGAATTGTCGCGCTTTGGTTAATTTTGACACGTTTTGCTTGTTTTTTTTGTAGGGGCGTCAATGCGACAATGTCCCTTCCAAGATTCCATAGTGATCCGTGAAAAAAAGACTGAGTTCTGAAATAGAAGTCTAACATGCCAATTAAAAGATAAAGTGTGAAAATGCGCTATAGCAGCTGCTGATTTCATAGCTCTTCAAGAAGGATTATCAATAATGGGATGGGTGATGAGATCATCTGCATGCCGAGTCGATACGCTGTGATTAACAATAATGCTCTGAGTCAATACATTTTGTCAAATATAACTGAAATACTGTTCAAAGTGGTGTTTAATGCGATCACCGTAGTGTGTTACTGCAAATGTCCAAATTTTGTGTAGTGATGTTATGTAATATGTAAAAGAAAGCATATTCAGTTATCCAATTGATTTGATAAGAATATACTTGCGTCAGTGTATTTTATTAACGCCCAAAACCGTACACATATAATAACAGATCATATACACGCATGGTGTCTTGACTTACTATTAGCTTTAATAGGCCATTCCGGAATACAATAGTTCCCCAAAAGCGAGGAACATCTGTTTTAGTTTGTTTACAAGAAATGTATTAAAAAAATATCCTCATTAGATGAGAAGGTCTGTTTAGAACTACCTCAGCAAGTCAATAACAATGACAGCGCGTCGTAATACATTTACATCAAGTACAAGACGTCAAAATATTTCCGAAGTTGTTAATTAACCTGTGGCGATTTCAAGCCTTTGTCATCACCGATCAATGACGATCATTGAAAGGTGATTGTAAAGATGTGTCAAATAGATACTAAGGTAAATTTATAGACTGCTGTAGATTGTCACTACGATAGTTTGTTTTTGTTTTTTTGTTTTCGTTTTGTTTTTTCTTTCTAGGATGGGTTGTAGCGAGGGTATCCTTGAACGGCAGCAACCAAACTCTATGACTTATCCCAGAGTATGCTAAGACGCTATGTTCAAAATTAAAGGGTATAAATGATGAGAAACAACGCTTCTGTCTGAATTCGTACGAGGGAATTCCCAGGGTTTTCCCCAGGAATGTGGAAGTAGTCACGTGAAAAACGTCATGTGACCCACCTCTCGCCCTATGGAAAAGCCGTATATCGTGTGAACTTCACATTACAAAATTAGTTACTGCTATAACCAAATGAAACACAACCCATTATCCGATAGAGATAACTGCGCATAGCGGAGGGATATGTTATCTCAATAAACTTGGAAACGTAGTTTGGTTTGACTTCTTGGCGCGTGTATAATGCTTCCGAAAGAAAGCCTTGGGCATCACGTGCGTCGGGGGACCAGCGGCATCTGATTGGCCGTTAATAGTTGTACAAGGCGGAGCAAAAAGCATCGTTTTTCCGTCCATTTTACGCTTGACAAACTCGACGCTTATCCGGACACTTTCTTGAGGGTAACCAATTAATCAATTTTAATGAATTTTAGTCGTTTTTCCGTCCAGTGACCATATACGGAAAAAGCGACGTTTCGTGTTTGCAATGTAAGTGGCGGGTCACAACTGGTGATGAAAAATTAGAGACCAACTGATCATTATAGAAAGTAATGCGTCTTAGCTGTAACTGAAAAAAAAGAAAGACTCATTATAATAAGAAATGGGGCGCCTCAAGGGGTACCGACACATTGAAAGACCAACTCAGGGCTCGAAATATTTCTTAAACATAACTTGTCCTGCAGGCAAGTAGATATTACTTTGTACTCGTCTTGCGATGTTTTCGCTTGCCCGTTTCATGTTCTCGGTGGGCGGTCGGGTAGCCTAGTGGTTAAAGCGTTCGCTCGTCACGCCGAAGATCCGGGTTCGATTCCCGACATGGGTACAATGTGTGAAGCCCATTTCTGGTGTCCCCCGCCGTGATATTGCTGGAATATTGCTAAAAGCGGCGTAAAATCAAACTCACTCACTCACTCACTCATGTTCTCGGTTATTTTACTTTTTTCTGCAATTAACCTTTATAAAGAAAAAAATCACAAATATATTCATCGGTTTTGCATAATATTGTGCCGACTGAAGTTAATTCACAACTTTTTCATACTCACAGCATTGAACAACCATATTCCTACTTTTCCCTTGAAAGTTTTTAATTTCTGAACTTATTGTTCAACCCAATCACCAGTCAAGAATTTGGATCTGATAGTTGAGGGTAGTTAAGACAGACAGTACAAAATAATTCAGTCCCCGCCATCCAGTCATCTTCACCAATTCGCTTACAACAGAAATAATAAATATAATTGTATCCCTTTAAAAATGTCTGTTTATTTCTTTAACAGACAGGTGCCAAGTTTGACGTCTATTAATGATCTGAGTGACGTGTGCAACCTTATGATTTCTAAGAACGTGCGAGAGATAAAACATATTTTAGGTTTGAAAGTATCTTGCATACTGTGTTTTATTTGTTTCTAACACATTTAAAAAAATATATGCACAGCTGTCTAGAGAGGGCAGGGTTAGAAACTAACAGTTTTTGTCCACTAGTCCTTATAATAATAACATATAACAAAACCCTTAAAATGGGCCAATTTCTACTAGTCCTTAGGATACCTTTACCAATGGGCAGTTTGGTAAGGACTACAGGACTAGTGCCAATTTCTAACGCTGGAGGGGTACGCAATATAAAACACACGCAATCATAACTTGTGATGTTTTTTTCCCCAATGCAAAGACATAACCGTGAGCACGTAACACTGGAAATACCAGGTCAAGAAATCCGTACTGAAGTACGCAAATTAATCATGTAATTACACTGTCTGGTTATAAAATTGTTTATTGTATATCTGGACCTATGTTTTCACTTTTTCACTTTTGTTTACATTAATTTCGACGAAATTGTTTGTGAAGTGATCGGTAGCTGCACAACTGACAGTTATTTACAGCAACCATGGTCAGATTACCGATATTGACGCCTTGAAACGAACTTTGTTTGACAGAGAATGGATATCTATATATCATAAATGTCGTACTTTTACTCGTTCAAAGTTATATTTGTTGTAGTATGACTATTATATGTCAACGTAAAATTGTATCGATCAGAAGGGCGGGAGCCTCGACGGTGACTGGAAAAATTATTCCAAACGTAAAAATATCCGGCAATAGCGATCATCCTATGAAAGAGCTTCACTTATAATTATGATTATCATTTCAAATGTATATGATAAAGCTGCAACTGAAGTGAAAAGATTTTAGAAAATATTATTCCTGATAAAATAAAAGTTTTCAGATACGATTCTGCCGATCATTGCATCAAAATTCTTTGAAGTTTTATTATTTGGTAATTTTGAACCGAATCACCGGAAGAAAATGTGTGTACAGCTGATTGCTGTGTCCGTTTTAGTTTACGAGAAAATACATGTAGTAATCTTAATCTCTGCATATAAAACAATGACTAGCAGAACAAGAAATACATTTTAAACGCTAAATAATGTCTGGTGATGTTTTATCTCAAATTTCAAATTCGTATTGACCATGTTTTATCACCCGATCGTTAACCTGCATGAATTCGCTGAAGGGATATGCTATTTTGTTTTTCTGAGCCTAATACTCGAATATTTTTTCCAAAATACCGAATCACGTAGAGGGGGTGCTTGCGTGCGCACTACACTCAAGAAAATACAATATTTTATTTAATTTGATTAGAGATGAATTGATAGGACGAGCGTTTGTTCACTGCTTTCTCGCCCTGCATATGCTACCATTCGTCAGTACGAGCGGACAAGCGGTATTTTCGAGCATTGACAACTCATTTCAAAAAGCATAAAATTGAAAACGATAATATCTGTATCTGCATCGTCCGAGAAATCCAGATGGATCTCAACTTGAGTGAAAACATTAAAAGTACAAATCATTTTAACAGGTGGCGCGTCTAATGGAACTAATACATTAAACAAACTAGCTAGTTATTGTAGGAGGTGGAATCACATGTCACAATTGAAGCAAAAGCATTTGAGATGCACTGATAATGATTTCACGCATCTGAGCTAAAACATCAAAAGACGCACTCATTATCATTCATTTACATTATGTCATGGTATACCGTAGCAAGTACAAGCAGCGACAGTGACATCCTGGCATCCACATTAGCACAACGTCCAACGACTCACCAACAAGCTTTAAACCTCCACCACTAAAGTCTCCGACCCAACCACAATCCAACAAAGTTCTGCTCCCATTCTTCTTCGAATAATTAAAAGAGAACACCCTTACCATATTCAATAGAAATTTTAGCAGAGTCGATTGTGCGATTCCGACTACATGTGAATATGTGTTTATGAATCACTCCAGAATAGTAAAGATACCAGGTGTTCGCGAAAAGGTCAACGTGTGGCTCCCGTCACAAACACAAGTAAAGGCAATTAAGTTAATTGTTGACCTGCAAAAATTCGGGAACATATCCCATGCAGAGATTAATATAAAATAGCATCAAATTTCAAAATTTCAAAATTTATATTCCAAATTGTAAATCAACATGAACATAAATCCCTTTACACTAAAAGTATTACGAAATGGAAAAAATGTCTCTAACTCGACTCATTTAGACAAAATAAGTTCCAGAATTCACAGAGCCATTGCAGATCTAAACTCTGCAACAAAACAGCATAATGATCAATGTACAAACTGCAAATCAAACGAGGGCCTTGACAACTGATTTATATATCATGATCACTAACAAACGTCTGTTCGAGCTCTACATCAAAATATAAAAACAATCTAGCTTTACTCTTCAGACCATTTAATGCATCGGCAGTATTCTCGGCAATTTCAAATTTCATACAAATATACAGCAAACATTTCAGATTAACCTTTGACAAAACAAAACTCCAAACAAACCAATTGCCAAAACAACATTTCTCCATTTCGGATCGGGATCGAAACTATCTCTGCATGTTGTAATATACGTTCATGTGGATGAAATAAACTTTTAAAGAATATCTTCTATCTTTGAATCGACAGGCCCCGTTATCTAGTGGTAGAGCGTTTGCCAGGAGAGCGGAAAGTCGGGGGTTCGATCACCGACCGCGTCATACCAAAAGACGTTAAAAGTCTGATGGTACTTACAGTTTACCCTGCCTGGCGCTCGGCGTTAAGGGTCTTAAACAAGGCTCGAAGTCAGTATACTTTGGCTGAGTGGGGGTATTCATGTTAAACTGCGACATGGTATTTCAGTGGGGTAGCACTATAAAACCGGCTTTAGTCCGGACTAGTACACGCACGCACGCGCGCGCATGCATGTACGTCCCAATATAAGTGTAATAATATAGAAAGCGACGTTTAAACCCCATTTCATCTCACCTATCTATGACTCCATCCAGCTCGATT
The DNA here is from genome assembly GCF_022045235.1 of Haliotis cracherodii. Classification (NCBI taxonomy): domain Eukaryota; kingdom Metazoa; phylum Mollusca; class Gastropoda; order Lepetellida; family Haliotidae; genus Haliotis; species Haliotis cracherodii. The sequence goes on from NW_027266299.1 coordinate 40,390, forward strand.
ATACAACCAACTTATCTAGATCACCACGCCCACACAAGCACAACACTGCCATCACCAGCCGCCTTACCCCGCCGCCTCCCAGCCCAACGTTTTTTTCGCAACAGCAACAATGATTTATCTCCTTTTTTCTTGGCCTATTATACTGAAACCAGCTTAACGGATACATTTTATTTTATACTCTCTTAATTCCATAATTCGCAGTATTAATGTTACACATTACATACTTTGTTTTGCCTTTGAGAGAATGAGACCGAGAGAGATCTATTTATTGTTTTCGTGTCACGATATATATAATATGCACAAAGTCATGGTATAAATTCGTGGTGATGTATAAAAATAGTGCCACGGTATTATATAAATACAACCGTACAATCACTGTATAAAGAAAAACAAGATTAATAGCTGCGCGTTAAGATGTTATAATGTTCATACATACTTATGACATAAAAGAAAGGTATTTCTTATACATGAATAGCAATGTTCTTGATAATTTTGTTACTAAACTATCATTTTGTATAATGTATGTTATTTCACACTCGTAAAGATTGTCAAACTTCGGTACCATATTATTTGCATGTGATAAAAGTTCAACCCTTAAGTCAGTCAGAATAGAAAATGGTGCTTCTCATCTTCAACAGAGCGAACATTACATATACTCAAACGATTTGTGCAAATTATATCATTTAAAATATTTGGTTGGTTGGTTTGTTGTTTTACGCCGCACTCAGCAATATTCAAGCTATATGTCGGTGGTCTGCAAATAATCGATTCTGGCAAACACAATCCATTGATTGACATCATGATAATCGATCCACGCAATAGGGATTGATGACATGCATCAACCAAGTCAGCACGCCTGACCACCAAATCGCGTTAGTCGCCTCTTACGACCAGCGTAGTCACCTAGAATGGGTTGCTGAAGACCTATTCTACCCCGGATCTTCACGGGTCTCATTTAGGAGAGCTATTCTACCCCGGATCTTCACGGGTCTCATTGAGGAGAGTTGGTGGTCTAGGCCGGGGGGGGGGGGGGGGGGGGGGGGGGGGGGGAGAAGAGAGGAGACCACATCTAAACATCTAAACATGGCTACAGTCGGCGCTGGTCTCTAAACCTAACATTATCGAAAACAAGTTTGTCACAGAAATGACTTGCAAAATGTAATTAGGCTTCAAACTGTTGAAATAAACTAAATGTGTGAGACAAAAATTAAAAAACCAATTAAAGCTCATTTTTTTAGATTTTCTTAACAAAGCTGCTGAAAAAATCCAGTCTCCATACATGTATCACATTTTGAGAGTTTATGTGACACACGGGGCTGCACATACATGTCTGAGCATATCAAACACAGACGTTACTTGCATTTGAAACGCCATTTCAAGCATAGTTACTTTGCCAATTATGCCTACTCATTCGTTTGAATGAACAAAGGACAAAACTAAAAAACATATCATTTAATCTAAACATAAATATATAAATATTTATTAAATTTAAATTCGGTTTCCTAAATCGTTGTATGTTTGTAGATGTCGGCAATTGGGATACGGTGACATGCATCAACCAAATCAGCAAGCCTGACCACCCGATCTCCTTAGTCCCTTCTTACAACAAGCATAGTCGCCTTTTACGGCAAGCATGGGTTGCTGAAGACCTATTCCACCCCGGGTTTCCACGTGTCGTTTCACACATTTACCAATTTGGGATACGGGACCTGGAGTTTCGTTTCGTCACAGGAGCGAACGTTTTAACAACATGGTTTCTCCATACAACACCAGTGATGTAAACAACAGAAAACAGTTTCGTTGCTGTCATTACGGCTTCTTCAACACAATTATGCCTCGTATATCATTTATCAGTTTCTTTGAGGTAAGGTCAATATATTAAAAATCAGTTTATTTCGCATTTCGGATTATTAGGGATATCATGACAAATATGGAACCACGATGTCAGTTGAACTAATAGCGGGTGTAACTCTCAGAACATAGTACACAGGCCCGTGGGAGTAGTACTACACACAGACACACACACACACACTCACACACACACACACTCAGACACACAGAATAATTCTTTCCCACACATTTTCACAAGGAAACTATTGTCCAACAAACCCACACATTGACCAACATCTGCATACAATATAATATGCTTTAAATTCATTGACAATGCCCCCACACCCGACACAAACACCAATTCCACATACACATACAAAAAAAAAACACACAGAGACACACTAAATGACTGAGAAACGCTCCAACTGGCCTGGTGCCCATGACATGTGCTGTTTTATATCGAATATAACAGGGGCGGTCGGGTAGCCTAGTGGTTAAAGCGTTCGCTCGTCACGCTGAAGACCCGGGTTCGATTCCCGACATGGGTACAACGTGTGAAGCCCATTTCTGGTGTCCCCCGCCGTGATATTGCTGGAATATTGCTGAAAGCGGCGCAAAACCCTACTCACTCACTCGAATATAGCATCACATAATCTGTGAATCGTTACAGCTAGAGCAATTATACTTTTACATAATTATAAGCTCACCAACAGATTATTTAATTACATATTGCTGCACTTACCTTGCCGTTTTGTTCAACGTCCTCTCCAGAGTGAAAACATTCGGTAGGGCAGAAAGTCTTCATAATGCACATTGCATACCGCCCCAAAAGGCAGCGTTCATCGTAGCGTATGAATAATATAAACTTGAGAAATTTGCCCATTGCAATGTCGATTTTCAATGAATTCTAAACAGCTTGTTGAAATTAATTTAACATGCACCGGTACACTTGATTAAGTAAGCGTCGTCTGCTTCGATCCATAGAGTCGCGTGCAACGGAAGTGTTTTCCGATTGGCTAAACTCGTAACCATGACATCACGTGACTATTCTGGTGAACACCTGCATGAAATGTACAACACTTCTAACCTGATTTGACATTTGTTTATACAAATAATCTTAACCGACAAAGCCATTGGCGGTGGGGTTTGTCCAGCGAGGTTAAAGCGTTGACTCGTCACACCATGTAGAGCCGATTTTGACGCCCCTCTCCGTAATATTGCTTGGATTTTTGCTAGTTTTTTAAATAATAAATGGTTATTTTTAGCAGTATTCATCATAACAGAATGAAGATATATTACAGAGCATGAGCTGCCAAGTGCCTTGACAATTAAATGCAGTTTAATCTTTGTGACGATTATAAATTAACAATATTAAAGAATTATATACAATATGTATGAAGTACCACACGAGCAAAAAATATATTAACTGAGGGTCAAAAGAGAGAATACAGAGTTTGTTGTTTATGTAATGGAAAATTGAAACAACTGTTGTTAAATTTGATTTTGTCTATTTAACCATCACTCATTACTGCAACAGTTTGTGAAATGTAACCTGTGGCTGGGTACTTTGTGTAAAAATATATTGGTTCAATGCAGACTGGGGTAGGAAATGAACTTGCAACCACATCCCCCTTAACATGTTTGAAATGTTGAAATTTATGCCGAAAAGAGCAAATTTATTCATTTTCCAGATAAGATATCTTAGATACCAATCAACAGTTGTGTATTATGTGAATTAATTATTTTAATTTTAAAGTTTTTAAAGTTCTCAATCAAATCATATTTTCAAAAAAAAAACATGTTGGGGTATTGTGTGAGTGCTGGCAAAGTGCCAGAATATTTTTTTTGGGTATGATATCGCTAACTTAAGATATTTTTAATTGAAAATTAAAGATATGATAAAATCCACAGAGATGTACAGTTTCCTGTGTTCCTCAGTATATATTTGGAATGCAACACAGCGGTGCAGCAACTACGTGGCACAGCAAGCACTCGCACTTTGAAACCGTGTTACTGGACGACCCAGTGTGAAAATTGTTGTTTATGAGTTGACTCGATATCGTTGTTTGATTGTTGCATTAGTTTTTAGGATATATGGGTTTGATCACGATGCGACTTTCTCTTACGACAATGCTTGTCGTAAGAGGCGACTAGCGGGATCGGGTGGTCAGGCTCGCCGACTTGGTTGATGCATGTCATCGATCCCAATTGCGTGGATCGATGTTCATGATGTCAAGCACTGGACTGTGACTAGGGAAACATGGGGACAACTGGTATTTGTTTCGTTATTGTAGACCCGTGAATATTTCGGGTAGAATATGTCTTCAGCATCCCATGCTTGTCATAAGAGGCAACTGACGTGATCGGATCGGGTGGTCAGGCTCGCTGACTTGGTTGATGCATGTCATCCCATTCCAATTGCGTAGATTGATGCCCATGATGTCCATCATTGGATTGTCTGGCCCAGGCTTGATTATTTACATACATATCCCATCATAAAGCTGGAATATTGCTGAGTGTGGCATAAAACAACAAACAAATAATCATAAATGTAATTCGTGTTTTGCAAATACATGTACCACACAATGACTGGTTTTGTTGTGTTATTAGTGAGTGAGTGAGTTGGGTTTAACGCTGCTTTTGACATTATTCCAGTTATATGATGTGTCAGCTTAATGTGGAAGGAAAGCCCGAAGTGATGCAGGTCTCAGACGTTTACCAGTTCGGTGAAACCCACGAGCACGGGTATGGTGCTGACAAACCTAGAAACATAATCAGGGCGAACCGGGATTCGAACCCACAATCATAGGTTTCTGGCGTGCCCAAGGGACACAACTCTGCACAGCGTATTGCAGCGCCTTAGACGACTGGGCCACCCGTGCCCCTTGTTGTGTTATTAGATCTATGCGACTTGTATGAGATTTTAGTTTATTTATCTTTTAGTTAAAAGTAAAGTTTTTGTATCCGTTTTTTGCTCAACAGTATAGCCGATTGGAACTCTCATAAACAACAAACAAACATGACACAGTCACACAGGGTGATGTCTTGGCATAAAACAATGTCAATGAAGGAGGTATTCAGTTTGGTTTATTTACAAGAATAAGGTATCGGCACAAACCCTCACATCAGCAGCAGGTACACATGTGGATCACAGAATGATCCTAGGCTACAGCATGATACAGGTTTTTAAAAATGCAGCGCATGGTTCTGATCTAAATCATGTAATTAACAAACAATTCACCATTTTAGATAGGTGAGAAAAAACAATCCTGGATTTTATTACAAGTAATGATAAATTGCCTTCTGCCAAAAAACAAATTAAATTGCATGATTATGTGTGACCCAAAAATACATATACGGTATTCGACTTAATAAGCGCCCCGCTCTAATAAGCACCAACAGCGATATTTGTTAAAATATTGGCTAGTAAACGTATTACGACGAATACAGTATGCTATATAATACTTGTTGTATAATACAGACAGCACCTGCCCCTAGGAAATATCAAGTGTTAGTAAGACATAATATAACCATACCTGTACAAAAAAGTTATTTTTATTTACTAATAATCAAAAATTTGTTAATAGACAGAGTGAGTGAGTCTGTTTATTTGATACAATATATTAGGAATAAAAACAATGTGTATTATGCTCGCCAAAGGCTATCGTAATACAATATATATTCCTAATATATGATATATAACAGATCGAAACACAGGAGGGGCATAATCTCCTTATCATATAAAGTCATTCTTAAAATAATGGACGTTTAAGAAGTTATCCCAGCTCTAGAAACCGCGCATGAATACAATTTTTGAGTTAACCACCTAATTTATATATGGCACCAAATGACTTGCAGTTATGTTTGTCGACATATTTCGACGACAAATTGGGAAATTCATCATATTGGGAATGTTTGTGAATCACGTTTGGTGAATGGAGCTTCGAGTTCCTGCTGGGGCGTTCGGGTAGCCTAGTGGTTAAAACATTCGCTCATCACGCCACAGACCTGGATTCGATTCCCGACATGGGTACAATGTGTGAAGCCCATTTCTGGTGTTCCCCGTCGTGATATTGCTGGAATGTTGCTAAAAGCGGCGTAAAACAATACTCACTCACTCTAGTTCCTACTGGGCAACCTCATTTGCATGTTCATCGGATCAAATTACAAAATTTATCAGATTTGTTTATGTCATTGATAACTGAAGCCTATATATGATAAATTCACTTATGGGTATCAACTGGTGCTAATTTCATTATTGTATATGGTTGGCGCCAATATTGAATATGTCAAGAAATACTGGTATTCATTTGAATCGTGACGATCATCATCCTTTAAAAATTGTCAGCATCCTGCTACTGTATAACTGTTTCCACAAGCACTACTTCCAATCCCCCATACTACACAATACATACTATACAAGCAATGGCATGTATTTACACTGTACAAGACAACATATTGCATTCTAATGAACAGATTGTTGTGACTGGTGGTGGCAAGGTGAACTAATACTTTGATATTATTATTATTATTATTATTTGCAGGTTTATTTACAGAATCATTACACTGATAAAAGTAAAGACAATACGCGTTAGAAAAATCATGGCAGCGGAACCTGAATAAATTAAACAGGGATTTGTGAGCAAAGAGAAATGGCAGACACGGGAATTATGGAAGTTCATAACTTCATAAACGCAGGTCGATGTAGGCACTGTAGGGAGTAAGTAAGACACCAGAAGTACACGCCACTATAAGTACATAGTGGTCATTCACCATTTATCATCCAAAACTGGCTCCCACAGGAGATATTGCTTGGATTAGATCAAGCGATATCTACACTGTAGTTATCGCTGCAATGAAATTACATCACAATGCTTTGCAGACCATTGTGACATCACTGGTTACCATGACGTCACAATCAAATGACATCACTAATGGCTCTGCTACTGAGGCTGTTAGCAGTACTTTTTACACTGAAGACACTGCTAATTACTGTCTACAAATTGAAAAAGTTGGAAGAATGATGTTGGATGATAAATAAAATCTCACCTCGGCAAGCCTCGTAATTTTTCCACTTTTATCAACTCGTGTTGATATATTTGATATCAAAAGACACGAGGGTGAGTTTCTCTATTTATCAAAAAAGTGAAGTAAAGAATATGCTTGAGATCTGAGTAAATGTTCTTGAATACATTTGTTAATTAACTGAAACTGATTAAATCTTTCAGATGCTCCAGTCCCAGGTGGTATTCCGGTACTCAGTTGGAACAACGTTGTCGGGATGGTTTACTTTGATATCTGTTTTTGAGACCTGACAGAAATATCAAATGTGCATCGTATCCCAGAATAAATATGAAATATGAGACAGATTCTTATACATACAAGTAATTCATAAAATTCAGGTCATATTCCACAACACAATATTAACTACCATTACAGTAAATGTTATATATTTTTGTACATGTAAATGTTTTTCAAAAGGAGAGAAAGGGAGAAACATTAATTTTAACAATATTGAGGCGTTTAACACAAAATATCTCCTCAATAAATTACAAGGTTTATCACATTGACTTTGACAAACAGCTTCTGACAAACTTGGTTCCTAAAGCACATGGTGAAGAGTACAGGGAATTTGTCGTTGAGTTAGTTGACAGTTACAACCGGAAGTGTTCGCTTCCCTTGCGCCGACTTTCTGCCAGACAGCCTGGTGGCAGACTTCTCTTGCCGCAGTTTCTCTGTGCGCTGTAGTTTGGACGTCAGGTGGATCGGTGGTAGGATCTTGTCGAGTTTCGGTGACTTGGGGAACTTGAGGAGGTTGGACACTTTGTCAAGTATTGATCTACGAGGAAAGTGGGAGAGGGAGTGAGGTCAAAAGGTCATCACAAGTGAAGTCACCATGGACAAGGTCAAAAGGTCATGAGTGAGGTCAATAGGTCATGATGGCTATCAAAGTCAACAATGTGTTGGGGTTGAGGCCATCATGAAAGTGGCAGTCGGAATGTCATTTCTAATCATGCATACTCGAAAATGTTAAAATGGGGTATTCCGAACGATAGTTACTGGCTTAATGACTGAATCTATACAATCTAGATCATATATTTGCCATTCAAGAACGCTCTTTTGTTCAGGTTTCAAATTTTTAATCGAGAATTTGTCAAAATATGTTTTGAAGTGTAGTCGCCAATTTGAAATTAGTGCCGTAAAGCACGAGAATGCTGCCTTCTGATTGGCTAATGTCGACTTCTTGTCAGTAATTCCATTGGTCGGTCAGAGTTTGCCAAAGGTTGGTCTGACGTGACCCGTAATGGGATGTCCTCAGATCTTGGTTTAGCGGCAGTGAGCACCACGATCTGATTTTAATGAGATTGAGATACAATTGATTTTATGGGAAAAGGCTCACTCCATTATCATTGGAAGAGGTGGATGCCTGCTTTCAATAGATTCCTATACAGTAACATGTCAGCTACTTACTCAACATAAGCTTTGCGCTCATCCAGGAACAGCATGGCCTCATCAATCTCTTTGGGCGGAATGTTCTCTGGCGCCACCAGCTGCAGCAACGCAAACATGATGTTATTATCCACAAAAGATTTTAAAAACTGTTTCATAGCAGCAAGCAGGAGCTGAATTTATTGACTATTCTCTCTACAAATGTGTTCTTTGCTACAGTCCCCTATGACAGAGCTGAGATACAACGACGTTCTGCAGCATTACTATGCGCTGTTGGCTACAACTGGTCCCCCACATCTAGTTCTTCAAGAGGCAAGGGAGATAACTGACTATAAAAGTCCAGTTTCCACCCTTGCTGAACTAGCCTGGTATTATGGAGTTACATTTTGCCTGGACGAACGAGTCTATGCATAGTCCAATCAAAATCATGTAACAAACTAGACATCCGAGGCGTAAACAACATGAATTTCAATGTGCAGATTTCGGTCGACTGCAGCATTTGCAAAGCATGTGTACCGTCAACTGGCTGTCGACAGATATTTTGCAATTCTTTTCATGTTTTAATCAAGGTGTTCAAATGATTTGATGCACTTTGTGGGGTAAGACCCGTTTTATTACAATATAGATCTTTATTATCAATCAGACCATCTTGACTAGGCGCAGCCATTTTGTTAGAAGCAAATGATATGAGAGGTGGAATCTGATTGGTCAATAGGAGGAACATAGAACGGACAAAACTAACAGCCAGTGGAAATGCCAGCCCAGTTTGGCAAGGTTGCAAGCAGAACTTTTTTAGTCATTTTATCATCTTCCCGAGGCAAGAGAGTTAACTGACTTTAACTGACCCTTGCCGAACTAGGCTGGAATTACTGGGCTCGATTGTAGCACCACAAGTGGCTATTACAAGTTATGTCCCTTCTAAGCCTCTCCTATGGACCAATCAGATTCCACTTCACGTGTCGCTTGTGTTTGCTTCACACAAAATGGCAGCGCCATGTCAGGACGATCTGATCGATAATCAAGATCTATATTGTGATATAACTGGTCTTACATTGCGAAATGCATCAAATCATGTGAGCACCTTGATTAAAAACATGAAAAGATTTGGAAAATATCTGCTGACAACAATTTGGCAGTGCACATGCTTTGCAAATTCTGTAATCGACCGAAATCTGCACGACAGTTTCCGAACCGGATTTCGATTTCAGTGCGCGATTTTGATTGGACTATGCATAGACTCATTAGCCAAGCCAAAATGTAACTCCATAATACCAGCCTAGTTCGGCAAGGGTGGAAACTGGACTTTTAAAGTCAGCTAACTTTCTTGCCTCGGGAAGATGGTCTTTTATTTGCCTCTGTAAGATGGTTCCCCAGAGCTGCAGTACTGTTAGTACTTTACGTCAGTGTTACCTTAAGACGCGAGCCGACATTGAACCTGCAGCTCCTCTTCCTGGCCGTGAGGGTGAGGGCGATGCTGTCCTGGTTCATCACACGGATGCCGATGTAGCGGTTCAGGCCGAAGCAGATTGGCTGGAATGGCGGGGCGTGGACGTGAGTCTCCTGGTCCTTCCACGTCCACTTCCTCCTCCGGCCCCCATGAACGTCCAGCTCGATGCCTCCCAGCTGGTCAAAGTACAACCTGGGAACAGTTTCATGGTCAGGAGCCAATGTTTGAAGGAAGAATCAGCTGATTCTTAAACATGAATTGTTTGTTTGTTTGCTGTTTAACGCTGCACTCGTTAATATTCAAGCTATATGACGGCGGTCTGTAAATAATCAAGTCTGGACCAGACAATCCAGTGAATGACATCATGAGGATTGACCTACGCAATCGGGAGATGATGATATGCATTAACATTAGTCGCCTCTTACAACAAGCATGGGTTGACGAAGACTTATTCTACCCCAGATCTTCACTGTCCACCAACCAACAATAGCTGTCTGACTACTAACTCGTGGCTAGTAAATGTTTGGTTGGGCTAAATATTCTGAAATATTCCATGCTCAACTAGCTACTGAAATTTTTTAGTGGAATTTAGTTGATCAAAATACAAAAAGTTCTCATGTATCTGTAGAACAATGTCATCATTGTAACCTTATCGAAGGAGTTTGTGAGATCATAGTTACTACATTTCATAAGATATGACTCATAAATTCTGGTCAGTAACTTCTAGATTAGTTAGCCCACCTGGCCAGCAATATTTTGAGACTATTTCACAAACTGATCGGGTGGTCAGGCTTGGTGACTTGGTTTGTTGACAGTGTGGGATGGAGCTCCCAACTAAACAACTGGTTCATCAGGTCCAGACTAAACACCGTACAGGTCACTATCATAGTGAACAGTGCTGAAACAACAAAGCAACAACATCCTCTTCCTCTCTTTATGAATATGTTGTTTTTTTTGTTTGACCCCACAGGCAATATTCCAGCTACATGATGGCAGTCTGTAAATCAAGTCTGGATCACACAATCCAGTGATTGACATCATGAGCTTCAATCTAGTTGGGATTCAATGACATGCATCAACCAAGTCAGCGAGCCTGACCACCCGATCACGTTAGTCGCCTCTTACGACAAGCATATTATGAACATGACTGTCAAGAATGTCATTGATTGTAATGTCATGATAACCCGTGGAAACCTGTTTGGAGAATTCACTTACACAATCTTGGGAAGATGCCTAAATGTGAAACTGGGGTGGATCTGTAAAACCTCAATTTTTTGTTTTGTGATAGGAAATAAAAGGAGTATAATAAGTACTATAATCTAGCAATGTTTTAAGATGTTGCAGTTTGAAGACTCTATAAAGTCTTCAGTTTCCATGTTTGGGCAAACTGACACAGATTTAATACATTTCACTGAATTGAAATTTGCTCAAGGATAGCAATGAATTGATTTAAAGGCATTTTTTTAGAAGTTGACAAATAACAAAGTAGACAAAAGTTTATGGATAACAACTTGCTTGGCAACGGCATAAGCATCAACACCGAAACCCCTATTGCAGTATTACAAAGAAGCTGTTATCCAAAGGTTTCTCTATTATTTGGTCAGCAATGTTACAGTTAAATTCTACCATGAATTTGGAATTAACTCGATTCTGATTGGTCAATCAGAGGCTATTAAATCACAATAAACCCCCTCTGATTGAAACAGCTGGTTTCACGGCCGCATCACTGCGCGTTCGGTTCCAAATTCAATTTAGCGCAGTTAAATCTACAGGTAACCTAGCTCTACATTGAAAACACAGTATGTTTATCCCCTAATTGTTGCCTGTTCATATATGAGCCAGATAAACAAGTGGCTGATAATCAGGGCGGTTCCACAAAGCGATATGATGCCCCTGAGTACCCCTGGTAATGTATGAGAGTTATGATCGTCTTTGTGCTACAATCGCTTTGTGTGCATCAGTGATGTGCGAGCAACAGCCAATCTGGTTCAGGAACACGACACACACCTACATCAATGGCACAGCAGTGGGATAGAGGCTATCATGGGAGTGGTTTGGAATGATAAATATCCTGTATGAGGAATACACATTGTGCTTAGCAAGCCATCAAATCCGTCTCAGAAAGTAGTGGATAATTTTGTCACGGACTTTACAAACAATAAGAAAGATTGTTCCCTGACAACCATGGTGATCAGAAGAAGTGTTTGTTAGCCACACTCAGCAATATTCCAGCTGTAAATGATCGAGTCTGCACCAGACAATCCAGTGAATAACACAGCGAGCATCGATCCACGACATTGGGATACGATGACATGCGTCAACTAAGTCAGTGAGCCTGACCACCCGATCCCGTTAGTCACCTCTTATAACAAGCACAGTTGTCTTTTATTGCAAGCATTGGTTGCTGAACACCAGACACGGATCTTCAGAAAATACTGGATAATTTTGTCTCAGATTTTACAACCAATAAAACAATTGTTCCATCGACAACTAGATTTCTAGGAGTGATGGCAAGATATGGTTCCCTGTCCCTAACAAAATGTTTGGGATCTTGCTCTGTCATGGAGTCCTTAGTAGGTCAACATATTCATTATTCTTCCACTTACCTGACTATTCCGTTGTTATGGTAACAGGATCCATACCCACTGGGTTCAAACACAGCCTTGACCGTGCTGCTGGGTGAGTCGTCATGCACCACGTAGATGTACTGACCAAGGCTCACACAGCTGATGAGGATGGCGATCTGACCGTTAGGGTAGCTGGTCATTGGTCAAGGAGGTCAGCAGATAACCAAGTAAATACAATTGACAACAGAGTGTTTGGGTTTTGTTAAGTGCAGATTTGAACAGCATTTCAGTTAAATGTGAGCTGGAAGCGGTATGAAATCTTGAAGGGATGAAGATTTTATGAACGTGGAAGAAAAAACACAGGAAAATTAAATTTGACAAACAAGAGTTATCCCCCTTCCCCGAAAAAAAATAATTGATTGCCAGACATGTTGGATGATCTGAGAAAATGTGCTGTGAAAAACGTAAATGTTCAGCTCCTATCACAGAAAAAAATGCATATTTTCTAAACAAAGACCCAGACCCCACAAGAATATTTAGTGTTAAGTCCCTTAGAATATAGTCTGGAAGGTAATTTAAGGTACCGACGTTTACTACAATATCTGAAAAACTATCGGACCTACTCCAGTCAAAGTTGGTATGAGATTATTAAACAGTCATCCATAACGGTGTTACCGTTGGGCGTCACAACGTGCGTGATTCCCATGCACCCTTTCGAGTTAAGTTGATTGGTTCAACTGTGTCATATGGCCCTGTGATGCAGGGGTAGCATTATGCAGATGGCTGTTACAATGAATGCTCGTTCCACCCGTGACGAACAGGTCTGGTTGTTGATGAAATATAGTGATAGCTAAATAGACAGATTTTTTATTCATGCATTGATTGTCTTTAAATGTAATATCCAGTTATGTATGACTGTTTAATAATCTCATACCAACTTTGACTGGAGTAGGTCCGATAGTTTTCCAGATATTGAAGTAAACGTCGGTACCTTAAATTACCTTCCAGACTATACTGTGTTTATTACATTCTATTAAACCAAGAATCTTGGACTTAAGCCATATTTCAAACTGTGATGTGTCAGGGTGTGAGCTGTTACACAGAGGAATCTCTGGAAGGATACAACACATTGCCGGATCCATCAGGGAATACTGTTAGGAATTTCTTTCCATCCTCATAAAACTTCTGTATCAATGGACGTTCTCGAAACTGAAACACAATCATTCAGTTTTTAATAATAGTCACGATAAACATATCTGTATATCGTCTGTATCCATCCCATAAGTACATTGTACACAACCCAAGCTGCCTCGCTAGAAGCTGCTGTGTGGCCATTACTGTTTCATCCCACTTGATACCCATCTGCTGCTGGTTAACATACGGTAAACAACAGTAAAGAATTAATCTTTAAGGACTGTAATAAAAAGCACTGTCTTTTATCAAGGGCAATATTTTCACGTTTTTCACATTCAAACTAGGACACCAATAAGTTACACATATCCTTCTTCAGACTGCTTGTTGACAAACTGTTCAGAACGTGAAGTTACCAAGTCTTATGTTGTTTGTTGTTTAGCGCTGCCCTCAGCAATATTTCAGCTATATGATGGCAGTCTGTAAATAATCCAGTCTGGATCAGACAATCTTGTGATTGATATAATCCACGCAATTGGGATATGATGACATGCATCCACCAAGTCAGCGAGCCTGACCACCCGATCCCGTTAGTCGCCTCTTACAGCAAGCATAAGTTGCTGAAGACCTATTCTACTCCGGATCTTCACGGGCAACCAAGTCTTATGTAAACAGAAAGGTTTACTTGAATGTTTCCTTTATTTCCATGTTGGCAGAACTGTAAATCTATCCAATAAAATATAAACCAACTGGGATAGTCAGCAGTTATATCAAGTCAGTCCACCACCTACCCTCCCTGTCCCCATCATTGACCACCACATACCCTCCCTGTCCCCATCATAGACCACCACCTACCCTCCCTGTCCCCATCATGGCCACCACCTACCCTCCCTGTCCCCATCATAGACCACCACCTACCCTCCCTGTCCCCATCATGGCCACCACCTACCCTCCCTGTCCCCATCATAGACCACCACCTACCCTCCCTGTCCCCATCATGGCCACCACCTACCCTCCCTGTCCCCATCATAGACCACCACCTACCCTCCATGTCCCCATCATAGACCACCACCTGCCCTCCCTGTCCCCATCATAGACCACCACCTGCCCTCCCTGTCCCCATCATAGACCACCACCTACCCTCCATGTCCCCATCATCGACCACCACCTACCCTCCCTGTCCCCATCATAGACCATCACCTGACCTCCCTGTCCCCATCATGGCCACCACCTACCCTCCCTGTCCCTATCATGGCTGGGTTTAACCAGGTCAGTCTACCACCTACCCTCCCTGTCCCCATCATGGACCACCACCTACCCTCCCTGTCCCCATCATAGACCACCACCTACCCTCCCTGTCCCCATCATGGCTGGGTTTAATGGTTCAGGCATGAAGACATCTATATCCTCGTCCTCTTTGTTGAGTGGGCTCGGCGGCCGCAACGTCCAGCCCTCCTCCAGACATCGCTGTGATGACAACTGGTAGTTGATTGTCTTCATCTGACGGGCAACTGCATCAAACATCAAACAACTTTCTAAACTTTCAAGCAATCATTTGAGCCACACCCTAATATTAAAGGTATTTTACCTGCAAATAAAACATCTAAAATAATATATTATGTAAACATTGTAACGAATCTTATGCCAAAGATTAAGACACAAAAAACATTAAATTCTCCTCATATTTTGGTCATTTTGTATTAAATTAGAAAATCATACAAAATTGCAGAGGTTAATAATTAGACTAAAGACAATTATTTTAAGAATAACTCATGCCCCAAAAATATGTCTTTCTTGGTAAACTCTCCGTTTCATCAACAGTTTCCTAGAATTATCCCATCCAATAAATTAAGCCACCTTGAGGCTAAGGGAATTAATATTACTGGAGTGTGGATCAACTTGATCATACACAGGTTTGATCCGAGACAACATACTCCTTGTAAGACAACTTTCATTGACACACGACAAACATGTTAGTGACAACTTGCCCTCCCACACACAACAAACCATCACTGTACCCAAACTAGACAAACATGAAATGAAAATATTTTGAGTGAGTGAGTGAGTATGTTTTACGCCGCTTTTAGCAATATTCCAGCAATATCACAACGGGGGACACCAGAAATGGGCTTCATACATTGTACCCATGTCGGGAATCAAACACGGGTCTTCGGCGTAAAATATTTTGAAATCATTGTCGATTCAATTATCTTTTAATACATAATCCATAGAATCTCTCCATTTTCAGAAACTGAAGAAATCTAGACTTGTTAAAACACTGAGATTAAGATATTTTTGTTTCAGGTCAGTGAGAGGGGTTACATCATAATATCTGCTACAAAATAAACATAACACTCCTCAAGACTTGATGGTTGCTTGTACTGACTATATGGAGGGGGTGGGAGAAGGGATGGGTGAGAGCAGGATGGGGTTTATCTGAGGGTGGAGAAGATCATGTGACATGTCATGTGACCATCGCATGTCATGTGACTGACCCATGGTATTACAGGTAAATGATTTCACAATGATGAACAGTCTAACTGCAAGGACTTATCGGAATATTTGTATAGATCTAGGTCTATTGTGGTGCTTTGAGCACATACTTAGCGTATGGAATTTAGAGCATTACAAATACATTTTCTTTTATTATTACCGTATTCAACATAATAAGCTTCCCGCTCTAATAAGCACCCCCGGTGATAGTTGCTTATATATTGGCTTGTGAACAATCCCGATAAGCACTCGTTCTCCATATGATAATCTGTGTCATGAACTAGACAGGAAAGTGTTATAGATATCAATTTACCAGTCTTGTCAATTGTGAAATCATTGCTGTAATTGGGGGGTGTCTATGTACAAACAATACAATATATTTTTCTGGGGTCGGTTGGTCACTGAGTATATATATATATATATATGTATATATATGCACAACATGATGATCATATATCAGAAGGATCAAAAGCAGGGCCACCCATGGTCAAAATCATATCATGACAAAACATCTAATTTTTTATTCTATTCTTCTCAAACAGATTTTATATCACCAGAACTTGAGTACCTATCTTGGTTAGACATGGCATTGTAATAAGGACTGTGGTATTAAAAGGCTCTCTCCCAAAATTTAGAAGAGGGAGGTATTCATTCACTAGTTTCTTAAACCTTTTTATTTCATCGGTTGATGAGATTAATATGTGCCAAGAGAAAATACTGATGTCATATTTTCTAAAAAGTAAAACACATTGTAATTACAAAATAAAATAATAAACATGATCCATGACCTCACTTTGGGACAAACTGAAAGAACAAACAATCAATTTGTTGAGTTTTATAAATGACATGTGGTTATCAATAATATCATATGGGTGGGGAATAGGTGAAAACGTAGCTGAGTACTGCTCCGCTTAAACAGCGCGATACCTACTGGTCGCTGATATGTAGCCACAACTACTCCCCAACAATGTCTTATGGAGTAGAATGCCTGGGACCCGTTCCACAAAGCGATCTTAGCGCTACGACTGTTGTAAGTTTGTGTTAAAAAATAGGAGTTACGACCGATTTAGCGCTAAGATCGCTTTGAGGAACGGGGCCCAGGTTCATAACTTTTGACAAGAATACATTTTT
This sequence comes from Haliotis cracherodii, assembly GCF_022045235.1. Classification (NCBI taxonomy): domain Eukaryota; kingdom Metazoa; phylum Mollusca; class Gastropoda; order Lepetellida; family Haliotidae; genus Haliotis; species Haliotis cracherodii. The sequence continues at coordinate 57,439 of NW_027266299.1, forward strand.
AACCAAATTCTTGGAACCCCCCCCCACAATGGTTTGTGTCCTACGGGTTATAACAAACTCTGTGCTGTTCATTAGTGCACACTTTGACCGAGCTGGTGAGCGTGAAACCTGTTGCTGTGATGATTCCTAGCTATATAATGGTGACCAGGAGAGGCCGGACAGTAAATTGGAGCAGTACGGAACAATTCGGCAGCTGGGGAGGATAATGACATCCTCGGTTATCCGGTATACCATATCTCCATTCTATTTTGATATACACCCTGGACCCAAAATATGGTTGATTTATTATTGTTTAATGCCGCACTCGGCAATATTTCAGCTATATGACAAATAATCAAGTCTGGTCCAGACAACCCAGTGATTGATATCATGAACATCGATCCACACATTTGGGATACAATAACATGCAATCAACCAAATCACCGAGCCTGACCACTCGATCAATTTACTCGACCCTTTGGACCAGAATAGGATCCTGGGGACTTACATTCTTACCCAGAACCCCGGGGTTCAAATGAAGCTATAGCTATTGGTCATGAGTGTGCGCAGGGTATATCCCAATAGAATGAAAGGTGACTATGCTTGTCGTAAAAGGCGACTAACAGGATCGGCTGGTCAGGCTCGCTGACTTGGTTGATGCATGTCATCGTATCCCAATTGTGTGGATCGATGCTCATGATATTAATCACTGGATTGTCTGGTCCAGACTCGATTATTTACAGACCGCCGTCATATGGCTGGAATATTGCTGAGTGCGGCGTTAAACAACAGACCAACCCAATAGAATGGAGACCCCTGGACTGGAGAGGATGGGATTATAAGGGAAAGCATTGGTCCACAGTCACCCTGTCATACTCCTGGTACCCCACACCTTCAGGTATACAAGTATATACCCCACACCTGCAGGTATACAAGTATATACCCCACACCTTCAGGTATACAAGTATATACCCCACACCTGCAGGTATACAAGTATATACCCCACACCTGCAGGTATACAAGTATGTACCCCACATCTGCAGGTATACAAGTATATACCCCACACCTGCAGGTATACAAGTATATACCCCACACCTGCAGGTATACAAGTATGTACCCCACATCTGCAGGTATACAAGTATATACCCCACACCTGCAGGTATACAAGTATATACCCCACACCTGCAGGTATACAAGTATATACCCCACATCTGCAGGTATACAAGTATATACCCCACACCTGCAGGTATACAAGTATATACCCTACACAAGGGCTTCACTTACCAAAACACAATACATGTGACCAACCATGATATAAGCGACCTTATGGGTGAAAAATCACATTTTGACTTTTCATTATATTTTAAAATTACATTATCTTCAGAACACAAAAATCCAATTCACAAGATTGAATTCATATTTTTTACAGAGATACATGACATCACACATCTACATGACAATGTCTACATGACGTCAGAACACAATTGTATCCTAGAACCCATAAGTTGCCTTTTCTCCTGGTAGTCACATATCTTTATTAGTAAAATCACCAATATGATGCACTTCACACATATCAGACCAACATTCCATCACATCCCTTAAAGAAATAATCAGTCTTAACCATTTCTAAACCCAACCAACCACACTGAATGAAAACTAACTGACTAAACACTAATGAAATAGATTTTTCAATAAATTAATTATGGATAAACATGACAAAATGAAACGAATGAATGAAAACAGATGCTGAAATGAACTAAATGACACTTTTGAAAATGAATGTAAATGGTCAATTTACATAAACATATTCCCCATACAAATTAACTGACGACGTCATCCCCCAGGTAAAGTCAGAGCTCCAGATACCTTTTTGAGCAATTGAGTTTTTACTAGAAGGTTTCTATTTTAATATTGGGTTATTACATTTTCCAACCAATATTTTTTCACTCATCTATTCATCACTCTATTGTGTTTTTCCCAAAATGAACGAACATTTTGAGATTTAAAAAATAAATAAATAATGTTTTAGATGTATATAAGGGTTTTAACTATAGGCTTGACTTGGAAAGTAAATTAGCTAGGAAAGAAAATAATTGTGTTTTGGAAATTAGCTCCATTGTACGCATGCTGAAAAAGCTTCATTGATTATATACGCATGCATTTTTTATACATTTGAGTTTCTCGTATAATGCATTTCTCTACGCAAGTTAATTGAAAGTAATTGGGTTTTGAATATTTTGGGGGTATTTTACTCATACCGTATTTGACGTAATAAGCGCCCAGGGCGCTCTCCAAATTAGAAATAGGGGGCTCTTATTAGAATATTATTTTGGTGGAAAAAACAGAGTTGAAAGATAAATTTTGTGGTTTATGCTGACAGCCTGAAATGTTTATGTACGACAGATATATTTTTCTAGAATTTCATTGCCCATAATTAAGGGTGCATATAACACACGAATGCGTATTATACGCGAATAAATAAGTCTTGTGTACATTGATCAATCGGAAGGGGTGCTAATTGGGATTGTTCACTAGCCAATATGTTAGCAATTATCGCCGTGGCCGCTTATTAGAGCGGGGCGCTTATTACGTCGAATACGGTATACGCAGCTTATCTGTAGCTCTGATTAAGGCTCCCCTTGTTAATACAATCTGCAGGGTTTAATGATAGAAGCAACACGGGTATATAGAGGGGTGATATATGTCCCGGACACTAGCCAACCTTCATTAGGGAGCAACCCTGAAGATCTGTTCGAGGTAGCTGTCAAAAACACAATAGATAACAGGCTGATTGTAAAATGTCTCCCAGTGGCTTTTACTTCATGTATTCAGCAAGCGGCATAATGGACACTTACCTTACACTGGGGACACAATATGCAGTTGGGTGTTTAATAATTATACTTATAGCTAAAATGGATAGAATTATCGTTAAACCGCCTGCAGGTTATCAGAAATGAGCGGGCCACTGTAACATGATAATGCCCTCATACTGCTTGACGGGCCATTATCACGCCCGTTGTCAGGTGACGTCATATTGATGTTTAATAGTGACGTCATCTGGCATGATCTGGTTTGTTCTGTGACGTTTCCATATTTGTAAAAGTGTGTCAGTGACATTCATTGTGTGTTGATGGCAGGAAACATTTCAAAACCGATATTGTTGTTTATTTCTTTATATAACAAATTCTATCCATTTTAGCTATAACGGTAACGCTATTTTTCAGGGCATTATCATTTGCAGAAGTCCTCGGTCTTTTCAACTGCCCTCTTTTGACGGGCAGTTAACGGAAGACCTCAGATTTCTGCATATGATAATGCCCTGAAAAATAGCGTTACCCTTATAATATGTCACTGAGTTTGATACAAACCTTATGAAGCATATATTATCAAGATAAATACACCTATGTGTAAAAATATATATTTGGACCGGATTAATTAATACAAATTCAAACACTGATACCCTGTATGAGAACACTTAGACACAAATGTAAAAACATGGTTGAATGAGATGTTCTAAATTTAATTCCAAAACAATACTGATAAACACAAACATCTAAACAAAATGAAACCAAATTTTGGAATATGCTACAACAAAACGATGGCAGGCTGTATCCAGGTGCTGTATATGGCTCCATTCTGCGCGGCCCCTTTGTAAGGGGAGATAACCCTTGTCCATTGGAATCTCGTACAAGAGAATCAAGTCTGCAGTGATTTGGGTGATATGGTTGTTGATGTTTTAAACGTCCACTCTCAGACTAAATGTTATTCATTAATTCACACAACTGCACAACGTGAGGAGAAACACGGTTAGTGTGAAAACCTTATGCTTCTCGAAATATTCAATAACTAGCAAATTCAAATGTTCTTTACCGTTTCTTAAAAACCATGTCACATATAGCACTATAACCCACACTAATATATATAAAAAAGACAATTGTCATATAAAAAAAATACCCTCATCCTTGTCATACAAACAAAATACCTACACCCTTGTCATATAAACGATAAAAAAACACACATAAAGAAGACAGCCCTCACTTATCATCCAATTTAAAACAACAAAACAAACATATCATATAAACAAAATACCCCTAACAAACAAACAAAAACCTTTCCTTAAAAAAAACACTTCACCTGTCATATTAACAAAATACAACAAAATACACTTATCATGTTAACAAAATACCCCAAACTTGTCATTTAAACCAAACAACCTACGCTTATCATGTTAACAAAACACCCCCAACATTTGTCATGTCAAGAAAATAACCCCCCACTGTCAGAAACAAACAAAATAACCCCAACATTGGTGAAGTGAACAAATGCATGCAGACAACCACACTGTCACCTACCACCATCTTTATAGGACATTCCTTGCGCAGGTAAAATGTTAGCTTTGATAGCCGCAACCTGTGTGGTCCGCGCGGAGTGCCCCCCTGTGACCCCTGATGCTGGAGTGAAGGAAACAGGGATAGAGAGAAAGTAAAGGAATCAGAAAAGGAAGAATAAACTAAACTGTGAACATGTCAGATGGAGACTACAGGTAAGGCTTTCACAACACTTGGTTCACAGGAATTTCCACAAAAGAATCCGTAAACCATGCATGAGAATAATAGCCTCAACACACTACATGGACAGTTTGTTCTTTGTTACTAAAGGAACCAAGGTGTAACAAACTGACTGTGATATATAATGATAAGCCAAGAAACCCATCAGTCTGATTCCCCCCTAATGGACAACCACTGTTTGAAGTGTCTATATGTTATTGAATGGACATGACCATCTTCAAAGAAGAAGTTTGGCCGTATAATGATCCATTTGGCTCACCGGAACTGTCAGATATTTAAGTCCTGAAACTAATTAGACACATTCAAAAGATTCACAGGAAGACTTTTTATTTCTTTACACTTACTAGTTTTGGACTTTTGACTTGAAAAAATACAAAAAATACATCAGTATTGCTAAAGGTGTAAAATTAAAAGTGAAATATACTCAGGAAGAACTTAAAGACCTTCTTCATGGCTTGGTATACATAAGGTTGCTAGTCCAAGGCAAGTAAGTTAAGAAAGGTCAGGACTAGTGATATTTCCTTGCAGACTCCCACTCTTACCATTAGACAGACAGCAACACAGCAGATCATTTTTATGGACAAGTGAATATTAATATATATTTCTAACCCTGTCCTCTAGGAATCTGGAATATAAAGAAGTGCTTGTTGCATCTGGAAGAGGAACTAGACTATATCTAGCTAGCAGTACCATACAATGGGAAGTAGGAGCTGTATAATGCTGTACAAGATACTCTATAGACACTCACAGCTGTAGAAGTTCTGCTGTAGGCCACTGGCCTCCTGTTGTCTTCGCTGAAGTTCTCTCTCTCGCATCCTGAAATACATCACAGACAGTATCACAGCTGAACGCTGACAAAGCATCAATAATCATGTTTGTCTGTTTGTTTGTTGTTAAATGCCACACTCAGCAAAATTCCAGCTATATGAGGGCAGTCTGTTAATAATAGAGTCTGACCACCCGATCCCGTTAGTCGCCTCTCACAACAAGCATAGTCGCCTTTTATGGCAAGCATGGGTTGCTGAAGACCTATTCTACCCCGGATCTTCACGGGTCTCATCAACATCAAATCTTGCCTGACCTTTCCCAACAAGTGTCAGCTAAAATAAATCAGGGTGGCTCATGTTCTTTCAAGAATTGTTTTAATAATAACTTGCCTGTAATTATGCACCCCCCCAGTGGGAGAAGAAAATAACTTGGGTCATTGAGATGCTCATTTATTATGTCAAGTGAACACCTCAACAATCCCAATGAAAGAAAAATTCAAACAATGATCCCCTGTAAAGCTGCATGCTCTGTCAAATTGGGCCTTGGACATTAAGTGTGTTCATTAATGTCCATGTGTTTGTCAAATCTAGTTTCAAATGAACAATGTCATAAGGTTGATAATTAAATATTGTTTCTAATTTTAACAGTGCCATGGTGATTTCAGCTGTGTCTATTTGGCACACTGATACAAGAAGGTTTGAACACAAGCAGAAGGTAAAGAAATATTTAGAATGTGAACCTCCCCCACAACTCACTAGACTGAAGATGCAAATTAGAAAAAGACTTCTTCCACCAAACCACACCCAGGTATCTCACCATCACATGAAACACCATCACATGTCTGCTAAAGTTTCAAGTACAAGATGACACACCTACAATCTCAAGATAGCCTCAAATGCCAAAGGCGTCATCAAATGAACATATTCCTGTTGTTCTTAATGACTGAGAATGACATTGGATAATAATAAAATCTCACCCTCATGTCTGTTGATATCAAATAACCAACAATCATCAACGAAATAAGATATCTTCTCGTCAGGCGTCAGAGTTCTGCAACGCTATTTGACTTGTGTTGACATATGTGACATCAAAAGACACTCAGGTGAGATTCACTATTTACATACTTTGAAGGAGAGACGGGAAACATGGATCTTTGACATATTTGAAAATACATAATAATGCATGATTCCATGTAACCATGGTACGGGACAAACGAAATGAACAAATGAAGCAAATGTTGCTGGCATTAGCTACTGAGCTACTCTATAACACAGCCATCAGTACAGGCCATGTCCGAGTGAGCGACTCTGTGTCTCTGCAAGCATCTTTAGTGCTGGCATTAGCTACTGAGCTACTCTATAATACAGACATCAGTACAGGCCATGTCCGTGTGAAGAGCTGTGCGTCTCTGCAAGCATCTGTAGTGCTGGCATTAGCTACTGAGCTACTCTATAATACAGACATCAGTACAGGCCATGTCCGAGTGAAGAGCTGTGTGTCTCTGCAAGCATCTGTAGTGCTGGCATTAGCTACTGAGCTACTCTATAATACAGACATCAGTACAGGCTATGTCCGTGTGAAGAGCTGTGTGTCTCTGCAAGCATCTGTAGTGCTGGCATTAGCTACTGAGCTACTCTATAATACAGACATCAGTACAGGCCATGTCCGAGTGAAGAGCTGTGTGTCTCTGCAAGCATCTGTAGTGCTGGCATTAGCTACTGAGCTACTCTATAACACATCAGTACAGGCCATGTCCGAGATGGCCGCCTGAAAATAATCACATCTGGACCAGACAATCCACTGATGGATATTATGAACGTCCCACACCATGTTGGAGCGATGACATCACAATCACAAAGTCACGGAGTCTGACCACCCAATCCATCTTGTCGGCTTTGACTACTAGAGGTTTCTGGGGAACAGTTCTAACCCAAAATACCAGGAGTGAGTGATTATTGTTTTCCGCCATACAGGGGTCTCAACAATTTGAATGTAATCATGGCAAAACTGAACTACATAATCTAAGCAGCGATAAAACAAAAGAAAAAGAATAAAAAAATATCCTCAAACTGATGATTACCTCCCATGAGCTACAGAATATTTCTTTTTGCTGGAAAAATAAATAACATAGCTTCAATCTTTTACAGCACTGTACAGAAGGACATATAGCATGTGTAGACAGAAAAGTCAGTGTTATCTTAATAGGGTGTTATGTAAGTGAGTGAGTGAGTGAGTTGAGCTTAACGCCGCTTTTAACAGTATTCCAGTTATGTCACGGCGTGTCAGCTTAATGTGGGAGGAAAGCCCGAAGTGATGAAGGTCTCAGACGTTTACCACTTCGGTGAAACCCACGAGCACGGGTATGGTGCTGAAAAACCTAGAAACATAACTTCTAGCAAATGCCATCCGTCAACTTCTAACAAATGCCATCCGTCAACTTCTAGCAAATGCCATCCGTCAACTTCTAACAAATGCCATCCGTCAACTTCTAGCAAATGCCATCCGTCAACTTCTAGCAAATGCCATCCGTCAACTTCTAGCAAATGTCATCCGTCAACTTCTAACAAATGCCATCCGTCAACTTCTAACAAATGCCATCCGTCAACTTCTAACAAATGCCATCCGTCAACTTCTAGCAAATGCCATCCGTCAACTTCTAGCAAATGTCATCCGTCAACTTCTAGCAAATGCCATCCGTCAACTTCTAGCAAATGCCATCCGTCAACTTCTAGCAAATGCCAATCAAACAATTTACTTATAGTCAGTCATTATTAACCCTTTAAATATAGAATCCTTGTCTTCATTATTAACTTATTATTTATTAATTATCATTTATTATTTATTAATTATTGTTTTGTGTGCAGTCAATTTTTAAACATGAACATCAGAAAAGAAAGAAAATGTTCACTAGAGATGTTTCAAATACTATCCAATTCATACTTCCTTAAGGTGAATTAATAAAAGCATAATAGAGGCTCATATACATAAATTGTTTTTAATAGCTATGCTGATAAAATAAACAAAATACCTATAAATATATATGCGCTGCTATTATAAAACCTATCTAATTAACATACAACTATGTACCAATGCACTTGATAATGTTAGTTAGCTTGTTTGTTGTTTAACACTCAACAATATTCCAGCTATATGTCGGGCTGTAAATCGCATTTAGGCCAGAAATTCCAGTGACTGACATCATGAGCATCGATCTACGCAGCTGAGATATGATGACAAGCATCTACCAAGTCTGACAGCCTAACAACCCAATCCTGTGAGTTGCCGGTTACAACAAGCATGGTTGCTGAAGACCTATTCCACCTGGATCTTCACGGGGGAGCCCAGCATGGGGTTCCTGAAGTCCAATTCTAACCCAGATCTCCACGGGGGAGATATGGTATTAACCACACAGGATAACCATCAGAAATGCATGGCATGTTCAATTACTGTATTCAACGTAATAAGCGCCCCACTCTAATAAGCACCCATGGCGACATTTGCTAATATATTGGCTGGTGAACAATCCCAATTAGCACCCCTTCCGATTGATCAATGTACACAAGACTTATTTATTCACGTATAATACGCACTGGTGTGTTATATGCACCCTTAGTTATGGGCAAATAAATTCTGGAAAAATATATCTGTCGTACATAAACATTTCAGGCTGTCAGCATAAACCACAAAATTTATCTTTCAACTCTGTTTTTTCCACCAAAATAATATTCTAATAAGAGCCCCCTATTTCTAATTTTGAGAGCGCCCTGGGCTATTATTACATCAAATACAGTAATAAGGATGCTGTGTTTGTTATTTAATGCTGTTCTCCGCAATATTCCAGCTACAAGCTGGACCACACCATCATGCCACTGGTATTATCAACAATAGGTTACCATGGTTACATTCAAAGTCACGGGGCACAATCAAGTCGTTGAGTCTGACCACTAAATCCATGTTTGTTTGTTGTTTAACACCGCACTCGGCAATATTCCAGCTATATGACGGCGGTCTGTAAATAATCGAGTCTGGGCCAGACAATCCAGTGATTAATATCATGAGCATCGATCCACACAATTGGGATACGATGACATGCATCAACCAAGTCAGCGAGCCTGACCACCCGATCCCGTTAGTCGCCTTTTACGACAAGCATAGTCACCTTTTACGGCAAGCATGGGTTGCTGAAGACCTATTCTACCCCGGAATCTTCACGGGTCAGAAGCAGTAATGCTTTGTTTTTTCTTTTTCAAGGTATAAAGCGATACGAGATATGTTCTTACATCATTGCGACTACATATACCTAGAGGCAAAATAAAATAAAATAAAAATAAAACATCATCCTGAAGCTGATGATTACCTCCCAAGAGGAAAAGAAAATTTCTTTTTGCTGAAAAAGTAAATTATGGAAAAAATAGAAAACATGTATATCATTAACAGTGATTAATGTGTAAAGTTCTGCCAAATATTTGATAATCATGACAATAGCTTTGGGTAGATTCTACACTTAAGTTTTCTGTAAAAGATCTGTAACACACACCCTGATACACACTAAAAATGAAATATACATATTTTTGTTGGCCTAAGTAGGCGCTTAATATAGAAATCTCCTACAGATTAGTCCAGAAGTTGGTGAGGTTTTTTTATTGGAACATAGTGCTAAATACAAAATCTAAATTGTGATAAAATGGATCTTACTTCGCGAAATGCATTAGAGCACGTAAGCACCTTCATTACAAACATGAAAAGATTTGGAAAATATCTTGTATGGTATGCAAATCCTGCAATTGACCGAAATCTTGACAGCAGTTTACGAACTTGATGTCGATTTCATTACACCAATTTGACTGGACTATGCATAGACTCATACGTCAAGCCCAAATATAACTCTGTAATCATTCTATAAATACCAGCCTAGTTCGTCAAGGGTGGAAACTGGACTTTCATAGTCAGTTAACTCCCTTGCCTAGGGAAGATGGGTTTAAGCCTAACGAGAAGTGCTCGAGAAGTCGACCACATCCTCACTTTCCTAACGCATGATGTAGACATAGAAGGGAAACAGTAGTGTCTTGATGCCTTTTGAGAAAGATGAGGGTGAGAGTGAGTGAGTGAGATGGGTTAATGCTGCTTTTAACAGTATTCCACTCATATCATGGCGTGTCAGCTTAATGTGGAAGGAAAGCCCAAAGTGATGCAGGTTTCAGACTTTTACCACTTCGGTGAAACCCACGGGCACGGGTATGGTGCTGACAAACCTAGAAACATAATCGGGGCGAACTGGGATCCGAACCCATGATCATAGGTTTCTGGCGTGTCCAAGGGTCACCTTAGACGATTGGACCACCCCTGCCCCCGATGAAGGTGAGAAAATATTTGTGAGTGTGTGCCAGAATGCTATTGAAGTTGGTTTCTCGATTTCAGTTTTCCCTTTCCCTACTGACTGGGCTCCTGTCTACCTAAATTAGTAGATAGACCGTGGCTGATGTTTCGTTGGCTGTGATTGGAGGATGACACTAAATCTAGCATTCACTGGCTCTCAGAATGAAATGACAAAAAAATACACACAGAAGTAAAGTTTGTTTGTGAAGAAAAATGTTTTCGTCAAAATTAACATCATCAGATCAGTTTGTTGAGAGTCTTATCCAGCGTTCTCGTTTACCGCTATTTACCAGTTTTTTACTGGTAAAATCGGGCTTGAACCGGTAATGCTTGTGACTGCCAGTCCCTGTGGTCTGGCAAATGAGGTATATTTGTTGTTGAACAAAACATCGACGACACAATAAATCATATTTTTCGAATGAGGAAATAGTGCAAGGAAATAACATGTTGCTTTGCTTTGAGGTTAAATGACCTAGTCTTGAACCAAAGTGAAATATTCTGAGAAAAAAAAGAAGAAAATTGTGATTGAACTTTGTGTAAATGAAATATAGATGTAAAAAAGTTATTTCGGAAATGACGTCACTGAATTTGTCAGTCAGGAAAGTACACTGCTTTGTAATTGATGTTGAAAGCATTAAAACAAGGTCATTTTCATACAATTTTCATTTGTTCATAAATGGGACTGAAAAAAATTTAGTGGGACTTGCAATTTTTAGAGTTGTCAGGTCATGGGTACTGGCAATTTCAATAGCCAACGGAAACACTGAGTGAGTGAGTGAGTGAGTGAGTGAGTGAGTGAGTGAGTGAGTGAGTGAGTGAGTGAGTGAGTGAGTGAGTTGGAGTTTAACACCACTTTGAACAGAATTCCAGTTACATCACGGCATGTCAGCTTAATGTGGGAGGAAAGCCTTTCATGTTGAAGTGAATCAGGTCTTAGACGTTTACCACATTTTCCATGAGCATTGTGCTGAAAAACCTAGAGAAGTAATCGGGGCGGACCAGTATTCAAACCACTGATCAAAGGTGTCTGACATGCCCAAGGGAGGCAACTCTGCACAGCCAATTGTGGCGCCTTAGATGACCTAGGGCCACCCGTGCCTGCCGTAAAATTTGTCAACAACAGTGGAACCAGTTTACTCCTGATGAAGACATAACTGCCAATTTTCCTTAATTCCAATTATGAATATGTCACAAATGTTCGACAATATGAATCATCCACAGTACAATAGACACGTGATAACAATCTCAGTTTCTATTTCGACTACAGTGACTTTCGAAAATATGAGTTTCTTGATTGGATGTATGCGCAAAACAATAATGGCCTTTATTTTTACCATGAACAAGGGATATAGTTATATCGATATACAACTACTTGAATGTGACGTTTCTGCGCAGATACTGAGCACTGTTATCAAGCACGTGATCACACCGAAACGTCGAATTCCTTGCAATGAAGAATTTGAATATCCATGTTCATTATGGCAACTTCAAGAACACTCCAGTTGAAACACAAGACTTATTTGTTGCAGACCTTGAAAGGCTAAACAATGACTCTCTTTAAAACCATTCTGTGTGAAAATTTAGTTTAGATGATTCTTTTGTCTGTAGATAGGCATATTATTCATATGATCTTAAGAAAAAATCATATTTATGTATTTTAGTAGTAAATTTGTAACAAATTATGCGATAAAATTTGGGCTAATTGTCAGTTATGAAGGACGGAGAACAGCCTACCTCTGTACTGCTCTCTCCTTCGCGGCCTTCCTGTCATTCTTGTTGCCGAAGTGAGCGTGAGGTTTGATATTGATCAGCTTGTTGGCATTGCTCGTCTCCTGCTCAAGATCCATCGCCGTTGAGGTTGCGAAGTGCACAAATTCCCGGTATTCCTCGCAGCAGTACAGTTCTTGTGGGGGGAGTTGACGCTGGCGTTCCAGCGAGGGGAACGGCTTTATGTCCTGCGCACAGAACTCACACATGCCGCCGAACATGCCATACATGCGTCCATACTCATCCAGGGGGTAGTCGGTGACGTCAACCCCTTCCTTTTCCTTCCGCTTGTCTGGGTCCTCCACTTCTATCTCAGCCAGCTCCGACTCTCGGATGTACTGTGGGTAAAGCAAGTATAAAGATGTATCAATGACGGATGCAAGGTGAGGTGAGGTGAAATTGGGTTTAACGTTGCGTCCAAGATTATTGCACTTATATAGCGACGTGCATGTACATGTCTGTGGGTGTGGCTCCTTGTACTAGTATGGGCTGATGCCGATTTATAGTGCTAGCACACTGAGATACCATGCCGCAGTTTAACATGAATACCCCACTCAGACACAGTATACTGACTCTGAGCCGACCAGTCCATTTTTTAGCCCCTTAATGCCGAGTGCCAGACAGGGTAACAACAGGTACCATCTTTTAACGTCTTTTGGTATGACGCCGCCGGGGTTCGAACCCCGGACCTTCCGCTCGCCAGGCAGACGCTCTACCACTAGACCACAGAGGCGGTCACGTCTTTTGGTATGACGCGGCCGGGAATTGAACCCCAGACCTTCCGCTCTCCGGGCAGACGCTCTACCACTAGACCACAGAGGCGGTCACGTCTTTTGGTATGACGCGGCCGGGAATTGAACCCCAGACCTTCCGCTCTCCGGGCAGACGCTCTACCACTAGACCACAGAGGCGGTCACGTCTTTTGGTATGACGCGGCTGGGGATTGAACCCCAGACCTTCCGCTCTCCGGGCGGACGCTCTACCACTAGACCACGGAGGCGGTCCTGATGCAAGGAGTAGCATGACCATGTGTCAATGTTTGTTTGTTTGTTGTTTAACGCCGCACTCAGTTATATGATGGCCGTCTGTAAATAATGGAGTCTGGACCAGACAGTCCAGTGATTGATATCATGAGCATCAATCTTCACAATTGGGATACGATGACATGCATCAACAAAGTCAGCGAGCCTGACCACCCGATCCTGTTAGTCGCCTCTTACAACAAGCATAGTCGCCTTTTAAGGCAAGCATGGATCGCTGAAGACCTTTTCTAACCCGGATCTTCACTCGTTGGATGTGTTAGTGAGTGAGGTAAGTGATTCATCATTCATAAGGTCTACACCATTAAAAATTTGTTCGGATCAAATTTTTTTGGATTCATTCAAAGTGAAATAAAATATACTATTAAACATCAATAATTCATCTTGATACAGAGGAACAATCATACAAAATTATTTTGGAAGTTTTACCTTCATGAATCAGTGATTGAACATGAATATTTTTAATGATATCTAACACATTCTCTACACACAAAGCACAAAGGGTTAGTTCAGCTTGCTAAAGGATGTGAAGAACTCAATTAGATCTATGCAAATACGAAGCAAGTGGAAGCGCTAAAAACAAATTGAGAGAGACTGATGCCATGACAACAAGGCAGACATTGGAAGCGAATTCAGCTATCAGTCAGGAAGACTTTGGGTGAAAACAAAAGACAGTAACCATGGCAACAAGACGAAGACGAATTCAGGCAAGAAGAATTCAGGCAAAGTGCAACACATGGTAACCATGGTAACAGCCAGAAGCCAGGAAGTGTGCGAGGAAAGGGAAAGAGGTGTAACCATGGTAACAAGGTAACAATTAGAGGCAAAGTCGGCCGGAAGGCAGGAATTCCGCTGAAAGTGAAAACAACAAGGAAAGAGCGTCAGCATAGATCGTGCACAGGATGCAGAAAACACAGGTGACAGAGAACTCCGGAGACAGAGAACTCCGGAGACAGAGAACACAGGTGAACGCTAAATAAAACAGATAAAAAGAGCAGAATGAGTGTGAGCCGTGATGCAGGACTGAAAAGTCATCTGATGTTACTGAGGTGTTGTTATGAGCAGAGAAAGCTGCGGAGGGTGGTCGAGGTGGAGATGTCACGGAGTCTCCATCACCAGGGTTACCTGCAGGATCTGAGGTGGACCAATACTGGGCAGAAAGCTACGGTCATCTGGGTCTTTCCTGTTGGAGTCCTCGTCGGAACTCTTCGTTGAACCAAAACAAGCATCAATTATTTCAACAGTCAATAAAACAACAGGTTCAACACGAGGGGCGGATAAGGGACACAGATCATCGATAGTCTAATGTGATATCAAGGATAACCTGGGATATCCTGGGATAACAGGTTATCAATTTTTTATTGTTTGTTTATTTTTTAACACGTACTCAGTGATATTCCAGGTATATATGACAGCGGTCTGTAAATAATCGTGTCTAGATCAGACAATCCAGTGATTGAAGTCATGCACATCGATTCATGCAATTGCGATACATGTAAATGATGGAGTCTGGACCAGACAGTCCAGCGATTGATATCATGAGCATCAATCTTCACAATTGGGATACGATGACATGCATCAACCAAGTCAGCGAGACTGACCACCCGATCCTGTTAGTCGCCTCTTACGACAAGCATGGGTTTGTTATCGATGTACTGCCACTGACCCATGGTCAGGTGTGATGCATGAATACCTCAGTCAATTACGTTCCAATTTCTCTCTTTCACATCAGAAAAATAATCTATCTGTTAAGGGCTCCATCTCATTAAAATCAGATCTTGGTTCTCGCTACCGCTAAACAAACATCTGAGGACATCACATTACAGGTCACAATAGACCGACCTTGCGTGAACATTGACCAACCAATGGAATTACTGACAAGAAGTCAACATTAGCCAATCACAAAGCAGCTTTCTCGTGCTTTACGGCACTAATTTTAAATTGGCGACTACGCTTCGAAACATATTTTGACAAATTCTCGTATAAAAATTTGAAACCTGAACAAAAGAACATTCTGGAATGGCTAATGGATGGTCTAGAATGTATGGATTCAGTCATTAAACCCGTAACTATCGTTCAGAATACCCTGTGTTAAAGTTTTCGAGGTTGTATGATTCCGACTGTCACTTTCATGATCTGGTAAGTGACACTCTGATTGGTTGGATGAAAGGTCGTTCTGAAGTGACCCGTAATGGGATGTCCTCAGATCATTGTTTAGCGGTAGCGAGAACTAAGGTCTGATATAATGAGATTGTTAAGCGCTTGACTTAGCTATAAAAACATGCACCAGTGCAACCTATCATTGAAAAATGCAACGTAATATTTATGTCAACATGCACCAAGTCACGTAAAAAAAATTCAAATTTGTGTCCATCCCTTACTTGTCCAGACAACATCAATCTTTGAACACATTCCATACCTCTAAGGCTTATTTACCACGCTACATCACCAATCTCTGTGTTACGTGTAATTTGTCATGCTTTCACGGGCTTGACATCATCAAACTGTGGGTACTTCAAAATTATGTGCACTTGTTCCTATTACTGTTAAAGCCAAGTTGGATTAATTCATGTGACACTGGCAGCAGACCAGCATATGTTTTAAATTTGGTGCAACCTAGTTTTTGCCGGTGCAACTTAGTTTTTGCCGGTGCAACCCAGTTTTGTCTGGTGCAACCTAGTTTTGTCTGGTGCAACCCAGTTTTGTCTGGTGCAACCTAGTTTTTGCCGGTGCAACTGGCTTTTCTTGTCAACATGAACCTTGGGCAAGTTAAATCAAGTTTCTTAAATAAAGCCCTGCTAAAAATCAGTGGTTTGTGCCACTGGTCTCGAGCCCTTTGTGTGAAAACAGTTGGCTTGACAGCCTGTTTAGTGTCCGTGCATTGACAACAAGCCTAACATCGGTGCACTAACCTACTAAACCCGTTCCGCATAGCGATCTTACGTTATGATCGCTCTGAGGAGTGGGGCCCTGTGCACTAACTCCCATGCACTAACCTCCTGGGCCCACTTGCACAAAACAGTCTTAGCACTACGACTGTCGTAAGTCTATGTTAAAGTATGGGAGTCCCAATCATTTTACCGTCATGATCCCTGTGAGGAGTGGGGCCCTGTTCTCTAACCCCCTGAATACTAAATCCCAGCATACAGTGGAGTGCCAAGCTGTGAAACTGTGAACAACAGAACACTTCACCACCTGGGCATCACATTCCACATAACATTCAACATTACATTCCACAGCACATTCCCAATCACATTCCACATCACATTCAACATCACATTCCACAGCACATTCCACATCTCATTCCACATCACATTCCCAATCACATTCAACAGCACATTCAACAGCACATTCAACATCACATTCCACATCACAGTCCACATCCCATTCAACATCCCTTTCCACATCACATTCCACATGCCATTCAACATCCCATTCAACATCCCATTAAACACCACATTCCACATCACATTCCACATCCCATTCAACATCCCATTCAACACCACATTCCATACCACATCACATCTCATTCCACATCCCATTCCACATCGCATTCCACATCAAATTTCACATCACATTCAACATCACATTTCACATCACATTCAACATCACATTCAACATCCCATTCCACATCACATTCCACACCACATTCAACATCCCATTCAACATCCCATTCCACATCACAGTCCACATCCCATTCAACATCCCTTTCCACATCATATTCCACATGCCATTCAACATCCCATTAAACACCACATTCCACATCCCATTCCACATCGCATTCCACATCCCATTCCACATCACATTCAACATCCCATTTCACATCACATTCAACATCACATTTCACATCACATTCCACATCACATTCCACATCCCATTCAACATCCCATTCCACACCACATTCAACACCACATTCAACATCACATTCAACACCACATTCAACATCACATTCAACATCACATTCAACACCACATTCCACATCACATTCAACATCACATTCGGCATGACAACATTTTTACATTCCACATTATATCAATGTTATTACCACGAAAATTAGTTGAACAATTTCACATTACACACTTGAACTAACAACACAAATGATTTTGAGATGACATGGCTACCATACTTTAACATTAACAGAATTGTGCAACATACTCCAATATTTCTACTAGTCTGACGTGTGAAAATCTAAAAGGACCAGTTTTCCCCTGAGATGTAATGAAAACAAAACACTGGCCCCGTTCCATAAAGTGATCTTAGCGCTACGACTGTAGTAAGTCAGTGTTAAAGAATGGGAGTTACGATTGACTTAGCGCTAAGATCACTTTGTGGAACGGGGCCCAGGTCCCAATTTAGTTGGACTTAACTCATGGTGTGTTCCCAGGGAAGTAGCATATCATACATCTCTCTAAAATACTGATAGCATGACAACAGATTGTGATACACCAACATGCTACATCTGCTGCAGTGACGTGCTACCGTACCTGCGGCCATCAGACAGCTTCTCAAGGATACAAAGGTTCTTCTTGTTTAATAGGTTACATCACATTGAAATATATGTCAAATAATCCTTCAGAGCTGTGCTCAACTGGTTTGACGGTCTTTTACTGATGCCATTTCATTACACATGCTCTAAAGCCAGGCACTAATCACAGACCAGGAGTTCCTTGTTTTAAATCAAATGTTGTGAATATATAATTAGCATGATTATTTTACGAAAATCCAAATAATTTGAAATTTGATTATAATTTCTTATTTGATGAGAATCATCTGTTAAATATCAATGTTGCAATTGTATCACGTTAATGATTCAAACAGTTTTTTTTGTGAAAATGAACAATTCCTGAAAATGCAGTTAACAAATATTTTCCCATGTTCACTGGATATGCAGGATGAAAAATAGGTTTTTCATCCCAAACTGGATTCTATAAAACAGATATTGCATCTCAATACTTTGCATATAATTGTGACATCATCGGTTACCATGGTAACACAATCACATGACATCACTGATCTCTCTGCCACTGAAGCTGGTTAGATGTACCTTGTACACTCAAAACACTGATTCTAACTTTTTACAAACTGATGAAAGAATCTCATGTTTGTGTCTTTATATCAAATAAATCTAATATATAAACACTTGCCCATATATTTGGTATCAAAAGACATGAGGGTATGATTCTCATTGTGTCTTGGGTAAAAAAAGTATGTGTTTTTTGCTTCTCCTTCCAGAGAACAAAAACACTGACTAAAATTTTCTACTTCATACAAAAATCCCAGTCCCTGTGTCAGAATATTACATTGTTGGTCCCTATATTAAACTGTCTTACGCAATGTCATCAAGAAGATATGTCAAAGTGGGTCTACAGAGGCTACTCACATCTTCGGTGTCGGAGCTGATGTCAAGGATGGGGATGCCGAACTCGTCGCTGTAGGGGGTGAAGGGCGTGGTCGGGGCCATGCGGTCATCTGCCGACACTGCATCCGTGAGGTCCCCCTTGGACAGACTGGTGTTCTCCCGACTGTCCGACTTCACTGAGGACAGATCAGGGTGTATGTGTCCATCAGTTCAGGGTCAAATTATTCTCTGCAGTGGAGTTCATGCATGTTGTTTCACGCCGCACTCAGCAATATTCCAGCTCTATGACAGTGATCTATACATAATCGAGTCTGGACCAGACAATCCAGTGATTGATATCATAAGCATCGATCCATGCAATTGGGATCGATGACATGCATCAACCAAGTCAGCGAGCCTGACCACCTGATCCCGTTAGTCGCCTCATACGACAAGCACAGTCACCTTTTACAGCAAGCATGGGTTGCAGAAGACCTATTCTACCCCGGATCTTCACGGGTCCAACTGGAAGAGAAGCCTCAGGCCATACTCACGTTCTGTCACGTTATCGCGTGTCAGTGTGCATCACATGATCCCAAAAGTGACCCTTGACATAACAAAATCTGCAGAATTAAGTAGGGGTGAAACAACACAGCAAGGTCACATTATGATACGTATCTCGGTACACAGGTAACAACACGATACACATTGCGATACACATATTTACATGAAATTGTATGGAAACTTCTATAGGAACATCTAGCTGTTCGTAGCTGTTATTTTTAAGTAGTGAACTTTGAACACTAATTACAACACATTTTGTAATAATTTCACTGACAAAATCGCTGGGGTCATTAAACAAGTAGCAAGTAATATATTTTAGCAAGTGTATCGTCTTGTGTTGACACAGAAGAAAACGTATCATGTATCATATCGTGCATGAAAACTAATGGTGCACTTATGTATTGTTTCACCCCTAAAATTCAGCAAATCCACGGAAATTTCTCAACCCCGTTTTATAGTGTGAGTTGGGTTTAACGCTGCTTTTAACAGTATTCCAGTTATATCGCAGCATGTCAGCTTAATGTGGGAGAAAAGCCCGAAGTGATGCAGGTCTCAGACGTTTACCACTTCGGTGAAACCCACGAGCATGGGTATGGTGCTGACAAACCTAGAAACATAATTGGGGCAAACCGGGATTCGAACCCACAATCTTAGGTTTCTGGCACGCCCAAGAGACGCAATTTTGCACAGTGAAACGGGGCGCCTTAGACGACTGGGCCACCTGTGACCCCAAAACCCGTTTTATAAGTACCAGTTGTATAATAAAGTTAAGTGCTGTTAACAGCATCAGCTCTCTCTTGGATTAGAGTTAGTAGTAGATGCACAAAATGGATGACGAGGCACGGCTCCAGATAATGTTCCGAGCCATCCAGTACTTACACATTATCATTCACATCAGGTAATCCTAGTTTCTTATGGGTATCAATATATTTTTATTCCTTTGGGTATTGTCCATTTGGTATTTCTAAGCAACGTTGGAAATAAGTCTAAAACCCAAACAGTCTGGCAGGTGACCCATAAATGCTTCCTGCCCATTTTCAAATTAACCTGCCCACATTCAGACATTATGAATGTTAAAAATGCACATAAAAAATAAGAGTCAAGTCGCTCCTTGATTCAGTTGAAATAATGCAAACAATTACTTGAGAATCTACGAGGAGTCTTGATAAAACTGAATACAAAAGTAGTCTTCAATCTCATTAAAATCAGATCTTAGTTCTCGCTACCGCTAAACAAAGATCTGAGGACATCCCATTACGGGTCACGTCAGACCGACCTTGCACAAACTTTAACCGACCAATGGAATGACCAATCAGAAGGCAGCTTTCTCGTGCTTTACTGCACTAATTTTAAATTGGCGACTATGCTTCGAAACATATTTTGACAAATTCTCAATTACAAATTTGAAACCTAAACAAAAGAACATTCTGGAATGGCTAATAGATGGTCAAGATTGAATGGATTTAGTCTTTAAACCCGTAACTATCGTTTGGAATACCCCGTGTTAAAGTTTTCGAGGTTGTATGATTAGAAATCACATTCCGACAGTCACTTTCATGATCTGGTAAGCGACGTTCTGATTGGTCGGATGAAATGTCATTCTGACGTGACCCCTAATGGGATGTCCTCAGATCTTTGTTTAGCGGTAGCGAGAACTAAGATCTGGTTTTAATGAGATTGAAGTAGTCTTGAAATTATCTGCCAGATAGTCGGGCAGGTGGAGGAAAATTCCATGTAGCCTGAAAGGTTACCTGACACAGGAAGGTAGTGAATTCACATTTCTAAGCCAAGTAATGCTTAAAATGCTCTTTCAGGTCATTTCTAATTTGCATCTGTTCATCTGTTCATATGTGTCACATGTCACATGTCACATCAGTTAACATCAGTGACATACTTTACACAGAATGACATTGACCATTGTGCATTTCACTGCAGCTGAGTTAACGCATAGGTCAGCATATCTGACAAGACAGGTACGCAAGTGAACAGGTAGCATTGGGTATTATTACACTGTTGATATATAGTTATTTTTATACTTTTCATTCATATTTGTTATTAACTTAGTCATTGGGTTATGGAGACATGCTTATGTTGCATGCTTGACACAAATATGCAGCATAACTGGATGTTGTTTGTTTGTTGTTTAACGCCGCACTCAGCAATATTCCAGCTATATGAGGGCTGTCTGTAAATGATCAAGTCTGGACCAGACAATCCAGTGCTTGACGTCATGAGCATCTATCCAAGCAATAAGGATATGATGACATGCATCTACATAGTCAGCGAGCCTGACCACCGTGCCTTCGGCGTGACAAGCAAATGCTTCAACCACACTTGGAGCAACTTAGACATGACCTGCGAACATTTCTGCTGATGTCTACCATCTTCCCTGTGGTCATGTTATCTTTGTAAATGTGAAGAACTGGAAATTATGCCAACATACAAAGTTAAAATAATCTCAAATGCTTTTAACACCTACTAACATCCATTCAGTATTGGGGTACCCACTTTATGGTAAAACTAGCACACATTACACATACTAAACTTTTTCTGCTTCTTTTGATAGAAATCAAAATGAATGACAATTTTGTTTTGTTATTTTTCTTCTCCACAGTACAGGTAAGAATTAATAACTAGGAATCTACCTCCCCTTAATTTAGAGGTATCTCACTTGAAAGTGTTATTATAAAGTAATCAAAATAGCAATTATCTCCCCTTACAAGTCATGTTAACTTCCTTGACAGTGTGATTATCAAGCTCCTCACAGCAATAGCCCATTTGCGGAGCTCTCTATACTTTCGCTGCCACCAGTGAAAGCTCCACACTGTGATAGGTGGCTGCAACCATGCTTGGAGTTGAGCGCGCAGCCGACTGACTGTTATGTTTACAAACAAGTGATGTCTGCCGTGACACCAAATACTCTTACGGCTGCTAAATTATTTTCTTTGTTTGTCAATTTGTATTTCTGTTTTATTACAACTATCATGTAATTGGTATGATAAGAATGTAAGGGAGAAAGTTGGTTGATTTTCCGTTCGTCTGAAATCTCCAACCAATCCAATCAATCAAACAAAATGGTTAATTTATCTGGGAAATATGGTCAGTCGTAAACCTTTTCACAAAGAACTATGATCATTCCTAAAGAGCATAACAAAAGAATAAATGTGACTATATTTGGGGTTAGAGGGAAAATTTCAAGATTCTTGTAATGGCAGCGCCAACACTGGTGGCAGCGATGTTACCGAGGGTGTAATGGCTGGGAAGGAGCTTGTGTGATTATCTCCCTTGACAGTGTGATTATCTCCCTTGACAGTGTGATTATCTCCCTTGACAGTGTGATTATCTCCCCTTAATGGTTCAAGATTTACCCAGTATAGATTTGAGATCACTTTTTTCTTTCTTTTCCTCGCTGCTGCCGACTGCACCTGAAATATACATGCAATACACAACACCTGTCAATCACACTCAACATGCAGTTACAAAGGGATATATATTCAGTTCATGCAAGCTTCCATGTTTATATCTGAGCAACAACCGTGGATTAGAGATTTGTCAAACAGTTAATACATTTTCACTAATGTCATGAATTAAATGAATGATGAAATATTAAAAAAATATTAAAAATGAAATAAAACAAATTCTTAACAATTCTTATGAAAGAAACATAAAAAATAGATACCAATTAAAACATGTTTTGGTCTAAATTCTGTATAATTATTTATGAGCAGTCTTGATGCTCAATCAACTTTGAGCAATGGTATCAGTAATACTAATAGCTTTAAGCACTAAGGTTACTACTTTTCTATACAAACCAGGAAAGTTCACTTGGACTAATCACCAGATTTAGGTGTTTTTAAATTTTCTTATGCAGTGGTAGATATGGAATCAAATCCTGACCAGACAAACCAGTGATTGATGTTATGAGAAATGATTCACCCATCACTGACCAAGTCACTGAGCCTAACCATTCAATCCATTTCAGTCACCTCTGAGAAGCACACCTCAACCACTCGATAGACTGAGTTGACTCAACATAAGTTGCTGGGGACCTATTCTAACCTGGAATCCACACATGTTGTGTTTCAATTTTAACCCTTTCATTTCTAATTCAATACTTATCCATGATTATGATTTTCATGATTATTACGATAAAAAACCAACCATCACCCAGAGCATAATACAAAGTCGTCTCATTTTAAAGGAAAAAATTAGATAAGATCATCAACACAGCCAACAGCAAAGTAGTACCAGAAGGGATGTGTTTCCCGAGTCCAGTCTCCACAGCATCTTCCACCCATTGCCAGTCTGTCTGTGTGTCCAGCGTAACCATGGTGATCTCACGCCCATCGTAAGTCTTCCGTTTAGCTGTTTCCTTAACAGCTGGTGATCTGGAACTTAACCTGGAAAAAAAGAGTGAGTGAGTGAATATGGTTTTACACCGCTTTTACCAATATTCCAGCAATATCACGGTGGGGGACACCAGAAATGGGCTTCACACATTGTACCCATGTCGGGAATAGAACCCAGGTCTTCGGCGTGACGAGCGAACGCTTTAACCACTAGGCTACCCGACCGCCCCCTGGAAAAAAAGAGAGTGAGTTTGGTGAGTTTCCAAATATTTCAGTCATATAATAATGTGTCATCTTGAGGGAAGCCCAAAGTGATGCAGGTCTCAGGACTTTTACGACTTTGATGAAACCCACAAGCAAGGGTATGGTGCTGACAAACCTAGAAACATAATCGGGGCGAACCAGGATTCGAACACACAATCATAGGTTGCTGCATGCCCAAGGGAGGCAACTCTGCACAGCGAATCGTGGCTTCATAGACGACTTGGCCGCCTAATTCATATAGAAAAAATATACTGATAGACATTTATAATTCGGAGTTGTTTCTTTCAAGAATATTTTCCTTTACTGAAAAGTGGATCTAAGTGGGGGAAACAGTAAAGCTGGCTGGTTGAGTTAAGTTAATCGATATCCCTTAAATTAGGGGCGGTCGGGTAGCCTAGTGGTTAACCACTAGGCTACCAGACCGCCCCTCTCCTATAAGAACATTTTAATACACATGCACAATGGCACTTACAAAATGATCGTAGGTTTCTGTCAGCTTATATGATCTTTAATTATTCCTTTTAAGTGTGTATAATTTTGAGTAGGAATTTGAATTGAAATTCTTATACTCTTATATCCATTTTAGATTTATAGTATAATAGTAAATAAAGTACCTTTTATGCCATACATTATCTAGAGCTCAGAAAAAGGAATAAAGCCTTTCTTTCACATGGCAAATACCCCTGTACACCAATTCCTAATAAAATCTGGAAATTCACAAGTGTGATTATACCACAATGGTTACATTAGAATTCCATTAACATCATTTTCATTTAGTATATACTTTTTTATATATTTGTCCCATGCATCTAATGTGTCTTTCCAAAAAGGGTTATCTGAAAGTTTTTGGAATATTAGCACCCAAACGGAAAGAATTTGGTAAGGTAAAGCTTGAACGATTGTAGCGTTTTGGTTTAGAAATATATCATTTGATACTTGATAACTTGAGTGACAACACAACACTTCAACACCCAACACCCCAAATATATGACAAAATGACAATTTTATGTCTGTTGTTTTACAGAAATCCATGAAGATATCAAATAACAATAACAACAACAACAACAACAATGCCGGAAATGTCACAATGTCTAAAATTTAAATCATGAAGGCTGAACACAAGAGTGAATGAGTGAGTTGGGTTGAACACCGCTTTTAACAGTATTCCAGTTATATCGCAGCGTGTCAGATTAATGTGGGCGGAAAGCCCGAAGTGATGCAGGTCTCAGACGTTTACCACTTCAGTGAAACCCACGGGCACGGGTATGGTGCTGACAAACCTAGAAACATAATCGGGGCGAACCGGGATTCGAACCCACAATCATAGGTTTCTTGCGTGCCCATGGGACGCAACTCTGCACGGCGAATCGCGGCGCCTTAGAAGACTGGGCCGCACGTGCCCCCTTGAACACAAGAAAAATGGGGCAACATTCAACAATAGGACACTGGCAGATTGCATATAAAGCAGCTTACATGTCGCCTGATGGTTTGGGGGTGAAGGTCACTGAACGTTTAGATGTCCTACTTTCAACTACAGCCTCATCATCAAAGATTTCTGGTCGGAACCCGCGTGCTATCTTTGGATGAGACCGCCCTTGGCCAGGAACGTCCAGTGTGGCTGAAGAGCCTGAAAACAAAACAAAAAACAGTTAAAGCTAACGGGCAAGTTCACAAAAAAGTGACCTTGACCATCATAGTCTACCACTAAGTTGGTTGGTTTTGTTGGTTTGTTGTTTAACGCAGCACTCAGCAATATTCCAGCTATATGACGGCGGTCTGTAAATAATTGAGTCTGGACCAGACAGTCCAGTGATTGATATCATGAGCATTGATCCATGCAATTGGGATCGATGACATGCATCAACCAAGTCAGCGAGCCTGACCACCCGATCCCGTTAGTCGCCTTTTACGACAAGCATAGTCACCTTTTACGGCAAGCATGGGTTGCTGAAGACCTATTCTTCCCCGGAATCTTCACGTTCTCTCTACCACTAAGTAGTATAACCTAAAGATCACATGACCATACATTCTAGTGTGAAGCACTCTTACTCTTACAGCGTACATACTCTATTGTCTTACATGTTTTTGTAAGCACATTTTGCTTCTTGGTGAACGCATAAATTAAATTTGAACAAAAACATGCTTTTCAGATTACTCCCCACCATCCCTGAGTTTTTTTCTTACAATTCTGCAGCATCTGTAAATAAAAGTTTAAAACAAACCAACCTTGCTTAATAAAAGATAAAATATTAATGTTTAAAACAAGCAAAGTATGATAAATTCTGTATCACAGATGTATCATTTTGGCCCTATGGATAGCTGGAAAACAGACACACACAATAACATACATAAAGCATTAAAGCATAACATAATTAAAGGTGCTACTTTCTTACCGAGGTAAAACCATGGTGAATACTGTATTTTTTGTTGAAATTTCATACTACACTAAATATACGCATTATTGCTGTTTTGTGTCTACTACATCCAAACAGCACCCTGTGACCTTGTCTATCGATCTGTCAATGACATCACAATCAGGGTCATGTGACCAATAATGACATGACATCACAATCTAAACCTGGTTTGGTGTCAGCAATGACATCACAAAGGTATGACGTCACAATGCTTATGACATCACAGGTTTTATCATTTCCCTGACACAACAAAACCAGGGTTAGAAACTAACAGTTTTCTTCCACTAGTCCTTATAATGATAACATATAGCAAAACCCCTAAAATGGGCAAATTTCTACTAGTCCTTATGATACCTTTACCATTGGGCAGTTTGGCAAGTACTATAGGACTAGTGCCAATTTCTAACGCTGCAAAACCTTGCAATTAATAGAAACATTAAATTCATTTTTTAAATATTAATTATCATCCAGCTCTTATTTGTTAAATATTATCCAGTTTTTCACAAAAACTAATTCTTACAACTTTCGTTAAATTGATTTATCGCCCATACCTTCTGACGATGTGTCTTCAATGTCAGGCTTGACACCGATATCCACTTCGCTCTCACTGTCAGTGGCGAAGCCATTGTCGGGCCCGTCCTCTTCTCTGTTGTCACCACTACCCCCAGGGCTGTCCTCACCCCCTCCATTGTCAACATCCCTTTCTTCTACATTGTCTAAGAATTCCACACTTTTACTTTTCCCAGATCCTGGGCTCCGTCTCTCCATCTGTTTGGTTTGTTCTCCCGCATCCCTGGTCCGCTCTGTGGAATTCGGGGGAGATAGGGACGACTCTTCCTCTTCCATATTTCACACCTATGGCACTGTGGAATCAGACATTGGGACTTAATGCCATTCATAATATGGTAAAAATACCTCCGCCGAAATATGTTGACAAACATGTTAAATATTCAACAGGATTAGGAATAGAAGACAATTCAGAGCAAGAAAAAGTCAGGGACATATTGCTGTGAATTATATTCCTTCTAATCAGGTAAATTAGACAATATTTTATGTCATGCAAAAGGTGGAATAGGCCTGGGGCCTGAAATATTGTAAATAGTCTAGTGAACAGTTGAAATATTATTTATATTGCGAACGACTTCAGTGATTTACTAGTCAATTTATAACGTGATGCATTTTCAACATGATTTAATAGCAAGCACATAGTTTGTTAATCAGAAAATCAACTACTCGGGATGACATACCATAACACGTGAATACAACAATAAATATTATACCTGTACGAATGTAAGACTCTCGTGTTATCGGTCCGCCATTACCTAGTTTGTTTATAGCGACGATCACGTGCTGAGAGGACGGATTTGATTGGCTTATTTCTACCACCATTTGGATCGCCCATGTTGCAAATATCAGTTTTACAGCAATGAAAATCCCCAGCGAATTCACAAAACAACCATAATTGTATCTTCAGGAAATGTGTACTGCTCATGAAATAATACATTTACCGTAATCAAGAAAATCCTGCTGTCGTAATATTCCAAGCGGTGTCGATGCATTCCGGACCGGTGTGGAATTCCTTTCTCCCCTATAATATTAAGTACTACACCGAGGAACAAAAACTGCTCATCCAGGATCTAAATGACATTTATATTGCTAAGACGATGAGTTGTTTGCACAAATATAATAAAATAATGTACTTTATACTATGTGTTCTTACATTCTTTTGTACACTTGGTACAATTTACCGCAGTTTGTTACAATTTGCCGCACCTGTCTTTCAATGGGACTGACAGAAATTGAAGTAAAATCGTTTGTTTTATCCCCTTAAACATGCTTAAGGTTGGAATTGATCCTTTTAAGGCCCAACAAACAATGGAACTTAAATTCAGATTGAAATCGGAAGGATTAGGAGATGTTATTATAATTTACCGCACTTGGTATTACAATTTACCGCAGTTTGTTACAATTTTCCTTTCAATAGAAATGATATAAATAGAAACAAAATCGCCTTTGGTGATTTCCTTAAACATGCTGGAGGTTGGAATTGATCTTGTTAAGGTCCCACAAGCAATGGAACTTGAATTCAGTTTGAAATCGGAAGGATGTACTACCTTTGAGTATGTGATATTAAATGATCGAAGTCAAAGATCGTATAGGGGCACGAGTGACCCAAGAAATGCCTATCAAACAATCTGATGCTCGGTAGTTTTGCCTCATCTGGTTTAGATGAGTAAGCTGGCTTTAAACGCCGCTTTTGACTGTATTCCAGTTATGTCACGGCGTGTCAGCTTAACGTGGGAGGAAAGCCCGAAGTGATGCAGGTCTCAGATGTTAACCACTTCAGTGACACCCACGAGAACGGGTGTGGTGCAGACAAACCTAGAAACATAATCGGGGTGAACCGGGATTCGAACCCACAATCATAGGTTTCTAGCGTGCCCAAGGGACGCAACTCTGCACAGCGAATCGCGGCGCTTTAGACGACTGGACCACCCGTGCTCCCTGGTTGTTAATAAAAGCACGAGGATCATATCTCGCTCATATTCTGCGTTACCATTGCTCATAAACATAGGGCATATCCCAGCTGACAATTTCACGTTGTGACAACGTTGTGACAACGTTGTGTTTACGTTATGGTAGGGGCGGTCGGGTAGCCTAGTGGTTAAAGCGTTCGCTCGTCACGCCGAAGACCTGGGTTCGATTCCCGACATGGGTACAATGCGTGGAGCTCATTTCTGGTGTCCCCCGCCGTGATATTGCTGGAATATCGCTAAAAGCGGCGTAAAACTATACTCACTCACTACGTTATGGTAACGTTAAGATATTACGTCCATACAACGTTACTCTGTGGACTCCCATTTTATGTTGTCACATCGTTGTGGATTAACTTGTGGAAAACTTTTCACACCCGCTGGTCCCGAGAAAATGCCCTTTTTCAACTGTGACTTTTTATTTCAAACACTGAGTGCGCAAAGTGAAAAATATAACCATCATCACCCCAATCATCTTAGCTTTAACATCGTGTAACTTATACTTTATACAATGCTACGGACTGCGAAATATGGCGAGATTAGTAAAGTGGCTACCGCGCTTCTCGGCCTTTCTCTGCAATGTTTGAACACCAAGCGAATGATGGCGAATTTTGATGCACCCATGTCACATACACGTAAAGATTTTCAGACAAAATCCTTCTTCATAAGAAATAATATGACCCTAGTGGTCAGAAAGACATATTTTTCACAACTGTATACTTATTCACGTAGATCTAAATACAATTCTGTTCACTCCTTTATGAACAAGTTTATTTACACGTTTTGTATATTTTTATCGACTATCGGTAATGGCGGAATGGGCGGTACACATGAGATCACGACAGTGTATGTTTCCATTACATTTATGACGTTCATTGAATGAAATTATAACCACCATCACCATAATCACTAATGTGCTTTATGCAGTATAAGGATTGCGAAATATGGCGAGATCAGTAAAGTGGTTACCGCGCCTATCGACCTTTTTCTGCCATGTTGCACTTCATGCGAATGACGTCGATTTTGTTATTATTCACCTATGTCACATACACGCAACTATTATTATATCAGACAGCCAACTTGAAAAAAAGAAATTGATCAGACAGGCCAGAATTATTTACTTTTCCCAACTGCACAGCTATAGGCGTATGTAAAACTACTTAACATTTAGTCCGCAACGGAAGTGTTTTGTTAAAGTTTTGCATATTTTTATCGACCGTGTGTCATGGCGATTTAGCACGGCACTTGGGATGAAACGGCAGCGCAGACTGCCTTTCTATTTATGATGCTGATTTACAGAAAATTTTCAATTCTAAGATATGGAAAGATAGCCATAATCGTTAATATAAAGGTGGCGTAATGTATATTTATGGACAGAAGTTCATGATCAAAACGTAAACTTTGAATGACCAAGCCCTCAGTGATCGACAGGGCACGTTCGCATTATAGCTGTGCCGCGATTTCTTGTCTACCAGTTGTCTTTCATGCTCGCCCGTTTCGACAAATAACTGCTGCTTTGCTTCATATGAAATGACTCAGAGTCATGTGTGATTGCTCAAACTACCTGCATTTTGTCGCAATTTTTTTTCCAGAAGTGTGGCCACGACATCTAACGTGAGTCGACGCCATATTGTAAATAAATTGTGTCAAGGTCGGTTCCACATGTGGTAGCTCGTTTCTGTCGATGGAGCACGCGATATAAACATAATACAACTACTGAAAACATCAACATAACATATCTACAATGATGACAGCAATACCTTTTTGTATTTGGGTTAACCGCTTGTGGATACGCTGTGCTGTAAAGTTCGATTTCGATTTGTTTTTCCTTTCTTTGAAACTGTGATAATGGCCCTATGCTTGGTTTGCTGAAACAGTATTTTACCTGAGTCTAATGTATACGGTACATGTTGTGATTGTACAAGATAATTGATAACCAACTGTGTATGCATATAAACCATCAAATACACATTACTAATCTCCTTAAAAAATTGAATATGTGAACACGACAGTTCGTATTGCCAACATTCTGCCATGGATATTAGATGTGATTAATATTAGATTTATAAATTATTGATGTAGACTGCACTCTCGATTAACGTTTGATAATCTATTGCGAGTCTTCAACTCTGATTTCGTATGTTATCTGAAATGTCAGCAATGAGTAAAGACTCTATATTCTTTCGTTCAATGACGTAACACTCTGCAATTTCCCGCCGCTGTGTATTTGTCGTCTGGACAGGTGCGCGTGATTTGACTTCGCTTGTTGTGACGTGGATCAAACAGCTGATCTAATGTTGTGGTAGTCTAATGGGTACACGTGTTTTCAGTTTCCAAATAATGACATTCTCTTTGACTGAACTTGAAAGATATATACTGAACAACAAAAGTTCCTGTGACATTGAATAAGATTTAATGCAAAGTTGTACCAAATCTGAAACAATTTTGGTTTGCAACAGATAAAGACTCCTGTATGTGTTCAAATGGTTTAATTTGCCATACTGACTTCAGAAAATGCGTGATTTCATAAAAAACAAACATGAACATGCCAAAATGTCAATTTTCAAATCAGTAGTGTGTGTGTCCACCTCTGGTTGCGATGCAAGCAACACATCTTCGTCTCATGGAATGGACCAGGCGTCGCACAAAGTACAGTGGGATATCTGTCCATATCTGCTGGAACATGTTTTGAAGTTCCTGGAGTGTCTGTGGAACTCGTGGAAGACGTCGAAGGCGCCGACCCATCTCATCCCACACGTGCTCGATTGGTGAGAGATCAGGGAAGGGAAACCTGAACAAGTCGAGCAATATGAGGCCGGGCGTTGTCATGTTGAAAGGTAATGCCTGGGCCATGACGACGCAAAAACGGTAGAACAACAGGGCCGATTATCTCGTCGCGGTAGTTTTCCCTCTACCACTATCAAACGGGTCCTCTGTCTTGCTGTAATCCCACCCCATAGTATAACGCTGCCGCCCCCGAACCGATCTTCTTCCATGACACAATGATTGGCGTAACGTTCACCTCGACGTCGGTACACTCGAATGTGGCTGAGGTGAAAACGAGACTCGTCAGTGAATAGAATTTGTCCCCACTGCATGGCCGTCCAGCGTAGACGCTGTCTGCACCACTGTAGACGTGCTTGACGGTGGTTTCCTGTCAAAATGGGACGTCTGGCGGGTCTTCTGGCGACAATCCCTGCACATCTGAGGCGACGACATACGGTTTGTAAAGATATTCGTCGAAGGCCATGGATGCTTCTTGCAATCACTGTTGCTGGCTGGAATCGATTTCGTAGGTGTGTTGTTCGAATCCAGTTGTCTTGTCGATTATTGGTTACGTGTGGCCTGCCACTCCGAGGATGGTCTCTGAATGCATTCGTCCGTTGCCAACGTTGCCATAAATACCAAATGCTGTTTCTGTGGACGTTAAATTGTCTTGCAACATCACGTTGACTCGACCCTGCTTCAAGCATACCAATGGCTCGCAGACGCTCATTTTCGGACAGACGTGGCATTTCGTAATGTTGAATAATTGCGTAATTTTGTTGTTGTTCTGAGTGGTTGTTGTCAGCACGATACTAAACAATGCATATGGAATCCCGTTAACGCACATGTTTTATACCCATTCTTGAGTAGTGAAATGCATGGGGCTTGCATAAAAGTCAACTTTTGCATGGAATGCGTGCTTTTCTGTAGCAGTTGCGTTTTTGTGACTTGATTCCATATATGTGCTACAATATTGAAAACCAAACTTTACTTGTTTGAAGAATACACTAAAATATTGATGTCACAGGAACTTTTGTTGTTGAGTATAGTACATTACGATTGGGAAGAATTCCACGGCGACCGACGAGTGAATTAGACGGTTTATCACTTGACTAACACTGTCAGAATATTTGGCGCACTTTTCTAATTTTGGTATGTTTTTTTATTACATGTTTGAATCGTTATCTATCGTGTAGTTGCCCAATTTTCGATCACGAACGTTGATACAACCCAATTTCGTTTATCCGACATACTCGTTAACCCGACATAATCAAATGCAACAAATAATGTCGGATTAACAGGACTAGACTGTACATGCTTTTCACATCTGTTTGAGGACTTAATATTCCATGAAAATAATGTGCATATAGTTAAGTAGTGGAATGGAATGTTTTACAGTGAGAAAGCTGTCAAAATGAATCCAATAATAAACATTTTTAATATTTTAGCCTCATATATTAGAATCTCGTATGGTTTAATTTATAACAGTAGATTAAGTAATTAGATCTACACACAATATTTAGAGAATAATCGATTTCTGAATGATAAAATGTTTTCAGTGTAAATGTGATTTTTCATAATTTTGATGTTTTAAATAGATTTAATTGTGTTTTTTTCACAGTGCATTATCTATAAATGATCAAATACTTATCAAATACTTCGATTAGTGACATCCTGGTTAGTAAAAAAATAGAATGTTTGAAAAGAACAGTCATGTCTCAGAGCAAAACGAATGCATTCTTGTGGTTCTTTTTCACAATTTTAAATTGTATATGTTCCCACGAAGCTGTAGTTCAGCTAGGGCAAAAGGAAAATGGAAAGACATAATAACTGAAAACCATTTATATTAAATATTTTGCTAGTTATATTTTCGAAGTTCAATACCAAGAATATATTTTTCCAGTACTGAGTGTAGCGTAAAACAACAAACCAACCAATCTTAACCCATCACCAGCAATTGCCATTATAAAAAGTATACTCATACTTTTACCAGTCGTCTAAGCCGCCGCGATTCGCTGTGCAGAGTTGCGTCCCTTGGGCACGCCAGAAAACTTATGATTGTGGGTTCGAATCCCGGTTCACCCCGATTATGTTTCTAGGTTTGTCAGCACCATACCCGTGCTCGTGGGTTTCACCGAAGTGGTAAACGTCTGAGACCTGCATCACTTCGGGCTTTCCTCCCACATTAATTTGACACGCCGTGATATAACTTCAATAATGTTAAAAGCGGTGTTAAACCCAACTCACTCACTCACTCATTTCGGATCGGTATGAAAGCTCTAAGCGAGTCTTCTACGACGTCAGCGCCACACATTTCTCATATTCATCATAATAATATCGTGTTGACATCCATTCAGTTAACACGCTCCCAGTCACACTGCCAAGACATAAACACTGCCAATATTGCCGCCTCGCCTCGCCTCGTCTCCCACACAGTTTAACCTTTAAACTAAGTTTAAGTTTTAACCCTTTATTTATCGGCCCCTGTCATGCTTCTCATGCTTCCCGTCTATATATTTTATATTTATTTTTTTGATTAATCGATACTTATTCAAAACATTTTTTCTTCCCATTTCATCGATTAATTTTGTACTATTATCATAATATTTATATTCAATCTAAACCAAATGACATCGTCAGTAGCTCCATGTTCCCTGGTGGAATATGTCTTCAGCAACCCATGCTTGACCTAAAAGTTGGTTGACGCATGTCATCGATCCCAATTGTGTAGATCGATGCCTATGATGTCAATCACTGGATTGTCTGGTTCAGACTCGATTAGTTACAGACCGCCGTCATATAGCTGGAGTATTGCTGAGTGCGGCGTTAAACAACAAACATCAACATCATTATCATTGCGATATTTCGTTATTATGTTTCAAGTGGCGGGGGGTGACACTGCATCAGCTGCCAGCTTATCAGTCGAACAGCCTCTGCACCTTATCACGAAGTCGGACTGTGTGTTGATAGACAAGAAGTCCTGCCACTCCAATCTCACGCAGATGCCCTCACTTATTAGTAGGTCGGTATTGTATTTCACACTTCCCATGCTGCATCAGATAAGCAGTAAATATAAGATGAGGCATCTGTATCAGGGGGCCGACTGCTGACTGGCTGCAGTTATAATCTTGACAAGCACGAAGAAACATACTGGGATTACTGTGCAAGGAGGTCGCGGTGAAATTGACATCGAGTGCTGCACGTGGGATTCGAGTTGTAACTCACAGCACGTTGTGCACGAGGAATAAAACCTCGGTGAAACTGACATCACGTGCTGCACGTGGGATTCGACTTGAAACTGACATCATCGCTCTGTTCGATACGAGGCCTGAGACTTGAAGTGAAACGTGTTGCACGTGGGAATTGTGTTGCCGCTAACATCACGTGTTACACGCGGAACTTGGGCTGCAACAAACATGACTTGCTGTCTTAAGGTAGGGAAACAATTAGAACACGTATACAGTAAACTACGGTTATAACGAACACGCTTATAACGAACTTACCGATATAACGAACTTATTATTTAGTCCCGGCCATTTGTTGTATATATGCTGTATATATGCTTATAACGAACTACGGTTATAACGAACTAAAATTAGTGGTTCGTTATAACCGTAGTTTACTGTATTATGTTTGGAGCATGTCACAGCCCTGGACAACGATCACCGTGTTGTCTGAACAACGTTTGTTGAAATATCTTTCCTCACAGATCAAAACATTCAGTTTCTTAACGAAATATGTGTGTATTTCCGTACTTGTCGATAAAACATAACATCTTTCCGAAAAAGAATATGTTTGGGAAGAAAACGCTATCTTGGTTTAAAATTTACTAATCTAAATCGTTACAAAAAAATCGTGGCCTGATGCATATAACATGACATATTGATACATTGAGCTTCGATTCACGCAATAGGGATACGATGCCATGCATCAAACAAGTCAGCGAGCCTGACCACCCGATCCCATTAGTCGCCTCTTACCACAAGCATAGTCGCCTTTTACGGCAAGCATGGGTTGCTGAAGACCTATTCTAAAGTGAGTATGTATGTTTGAATTGTTTTACGCCGCCTTTAGCAATATTCCCGCAATATCAGCTCTAGGGACGCCAGAAATGGTCTTCATACATTGTACCCATGTGGGGAATCGAACCCGGGTCCTCGGCGTGACGAGCGAACGCTTTAACAACTAGGCTACCCCACCGCTCCCTCAAAATATATGCAGTAGACTACGGTTATAACGAACTCGAGGGGATCACTAATTTTAGTTCGTAATAACCGTAGTTCGTTATAAGCATACATACAGCATATATACAACAAATGGTCGGGACTAAAAATAAGTTCGTTATATCCGTCAGTTCGTTATATAAGCGTGTTCGTTATCAACGTAGGTTACTGTATCAGTAAACACAGAATGAGTGAACAGCCTTTCAGTAACAGGAAGTGTGTATGAGTGTCTGACGCATGCATGGATTTGTAGCAATTTCTGAATCCCATGATGGGATTCGAACCACTGGTCTTTTGATTCGAGGTCGAACGCCTTGTCCATATGACCGAAGAGATTAAGGATGTCATCTGTGTGATGACTGCACATCCTGCTATACAGTAACGCACATCGAGACATCCACAAGGTGACATGTCGCCGATACCAATATATGGTCGCTCTTCCAAACAACACCGTATATCTCATTAACGTGGCCAGAGAACGCTGTGCATCTACGAGTTTGAACTTCGGATCGCGTGAAGGTTACAATCAACTATTTCAGTGTTTGCCAGTAAAGTTTATTTCACATCATGACTGCACGCCACTCTCCCGTGTTTAAACGACACAGGTCTAGTGGTAGAGCGTCCGCCCGGAGAGGGGAAGGTCCAGGTTTCGAACCCCGGCCGCGTCATACCAAAAGACGTAAAAAGATGGTACTTGTCTGGCGCTCGGCATTAAGGGGCTAAAACAAGGACTGGTCGGCTCGGAGTCAGTATACTGTGTCTGAGTGGGGTATTCATGTTAAACTGCGGCATGGTATCTCAGTGGGCTAGCACTATAAATCGGCATTAGTCTGGACTAGTACAAGCAGCCACACAAACACATACATGCACGTCGCTATATAAGTACAATAAACTTGAACGCGACGTTAAATCCCATTTCACCTCACCTCACCTGTTTTTAAACTGACAGACAGCGAACAGACATGTGAATTTATCTCAGCCCTTGAGATCTCCAGATTGATAAGAGAAGCGTGTTATTCATAAACAGACGTGGTGTTGTGAAAGGCGGTCTTGCGAGGTCTCTTTGCAGATATTTGAGCATTTATTAACATTATCTGACATTTTAATCTCGCAGCACCGTCAGCTTTACGTTCAGACAACTAGAACAAGTGGGGTTAGTGTTGAGTAGTGTGTTTTGGTTTAAGGCCGCTCTGAACAGTATTTCAGTTACATGCACAGATACATGTATCATATATATATTGATACAGATATTGTATTAAATATGGATCATTTCCGTATCCCCGAAAAATGGTGACATGTATGCGATTCTTGTATAGTTTAAAACATTTAACGTCCAAATTCTTGTTTATATAATATGCCACAGTCGTTCTCTCTGAACTGGGCGGTCGGGTAGCCTGGTGGTTAAAGCGTTTGCTCGTCACGCCGAAGACCCGGGTTCGATTCCCGACATGGGTACAATGTGTGAAGCCCATATCTGGTGTCCCCCGCCGTGATATTGCTGGAATATTGCTAAAAGCGGCGTAAAACCATACTCACTCACTCACTCTCTCTGAACTTAGCATAAAAACAACAGTTAATGTATAAGGAGCTATCATCAGGCTCGCTGACTTGGTTGGTGCATGTCATCGTATCCCAATTGCGTAGATTTATGTCATGGTGTCAATCACTGGATTGTCTGGTCCAGACTCGTTTCTAATGACCGCTGTCACATAACTGGAATTCTGTTGAGTGCGGCGTTGAACAACAATCATACAAACACACAAACAAATCTTTGTTGTTGTCACCCTAGTTTGATAACGGTGTACAAAGCTACACCGAAACGTCCCTAAATGCAATAGACCAGACGTTGTTATACATATGTTGTATTTTTTCTCAGTTACTCACCAACTTCTAGACTACCAATGAAACACGTATGTGTCATATATAACACTCGCTAATTTAGTTCTTCCCAATGCCATATAGCTTGGATGTCGCAAATCAATTTGATAACTTGCATGGCTATAAACTGGAATATTATTGCTGACTGCATTGATAAACCTGACTGTAATAAACAAGGCGTCAGATATATTCACATCCTTTGACTGGGGTGTGATGTACGTGTCAAAGACCCTACCCTTTTATAAAATATTCTGTGACAATTAGGCCGAATAAGCCGTGAGACGTTGGTGTTCACAGCGCCAATCAAATACACTTAAGTACACCAATAATACAATTAAAACGACAATGAAGACCCGTCAGGATACCGGTTGGAAAGGATCTTCACCAACCCCTGCTCGTTGTCCAAGCGACTAACGGGATGATGTCAAACACTGGATTGTCTGGTCCAGACCGCCATCGTACAGCTTGAATACTGCGGCGTTAAACAAACTATGAAACAACAATAATCAAATGTTCAACAACAAAGTCTCAACAACCACATGCACTCCAGTACATTATTACTATAACAATAATAAAGTGCTTGACAACTACTCATTTGCAATCAAATACGTGACAACATTCAGCTGTTCATTAACCTTTAAAATACTGAACAAAATTCACATACTCCATTATAACTATAAGTAAATTCTCAACATGAAGCAAATACACTTTACTACACTACCGTAACAATGTCCTAAACAAATCAACCAAAGAACACCACAATCAAACTTAGTATAACTGAACAACAAGTACACAGACTTAAAATCACACGGTCATATGAAATAACCTACATCTCTACTTTTTCCAGATAATTCCACAAAGCGACGCCGTCAAAGACGAGAGGGGGGAGATGGAATCACACATTTCCAGAAGAATTGGCATCATTGGAACGGGCACCTTCGGCAGAGCTCTTGCTAAACGATTGATCCTCTCTGGGTATGACGTCATCATCGGCAGCAGAAAACCAGCGTCCCGGAAATTGTCGGAATATGACGAATGTCTCCGTGACGTTGAGCTCACAAAAATAACAGAATGTGTGAATCTATGTGAGGTTGTCTTCGTTGCTCTTCACGCAGAACACTTCCAAGACACACTATCACCTCTCACAGACATATTCAACAACACAATTACCATCGATGTGTCAAACAGAGATCGTCCTTCAAACAAGATATCTAACGCGGAGCTTCTTCAGTCTTTGTTGCCAACAGCAACGGTCGTTAAGGCCTTCAACGTCACTTCAGCCTACGTAATGGAAAACGACATCGCCGGCGGGAGTAGAAACATCTTCGTTGCTAGCAATGACGTCAGTGCACGAGACAGAGTGAGTAACCTTGCACGTGACATGGGCTTTGTGCCAGTAGACTTCGGTGGGTTGACGTCATCACGGAGAATTGAGGCGTACGTCACACGTCTATTCCCTGAATGGAAGATGCCAGTCCTGGTCACCAGTGCTATATTCGGTATTTGGTGTCTGTACGCAATCTATCTGTGTTTTATAAGACACACGTACAGTTATGATCAATTGTTCTTGAAAGTTCTCAACAAACCAATCAGCGCGACGGGCATTACACTAATGACTTTGACTTACATGCCCGGATGCTTCGCCGCTTTCATGCAGATGGCGTATGGGACAAAACACAAGCCGTTCCCGAAATGGATGGATGCTTGGTTGAAGTCAAGAAAACAGCTTGGAGTTCTTTGTTTCATCTTGATATTAGCCCATGTTCTTATGTCGGTAATACTGATTACGCCGGCAAATTTCAGCTCGTGGTTTCATTCAACCGCCATTACAATACCCGCGAATCTTACACACGACCTTCACCTTCCTATGAAGACGGTGATGATATGGAAGGGCGAGGCCGCTTGTCTTGCCGGTATCATGGCGTTCATCCTGCTCTGTCTCCTAGCAACCACCACGCTGCCGTCGGTCAGTGATTCTCTGAACTGGCGGGAGTGGCGCTTCGTCCAATCATCGCTGGGCTTTACAATGTTGTTTATTTCAACAGGTCACGTGATGATCATGGGCGTTCCTGGTTGGATAGAGACGGGATTTCCAGAAGCGTTCATAATTATCAGCTTCCTGTGTTTAATTCTTCCGGTTTGTGTTGTCGTTATGAAACTGGTACTCCTTCTGCCGTGTGTTGATAAATATTTGTCAAAAATACGGAAAGGCTGGGAACGAAATGCGCAGAGACTCCACACCAACACGGGATCGACAGAGGAACGACATTGTGAGGACGGCATGTGACGTAAGAAGCACATCGTCACCACTCGCCCCTTTCCGTAATCAGAGAGAAGACTGCACGATAAAAGTAGGTTTGTAAAAGAATCCCACCTACTTTAATTGCTGGAAATGGACGCGAAACAAAGGCCTTGTCAACCTTTCAGCTCTTTTCGAAGGAGTCCAGCCATACCACTTAAAACAGAACGATCTTTACACGATGTACCAATAAAGAATCCAACATTGAACTTCGGCGTGACGACCCAACGCTTCTGACACTAGGCCCTTTTTGCGCCTGGGCCTAACGTATAGTTCGTTTGGTTGTTATTATGTTAGAGTAGCTGTTAATTC
Organism: Haliotis cracherodii; assembly: GCF_022045235.1. Classification (NCBI taxonomy): domain Eukaryota; kingdom Metazoa; phylum Mollusca; class Gastropoda; order Lepetellida; family Haliotidae; genus Haliotis; species Haliotis cracherodii. Next base: position 97,878 of record NW_027266299.1, read on the forward strand.
CATACCTTATTATTCATAAACTAGGTTCCTTCTGAGAACCTACGACTGTTGTGCAGTGATCGGAACCATAGGACAAGCAAGGCCCAGTCACGTTCTATGACAACCACCTGCATGTCTTTACAACGTAGGATCACGTGTAGATCCGGGTTTGAATTTGTCTCCAGTATGAGCAAGTAAATCAGCGTTGTAAGAGTCGCCTGAAGTGTTTTTTGTTTGTTTGTTTATTTGTTGTTTAACGCCGCATTCAGCAATATTCCAGCTATATGACGGCGGTCTGTAAATAATCCAGACAATCCAGTGATTGATATCATGAGCATCAATCCACGGATTTGGGGACGATGACATGCATCAACCAAGTCAGCGAGCCTGATCACTGATCCCTTTAATCGCCTCTGACCACAAGCATAGTCAGCTTTTACGGCAAGCATGGGTTCGCCTGAAGTGGATCGGGTGGTTGAACGTGGTGGTTGTGACGCTGCTGATGCTGACAGCCCCTTTTTGTCTCTTCCAGATGACATTAGTTAGCGGCCGCTGTAACGCAGCCTGAATATTGCTGACAGTGGGGTAAAACCTTGTACTCCCTTCAATGTGCATGTGTGAAACTAGACGTGGGTGTTGATTTCTAGAAGACTGTGTCAGAAACTTTGATGTTTTACTGTAATAGTTATATGTTTAGATTGAATCAACTGGATGTATATATATGTATGCCACATAGGTAGTCGTAAATAAACCATCATATGTCGTGTGTATCAGTTTGTTGTAATATAATATTCCACGGCAGAAATTCTCAAATCAATTAATTAACCTTAATAACAAAAACTCACTGTCGTCAATTCGTATCAACACTTATGTCGAAGTAAGACGAGTTCTATGGATGAACAACTTCTTTATTACAATTAGTGCGACGTTTCGGTGTAGATCCTAACACCTTTATCAAGCAAGTGATGGATAGTGCTAAACAACATAGGTATATATACTTATTAACATCAAAGTTTATACAGTAAATTGATTGATGGACACAGAGAGCTGATTAAGATAATTGGAAGCCAGTGGATGACTTATAAACACAGAGTCAACAAGCAGACTGATAGAGATGATGGAAGCCAGTGGATTAATTGGATGGACATAGGGATTTAGCAATTAGGTGATGGTAAGCAGGCGGGATGTAATAGCCTTGGTCTCTGTTCATTGCTGGCTGGATCCTTTTGAGGTAGATGCTATGGGCTATCATTACAAAATTCATTCACCTTTCTTTGGCAAATACTGTAGCCTTAAAGATAAGAAGAATAAAATAATAATTTGTATGTTTAAGTTAAACATTTAACTCGTTCAGTTGTTGGTTCAGATATCCGCTTTAATGATGTCATGAACTGGACGTTGCACTCTTGATTCCAGCACGAATATTGTCATGACCAAATGTTAAAGTTCATGTTCAGCAAGTTGAAGATAACTGACACCATCTTTAAGTATAAGTTTCACAAATATGGTATTCAGAAGTTTTTTGTTTTCACTACTGATTTATATATAGTATAAAAAATGGATTTCTGTAATAGAATAAAGTATTGGAATGCATGTGATACTAGTTGTGTTCGTCACCATAGGGTGGATGTTTTATGCTGTTTGAGAGAAAAGTTGGCCTAATGGTCTAAAATGCTTCAACACTGCAGAGTTGTGTCGATTGGTTATGTGAGGATCCATTCTGATCACTGGTTTGGAGAATAGTGACCTTAAGCTGAACAGATGGACGTGTGGCAGTGTGATTTGAAAGGGAGACAAATTTATGCAACCACATGAGGTATTGTCGTGCTGAAACGAAGGTTCGTATTCTGGATTTGAACCCATGATCAGGACATCCTGGCACTAACTGCACATCAAGTTCCATCAACCATGACAGTTGGGCAACCTGTGCACCCAAGTTTCTCTCACTCTACTTCAGCACAATTGCAGTACCATAAAGGCAGAAATTAATAAGTAGGGTCTGTGTGGCTAAGAAAGCAGTTTCTTGTCACTTTTCAGCATGTATTGCGTAACCCTAGCACCTCATGATTCATATTTCTGTTGAGAAACAGTAACACCTGCGTCTGTATCAGGAATGACCCAGTTTTATATCACAATTAGACATATATTGGGTAGGAACAATTACCCTGGAACCTTACGAATCTTGTTCTTTTGAGATACTGTAACAGCTGCGTCTGATTTAAGAATAATCCAGTTTTACATCACTGTCAGACATATATTGGGTAGACACTCTAACCCTAGCACCTCATCATTCATGTTTCTGTTGCGATGTCGTGACATCTCTGAATGTTTCAAGAATAATCCAGTTTTACATCACTGTCAGACATATACTGAGTAGAAACCCTAACTCTAGCACCTCCTCATTCATGTTTCTGTTGAGATACAAGAACATCAGCGTCTGTATCAGGAATAATCCAGTTTTACATCACTGTCGGACATATACTGAGTAGAAACCCTAACCCTAGCACCTCCTAATTCATGTTTCTGTTGAGATACAAGAACATCAGCGTCTGTATCAGGAATAATCCATTTTTACATCATTGTCGGACATAAACTGAGTAGAAACCCTAACCCTAGCACTTTATCATTCATGTTTCTGTTGAGATTTCGTGACATCAGCGTCTGTATCAGGAATAATCCATTTTTACATCATTGTCGGACATAAATTGAGTAGAAACCCTAACCCTAGCACTTTATCATTCATGTTTCTGTTGAGATTTCGTGACATCAGCGTCTGTATCAGGAATAATCCATTTTTACATCATTGTCGGACATAAATTGAGTAGAAACCCTAACTCTAGCACCTTATCATTCATGTTGAGATTTCGTAACATCTGCTGCTGGTAGGTCATCATAAAATTTAGTTTTGCTGATCTTGTTTTTGTTGTAGATAGGGAGTTTTCTAACCTGTTCTCAACTTCCAGTAAAATGATATGCCACACCACTTTCTGGATTGTAAGATTTAGGGATGCTATGTGCATCCTGGTAAGCAGGTAAATATTTAAGCAAGTTCTTTGCATAGTCTGCAAAAGGAACGCTATGAAACAATGTATTTCAGCTGCAAATTGTGATGTGTAAGAACTCTGCAAAAGATGATGTATTTCGAGCCAAATAAGTTTGACATCTCTAAAACGGATTGGTTCCATCACATGCAAGTACTTCGGGAGATTTACAGAATGGACCTCCAATCTTCCTGAAGTCAATCTTCATATTAGCTGCCCAGGAGAAAAAAACAGTTGTTAAATGTACTCTGAGACATAAAACTGGATTCATTGTGTCTTGACTTGCACATACGATCCATTTCTTTGCAGGAAAAAAGTGAATGTGACACTGTCACTTGAAAAGCTTGTAATTCTATACAAAAAGTCAAGTAGTATAGGTAATGATGGTTCTGCCCCAACCACACTGGAACCAGATTTATATACCTATACTGCTACTACAGATTGAATTTTTTATGTGTAAACGCTGATGCGATTCAACGATCGTCATGACACGTATTAAAAGAAACATCAATATTAATTAAGGCTTTTTTACCACATACTTCTCAACGCATTTATCTTTTCTTATCTCTCCATTATCAGACTTCTTTATAGAATACTTCTTAGGTTTTAATCCGACATACTCTGCTATAGGGTCCAAGCACATTCATCCTTCATCTTACCAAATACTTTTTTATTTACTACGCTGTGCAGTGGATTATCTTTTGGGTATTCGCTCGTGTCGTATATATCTATTTTTTCTGCCATATCTTTCTACACATCCTCGGTTTGTATTTCCATCAACAAAGAATCTGTGTCGGTATATAACACCCAACATCTATCGCTGTATTGCTTCTTAAGATCGTTGTAATAAAAGTCAAACATTAAGTGTTTTGACAAGTCAAGGATACTCATACCAACGTACACCGGTCTGTTGAATTTGATATTACTCTTCTCCATATGTATTATCAACTGGCTATAAGTTTCCTGAGTCTTTCTTCCTCATTAGATCTGATTAATTTGACATCAACACGCTTCCTCAGATTCTCCATAGTTTTACCAAATACTGAGTTATTCATGAGCTTATATAGGTTCTTTTCGAAATCGCTGGTAGCCATCTTTCTTAAATCTGTGTTCAGCCTTATATAGGACTCCATCCAAGAGCTTTGATCAAACTTTAGAACTCTGTGTATTTTCTTTAGTTTCATACCTAACGATAGATACAACTGGAGATTTATGTAGTGAACAATATATTTTGTCTTATCCATCAAATTTGGTATGAGTTAACTTAGTATTACCCATCAAGGAGTGTTGATATTTCGACATCCAATCTTTATTCACCATTAATATCTCAGGAGCTAGAGGATAACTGTTATGGTCTTTATGTAACTCTGTTGGATATTCCAAGTCAACTTCTAGTATGTACCCTTTATTCATATCAACCTTGTGAATATTATTCACATCGACCCACTCAAAACCACCCGTGGGTAAAGGTTGACTCATATCCCATCCATACAAATTGTTGGCGTCGAGATATAATATATGCATGTAGGGTTTACTCGGATCATATCCTTCCACTAGTTTATTATTAGCCTTAGAATACCTTTTAGCCACCATCGATATACCACCTCTTAATCCTTTCTCAATAAACAAGTGCATATTGTAATCGGTGAGTAGTTTAAGTTCTACGCCGGTCTTCTTCAACAATGCATCCCACGATAGTCTGGGACTGGAATAGTACCATGCTGGGTCCAGGCCGTATTGTTTAAAAAATGTCCTTCTAAATATCTCGAATATATCGGCGAGTAACATTACATCGTTTTTTAAGTACAGATCGTGATAATCACCTAAATTCTTACATCTTAATTTATCCCACACCGTCAGAGCATGTTCATAATCGGCATCGGTTATTTTAGATTCTGTTTAGTTACTATAGAATGATTCAAGGGATGGTAATTTAGTTTTGTTGAATCGAGGCCAATCATCCATATATTCGTAAGGATATACACCTTTTCTTAATAACAAATTCCGTGTTAACTGATCGGTATATTGATTTGTTATTGCAAAGTCATTGGGATTGTTCGCATAAGCTAAATTGTCCAGGGAAGATAACAGAAACTGTAAGGAGTCTATGAATCTAAGCCCATTACTTTGCTTAGTTATCATGGTATAACATTTATACTAAGTTATCTTATAATAATTAGATCTACATTAAGTGCTTTTATGAGTTATCATGGTGTAATATTTATACATCATTTCATATGATTATAGTTTAGCAGGTAATAATTATCATCAGGTAAAATGCATATATAAAATATCAGTAGTTTCAGTTATAGCTTTTTAGATAGTTGCTAGCCTAAGGTAATGGGAGCACATCTTCTAGACATACTATTCAATAAAACAAGGGTTACGTCTACATAGTTAATTGATTTAAAGCTTTTAGATAAATGCTAGCCTAAGGTGTCAAGATCCCATCTCCCAGACAAAGGATATGTCTACATAGTCTTATAGATTACCTGGAACTATTTTATTTAAGTATATCTGTCATCAACTACCGGGGTATGTTAGAATAACATTACTTCAATTAAGACTCATTAAGGATTAGCCCCCATACAAGCTCGTCTATAGTGCATTAAGGATTAGCCCCCATACAAGCTCGTCTACAGTGCATTAAGGATTAGCCCCCATACAAGCTCGTCTACAGTGCATTAAGGATTAGCCCCCACACAAGCTCATCTATAGTGACACCCTAATCTCTTTCAAAGCATCCAGTAAATATGTCAACAAGATTAGTGCCAGTCCAACAGGATTAACAGGATTTAGTATTCCCCTCTGTCTAGCCTTCCATTTAGCTTAGGACACAACCAATCGTGTATCAACCAATCCTAATTCTTTTTATTGTTCTAATTTTTGTTAAATACATACAGATACCCCTTGTTAGGGCAGAGAAGGGGTTTGACTCTCTTACCAAGCAGACCTCTCTCCCACAGCCCAGAGTGTGTACCGACTCTCTGTGGCACCCTCAGTTATTATCTAAGTATATTGTAAATTGTTAATTGTTCTTGTAAATAAAATTGTGATTAGTCTCCTGTGACTCTGGCTCTTTGCTGACTAATTCCCCAAGAAAACTAGCACGCCATTTGGAAGGTATTGTTCACACAGAACAGTTCCATGATATTATTCTGGCTTTCCCATCTTTGTCCCTATAATGTATAGTTTTAGTCAACGAAAATGATATGTATTTTTCCATATTATTAGGAATGCATGTTAAGCTGCCGTCGGTCTTTGAGATAGCTTGCATGATGAGATGAGAATCGTAACCTCTAAGGTTGTGAAACACAACAGGGATGGGTATTGTTTGAGAATTCATTTTTAGTTTCAAGTTACACTCGTTATGCGCCACTCCCGGATAATTACCTGTGACGTGGCAATGATCTCTTATGGAATCCCCATTCAGGGGTTTATTACAAACATGACAACTCTTTGACTTGTTAAAGGCCCTCCAATCATCCCTCGTAATACACATGGGTTTCTTATGCGATAAATTTTCCCTGATTATTCTCTCTTCATTTTGTAGATATTCTAGGAACTTTCCTGCTGAATCGGGACCTCTGTAAAGCACGGGCGGGTTTGTTTTCCCATCATACCTTACAACTATAAATCCAAACCCACAAGGAATATGTTCTTGAGTTTTGTACGTAAAACTATCTTCAGTTTTTTTATTATTGTGTTCTGTGGCTTCTATAGGTTTGATAAGCACTTCGAAGTTGGTGTAAATTACGTATGGTACTGGCATTTGATTACAATAATGTTCAAATTTTAGTATATTTTTTCCCTCTTTAGGCATTTCGATCCTGATAGCATTCTGTCCAACACCTCTGCAGTCTTCTTTATGTGCTTCTAGTAGATCTTGTCTGCTGTACCCATGCGGGCATCTTTCGCAGAAACATTTCTTTCTAGCATGTTTTGTTTGATCGTATAATAGCCTGTTTAAACTCTTTATCCATGTAGAATGATATTTACCATCTTTTTCGATCAGAAATGAATGATTCTGGGAATATGTTCTGGAACGGAGCTTATCCTGTGTACAACAATTCCTTTAGAATGTCCGAAAACATTTATAGCTAAATTATTTTGCTTTTCCACCTCATCAATTTATGATATTGGTGTAGGTTCATCTATACCATCAAAGTTTAGTCCATCGTTTTGGGGATAGCTCGAAGGTTTATTTGCAATTTTAGAATCTACGGGGTACAATGCAGATCTTATCATCACTCTGAAACAGTCATCGGATTTATTTTTTACATTAATTATGGCTTTTTTCTTTTTATAATACGGGGGTAAATCTATATAAGATCCACCTTTGAAAGGCATGTATTTTGCTATATCTGAATATAAACTATCGATTTTATCCACACCCCAACCCGAACCTCTATTAGTCCAGCGTTTTTCCTGTATCCTCTGAATTGATGTATCTAATGATACACTTTTAGTATCAGATTCAGTTATAACTACTTGATTGCTTCAGAAATAAGGTTCAGTATATTCAGTGTTATCGTCTGTGTTACTTTTACTCAATGACATTTAACCGTTAGCTGGTATTTTATACAATTTAAATCATATAATTCCACGTTAATTTTGCTCGATACGATGGGCTTAACATCATTAACATCCATGTTGGAATTAATATCCATCTGCCAACCTCTTAGATATTTACCAACGCCGGCTATGGGTACAAATTTTAACACATAATCATCAACTGATTTATTATTTTTATCATCAGGTTGATTATTATCAACATTCAGTAAATCGATCAATTCAGCTTTTCTCATTCGAGAATAACCTCTCAGCCCACTGTTTTCCACTTGAGCTTTGAGTTCTCTAACAGGCTGGGTTTGTTGTATTCCAAACCGAGTAAATCAATCAATTCATCTTTTCTCATTTGAGAATATCCACGTAGACCACGTTGCTTTGCCAAAGCTTTCAGCTCTCCGACAACAAAAGTTATTGTGATATATAACTACATGTGGATTAATCTCCAATCTTTTTATCTCATTTCGGTAAGCCTTTTTCCTCTCATAAATAATTTGAAACCATTTCTTGCCAGCACCGTGACTCTTACATAAATAGTAACTACCTTTGACCCCAATCCCACATACAGGACACGAAGAATTAATATGCCCTTTTCTAATTGCAATGGAATGGATTCCACAAAAATCCGCCATACAGCTTTTTCCACAAGACTGTGATTGGCCCATGCATATGAATTTACATATTGATGTGCCTCGCGCCATTGTGATAAATATACACTTCTAGTATCATTTGTCTAAATGCGAGCTGTCAGCCCAGTCAGCGCGACATAGAATAGCAGTCATGGTTTATGTGTAGTTATTGTGTAGCTAATAATAGCAATGACTGATAACCCAAACACTACAAATGCTATTTCGCGTTCTTTCTGAGCCTCTGACGGTGTATAAAACTGAATTATTGTTGGTCTCTGTATTGGGTCAAGTTTCTTTCCATAAACAAGGAAGTATTCGTGCATGGCAGATTCATTCAACATCCTTAAACGTTTGAATTGAATGTCCTTGCTTACGCAGTTCTTCATTAATAAAATCTAATCTCAACATCCTTTGTCTGGCCCATTGTAACTGGGCTGCTTCGAGTTGTTCTAATGCTCTATTATGTCTTTTACGCTCCTCTCCTCTCATACTAGAAAATAAAAATTACTCTCCGAAAAAGCTAGAGCATTAACAATGGCTCCACCAACCATCATCGCAATTGATGCAAAAATGTTTTTTGAACAATACTATGTTTAAAAAATATTCAAATGTTTAATTACTTCATTATGTCTTCTGGGATAAGCCCTTGTTTGATTAGCATATCTTTTGTTGCCATTGTCAATCCAATATCAAGAACCATCATACCGATATAACCATTAAAATCTAGCTTGGGTGGTGTGGCTTTAGTAATCATTTTAGTCATACAGGCATAGCCAGTGGCCAAGCAGGTGACCACCGCTGAATGATACGTAGTCATGATTTTATAACATTATATGAGGATTTACCTCTAATTGAACCTCATCTAATTTTTAAACTTGTGACGTTTTCTCTTCTCCGGTCTTAGTGTATACGGAGCCCAAGTTTTAATCGGACGACTATGTTCAATATTTGAATTATGCATTAGTTTCACCTTCCTCGCTAGCCCATCCTTTCTCCCAGGTGCGATTTTCAAAGAATTCTTTGTCACTCTGGCTTGTGATTTCGCAATCGCTGGTATTTCCTCATTCACTTGTTGTGATTGTGTTTCCACAATCTGTTGTGATTTCACAGTCACTGGTATTTCCTCGTTCACTTGTGATTGTGTTTCCACAATCTGTGGTGTCACTTGAGCGAGTCTTTCTCTATGTTTATCTAAAGATTTATCTGCATGTTGATCAGGTTCTTTGAGTATTTGTTCGATGAGTTCATCGCATTCCATAATGTTATACCTAAGGAGATATTTAAGTCTAACAAAATGGAATATGGCATATCCAATACAGCCGGAAATAATAAACTGTTGAGAAAGAATGAGGATTTCAAACCCTATTATTACATAATAACCGCCAATGTTCAATTTACTATATTTTTGCAATATTTGCTATATTTGCTATATTTTTGCTAAGCAGTTACTATAATTTTGCTTAGCAGTTGCTATTTTTGCTATATTTTGCTAAGCAATTGCATAAGCACCTGGTTGATCGGTTTTTAATACGAGTTTACAGTGCTTCGTTGAAGCTAACAGTTTTCTGACTTTATCTCGTTCGAGCTTGGTATGAATAATATCATTTTTGCGTAAACATTCCTCAATTGAGTCTCGGTCTTTACAATAAAACAGGGCTACCCATTTGGTCTGCTCTCTGAGATCTTTCAGGACAGAGTTGTATTTCTGAGTAAGTACCCAAACGCTATGCTCAGTATGCCGACCGGAGAATGCTAAATATGAAAGCATATCTTTCTTTCTGGTAGGTTCTTTACTCGCATTGCAGTCGTCTATTATGAAAAGGGTTGATTCTCCTTTGTATTTTTTCGTGAAATACTCGTAAACAGTCTTGTAAACGATCGCCCAGATCAACTTTGTACACGTTGGGATCATTCATTACCCAATCTCTTGATAGGTATGTTTTATCAACGCTTATAGTCGGGCACAAAATAATAATATGGTTGAAAACACCCCGATAATGACTTTGTGAAATATCTAGAATAAAAGCTGTTTTTCCACAACCTGTTTGACGGCAGATGATAGCGCAGTGTGGTTCTTTAGGTAAAAGATTATTAATAGATCGCTCGCACGAATCTTCCATTCTGTATATTAAGTTGTGCGTCCATAATCATGTACAAATATATGTTTAATTTACCAGCTGCTTCCTGGAGCTTCTTATCTGTATAGTGACACCCTCTCTAGCATTTTCTATTCTCCGACTTCTGCCGTGTAGTTGGTCATCGTCTGTCCTTTGCATGTCGAGCCATAGCGCATTCTTTGTAAGGAATTCAGCCATCGATACATCCCGGAGAGACAGATCTTTCACGACCGCGTTAACTTCTGGGCTTCGTTTTATAGAAGGGAGTTTTTTAATCTCATCCCAATGTTGATATGCTCACATGCCTTGACTATATAGTTGATTAGGCACACCCTCGATAGTCAATTCTACTTTTGTAATCTTGGTGTTGTAGAAGGCCTCGGTATCTCTTGCAAATGCATCAGAGGGGTCCTCAAACAACAATAAAATTCCCTTCGTCGATCTCGCTGGGACGTTTGGATTGTAATTCTGCGTCATATCTCTTTTGTTCCTGGTGATCTTTTGGTGTCGAAGCACTCGATCGTACAAAATGGCTAAACTTCCAGTATACTGGTTACGAATTTGTCTGGCTAATTCAGGATCTGTTATCATATCATACTCCAGTGAGATATTGTCAATAGAATAGCTACCACCATCTTCAGTAGCTTTGATTACTCTGCTGTAGTCATTAAAAGTGAGTTCGTATTCTAACCTGTCGCCTAGGGATGCTTGAAAAAAGGGCATGTGGGTATCTAGTAAATCAAAGTCTAGCGGAATATAGAATCAGTTAACTAATGCATCAGCAAAAGCGTTTTCACCTATGGCGGTACTATCACCACTAGAAGCATCTACACACAGTCTCAATGCATTCTGATTACAAAAACCTTGGTACTGTAAGTTTTCCCATTCTTTAGCCGTTCTCCAGAGATATACATCGCTGTCGTCAATACTCAAAACTTCATTGCCGCTAATTTTAATCGCGATTTTCTTAACAATCGCACGACCTATGTTATGAACGATCTCTCTTTTAACATCGGTAGAAGTCAAAATAATGAAAAAATGTAAATGATATTTGGGCAGTCCCCGGAACTAACACATCCCGTGTGCCGAGATTAGGAAAGCGAACCAGAAGCATTTGATTCTGATCAATGGTACTAGGGTTATTAGTTATAGTTACAGACTGGCAAATTGCTTTGACCCCTAATGGATCCCGAAGTCTACGTTGCGGGTTTAACTTGCGTCCATATTGCGAAGACATTGTTATATTGAAATTATGTAACCTTATGTTTAATATAAAAATGGATGATTTTAATCTAGATAACTTTGAATAACCCTAGTACAATCGAAGAGGGTACTGATGAAACCAGCTTTGGTGGCATGAATGTTGGCGATGAACTTTTAAAACCTGCCGTTAATGATTATTATGATGCCTTTAAAGATGTTAGTCCTATTTGTCGTGAGTATTCATAGTTTGAGATAGATGGTAAAGGAATATTGTGACTGCGTGGCTCTCCGGATATTGATCTTATGAATTCTCGTACTCATAAGCCCCTAGGCTTGTCTACAACAGCTGCTAAACATGGCATCAACACTGTTCGTAATGAATTAGGTTTTGTAGACTACTCACGAGAAAAATTTTCCGCGAAGACTACTAAGGTTCTTCTGACTATGCGTACTGAATTCTGTAACATAGATAATTTGGAAGAAAGCTTGAAGCTGGCCTCAGACGGGCTCGGAGAAATCTTGGTTACCTACTACTGATAAGGATGGAGTAAAAGAGTGGATAAAAGAGCATTTAAAAGCATTAGGTTCAGCACTGGTAAAGCTTGCTGGGAAAGCCGCATCTACACTTCCCAGTATAATAGGGAGTATTGTTTCCTGGCTCTTGAATTTATTAGCTTAAAACCACCACTTGGCTTAGTCAAAACTTGTGGGCACTGATCGTAGGAATTGCTGGACTGTTGTACGTATCTGTATTACTATTTAACCAAATCAGTTCATTAAGAACTATTTAACCAAATCATGAGTAAACAAGCCGCGACTCCACCTACCATAAGCACTGTTTTTGAATCGATATGTTGTTGATTTTTAGCAGCAATATGTGGGGACACTTGTGGTTGTGCGTCAGTAGATGACTGTGGTGCCTGTGGCTTGACTATTCCTGTTTCGCCTGTGTTTGTTTACGTTATTAATTCGTTATTAATATCTGAATTTATACCTGTTTTTTGTTGATCGGTAGCAATAACAATTTTATTATTATAACCGATCACTTGACCGATCTTAAGTTCCATATTACTCGGAGACATGTATAGTCCCGGTGCATAAACATAGTCTACTTTGGATTGCGCGTACTGTAATACATCTTGATAACGTTTTATAGAAGATGGTATATCAACTGGTGAATTAATAGCATCCCCTACGTTTGCAACAAACTGTTTTTGTGCATCTAGCGCCGCCCCAGAACCAATAATGGACGTTCGTGTTTGCGACTGTGCACCGAGAATTGCCCACACATAAGTTCTTATTGATTCATTAACTCTTACAACTCCTGGGTTAGTAAAATTATTTTCTGTTTGGTCATTAAGAAATTCATTCCAAGCGTTTGCGGTATCGTTCAGTTGTACAAATTTTGTAACAATATAAGCCCAACCACCCTTAAAACTCATAAGATCTCCTCTCCAATCGTTACTTGAAAGTTCCCAGCCATGATTAAGATTATGCAATCTTACAAAAAGATTGTTTTTCTGTAACAACTTAAATGGATTGAATGGTTGATGAGTTTTTTCTTCTTTAACAGTTTTTTTTCCACTGTACAGAACACCTAGACCATGGTTAAATCCTTTAATATGCCAATCTTTACTCGTAGAAATATTAAATTTCTGACAAATACGCTCATATGCGAATCTATTGTACGGATTATTTGTGGAATTCCATGCTCGATCCTGCGGTAATGGGGCACTTATTTCTTTTCTGATCTGATAGTACACGTGAAATAATAAACAGACTTATTTATTTAAAATCCTGGGGCATTAAGAGATACACCACATCCTGTTGTGGAACACCATATGGCAAAGTTTAACTGGTTCTGCCAAAATTGCATTGGATTGTGGAACCAATCATGCACAATTTTATCGCTAGTTGCCATGACCCTGTATTTTTCAAAGATATCAGGGATTTTAAGAAAAAAAATAGCACCAGAGGCACTTACTAAAATCGACTGATTAGTAATGTAAGTTGATTTCATATTTATGTTATGATATAGTATCTTTGTATATTTAATATGTATGTTACACTCCCAGGAATAACAAATGACCAGTCTATTCAACTGCTTCATACTATCGATAACTCAGATGGACAACTTGAAGTTGCTCTATGTGATGTAACATATTACTCGCAGTGGATCAACATAAATACTGCGAAAAGAAATAACTGGTTAAGAATAGGTGAAGAAAAAAACATTATTATACCTGATGGGTATTACAGCGTATGCTCACTCAATGATGATTTTTTTAAGCCTAGGGGAGCTAGTCTCACACAAAATGAGTCAAATGGGATGCTGAAATTAAGCGCTGGAGAAAATGGTATACTTCTTGGATGGGGCATAGCAGATACAATTGAATTTGAAATCAAATTAGTAAAAATATTAATATCACCCAACACAACACGGCATGAATTAAATTACCCGATTTAGTTCCCTGTAAAGAGTTGTGCATCCATCTTGATCAGATCAGTATGACAGATAATATTCAACAAGAAAGTCCTTCAACTCTGCTGAGAGCTATTCCATTTAAAGATGAGAGATATAATAGTGGTAGAAAGGAATCTTTCTCAACATTACAATATAAAAAATTAAAGCAGGGTATTATTTCAGACCTCAAAATTTCTGTATTAGATGTAAAACATTCGCCTGTACATATTGGATACTTTAGTGTAACACTCCATATTATAAACAATGGTTGATTTCATATTTAAGTTATGATGTAGTATCTTTGTATATTTAATATGTTTGTCACACTCCCAGGAATAACAAATGGTCAGTCTATTCAACTGCTTCATACTATCAATAACTCGGCTTGAAGTCGCTCTATGTGATGTAACATATTACCCGCGGTGGACCAATATAAGTGCTGCGAGATATAATAATCAGATACTACCAGGTGGATTAGATCATGATGGTAATTACATTATACCTGATGGGTATTACAGTGTATGTTCATTCAATGATGAATTTTTTAAGAATTTGGGAGTTAGTCTCACGCAAAATGAGTCGAATGGAATGCTGATTTTAATCTCTGGAGGAAAGAGTTTAATTCTTGGCCCGAACGAATCAGATACACTTGGACTTGCATATTCTAGAGGTGCACTAATACCACCCAAAGATACAGTACATGGAATTAAATTGCCTGATTTAGTTCCCTGTAAAGAGTTGTGCATCCATCTTGATCAGATCAGTACGATGGATAATATTCAACTAGAAAGTCCTTCAACTCTGCTGAGAGCTATTCCAGTCAAAGATGAAAAATACAACAGCGGTAGAACGGAATCTTTCTCATCATTACAATATAAAAAAATAAAGCATGGTATTATTTCAGATCTCAAAATTTCTGTATTAGATTTAAAACAACAACCTGTACATATAGGATAGTTGAGTGTAACACTCCATATTATAAATAATGGTTGATTCATCAGGCCCTGGATCGCTCAGACAATGTAATACAATTGCACTTTCTGATCTCATCATTTTCTATAGAATTACAAGCTTTTCAAGTGGCAGTGTCACATTCACTTTTTTACTGCAAAGACATGGATCATATGTACAAGTCAAGACGCAATGAATCCAGTTTTATGTCTCAGAGTACATTTAACAACTGTTTTTTTCTCCTGCGCAGCTAATATGAAGAATGACTTCAGGGAGATTGGACATCCATTCTGTAAATCTCCCGAAGTACTTGCATGTAATGGAATCAATTTTAGAGATGTCAAACTTATTCGGCCCGAATAGTTCTTACACATCACAATATGCAGCTGAAATACATGATTTAATAGTTTACCTTGCAGACTATGCAAAGAACTAACATATTTACCTGCTTACCAGGATGCACATAGCATCCCTAAATCTTTCCATCCAGAAAGTGGTGTGGCATATCATTTTACTGAAAGTGGAGAACAGGTTAGAAAACTCCCTATCTACAACATAAACAATATCAGCAAAACTAAATTTTATGATGACCTACCAGCAGCAGATGAAAGATGTAACAAGGACTTCCCTAGAGTCAGCACAAGTGGACACAGTAGTTTGTTTTTCTGGTTTTGTCCCATTCATGGTCACTGTCTTGGGTTCCACATAATTCCTGAAAGCGAAGGCAGAAAAGATCCATTTGCTTCCATGTTCAAGTACCTGCCTTGAACCACCAACATATGTATTTTAAGACTTTGCTTGTTCACTTTCTGAATACTGCTTGAATAGAGAATCTTCATTCTTTAAAGACACTTGATTCTTCCATGATTATTTCCATGGTTCGCATGTATGTGGCGACGCTTTCAAGTCTTCAGTATTTGAAAATGTGGGTATCAACACCGAAATCTGTGAGCAGTTCAATTCGTTCCTTCAAAATATCAAAGCAACTTCAACGCATTTGAGCCAGAGCAAGTTTTGTTTTCCTCTCCTTCTGGTGCAATCCAAATGGAATGAGAGAAAAACCGAAATGTTTTATCAACGATTGCAAGTTGTATGTTGTGGTCGTCTAATGGGTACACACGCGTTTTCAGTTTCCAAATAATGACATTCTCTTTGACTGAACGTGAAAGATATATACTGAACATCCTGTGACATTGAATAAGATTGAATGCAAAGTTATGTTTTTTACCAAATCTTTAGAGATATATAGATCTATTTAGAGAATAATCGATTTCTGAATGATAAAATCTTTTCAGTGTAAATGTGATTTTTCATAATTTTGATGTTTTAAATAGATTTCATTGTGTTTTTTTCGCAGTGCATTATCTATAAATGATCAAATACTTATCAAATACTTCGATTAGTGACATCCTGGTTAGTAAAAAATAGAATTTTTGAAAAGAAAAGTCTTGTCTAAGAGCAAAATGAATGCATTCTTGTGGTTCTTTTTCACAATTTCAGGTTTTTTTTAAGTCGAGTAGAAAATATTGACCTTTTGACCATATCTAGATAGATGTCAGAAACTAACTAAAATGATATGTTGATATAATTTATCTTATTGTAACCCATTGAAGATTTACAATCATAAAACAATGAAAATTTTGCATCAGTTGTGTGTTTGATGTAAATTGTAATGGACTAAATGCATTCTAATGAAATATTAGACCTCTAGATCTACTAGTGCTGCTGTGAACAGTAGTTATTTTAATTTTCATTGTTGACAGATTAGATAGCATGTGGTGTAATATTTCAACTGAATTATTACATAAAGGGTGTGTTAATATTTAAAGTGAAGTACAGTTTGATCAGCAATTTTGTAAACAATATTTCTACCAAAATGATATTTACTTTTCTGTACCAAATTAATCATGTCATGAAATGAACAAAAAGAAGAAGTGATTAATGGCCAGTAAATCTACATATGATCTTTATGTAATGTACAGAAACAGACAACTCTTTAACAGTCTGTATTCAGATATTTCAAATTCATAAAAAATTGAGATTACTATAAACAGAATTGTTTTTTCTGAATGTTGTGTACTTCCCGTGGGTATTGCAATCATAACTCATTTATTCTCTTTGTTTAAACTAACAGGATCGGGTGGTCAGGCTCGCTGACTTGGTTGATGCATGTCCTTGTTCCCAATTGTGTGGATCGATGCTCATGATATTAATCACTGGATTCTCTGGTCTGGACTCAATTATTTACAAACCGCCTTCATACAGCTGGAATATTGCGGCGTAAAACAACCAACCAACGAAACCAACTTTGTGAAATCCATCAGGTTTTATGTACACAAACATATTTTAATACTTTTAAAACAAATAATTTGTTTTGTGCAAGCAAATATCATATAATGTATTATTGATTATTAATCATACTAATTTATATATTAGATAATAGTTGTGCTCAATGTGTCAGTGTGCAATAATTTTATTGTTATGATGTGATATTTTGCTATCGTTAACTATCTTTAGGACTTCAGTTAATTTTTGAATCAAGTCAAGTTGTGTGATAATTTTGATAATTCAATCAAGACGACGAATATAAAAAAAGTATAAATACATAGAGGAAATTTGTGTTCCTTGTCAAATAATGATGATAACATGAATTTATCTCATCTTGTGATCTGACAAAGTTAATATATTGATGAGTGGCACATCCACAAGTCAAAATATCAACTTTAGTAAACCACAAGAATAGATCAACATTTCATTTGACAAAAGATACATGTCTTATTCATGTTATATTTTCTTTGTGATATTCACGACTTTACTCAGAGAACCATAGTGTCAGTGAGTCAGACCGACTGTAGGTGTCACAAAACGTCATATTTCACCTGATTGTAATAGTCTTATTTGTTCACTCCAGTGAAAGTATGTTTTCAGTATGGTCAGACTAAACAAAGTATTTCATGATTAAATACATAATACAAATATCAAAACCTGTTTCATTAAGGAGTGAATTTCTGTGTGGCATTGATATAAAAACTTAAGTACAGTGTCATAAAATTGATGCATCTGTTGTGTTTACACAGAATATATTGTTTAGACATATCAGATGAATTGACACCTTTAAGATTGTTCTGATGTAGCATGTAATGTTATTCACTGTGATTAATTTTCCTAAACATTCTCTATTTCAGAAGAATGTTGTTTTCTGAATAAGCAATATTTTGAGAGAAGGTGAATATGCATTGCGTATTAAAAAAATCTTAGAAGTAGAAATGTTATTACAATATTATTGATTTATTTATTTCAGACTTTGAGTCCAGAGTCTCAACACAGTGAATATCTACAAGTCTGCAGTGTCCACTCTGTTGATTTCCTTTCTTCATGGAGAAAATGTATGCTGAAACTGAAACCATCTCCGGTAATGTATGTCTGGTTACAATGTGCTTCCTGTCACATTGCACTTAAATCGGGCGAGGAAGTGAAAAGCCATATTAACTCACTCAACAAATGGACTTATGAAGATCCGGAGAGAATAGGTCTTCAGCAACCCATGCTTGCCGTGAAAGGCGACTATGCTTGTCGTCAGAGGCGACCAACGGGATCGGGTGGTCAGGCTCGCTGACTTGGTTGATGCATGGGTCGATACTCATGATGTCAATCACAGGATTGTCTGGTCCAGACTCGATTATTTATAGACCGCCGTCATATAGCTGGAACAGTACTGAGTGTGGCGTAAAACAACAAACCAACCAAGCTTAACCCATTACCAGCGATTGCCATTACAGAACTTATACTCATACTTTTACCTCAGAAATCCTGGCTATATCCACCGGCGGACTTTACAGCCATGACAACATATGTCTCAAACGCCAACCTATAGCTACAATACACAACTATTTAGACCATCCCAAACAAATTCACCATCCACAACACCGACTATGAACAACTTTTCTCATTTCGGTTCGGGATCAAAATTCTAAGCGAGTCTTCTACGATGTCAGCGCCCCACATTTCTCATATCCATCATAATATTATCGTGTTCGCCTATCCATTCAATTACCCTCAAGTTCAAGACCATAAACAAGCTCCCAGTCACACTGCCAAGACATAAACACTGCGAATTTTGCCGCCTCGCCTCCTCTCCCACGTTAAACTAAGTTTAAAAGTTTTAACCCTTTATTCATAGGCCCCCGTCATGCTTATCATGTTTCACGTCTATATATTTTATTTTAATTTTTTGGATGAATCGATACTTATTCAAAACAATTTTTTTCTTCCCATTTTATCTATAAATTGCTGGAATATTGCTAAAAGCGGCGTAAAACCATACTCACTCACTCACTAAACCCACAATGACATAGTCCCTCATCAGCGCCAGTAGCTCCATGTTCCGGGATTGAATATATCTTCAGCAACCCATGCTTGCCCTAAAAGTTGGTTGACGCATGTCATCGATCCCAATTGTGTAGATCGATGCTCATGATGTCAATCACTGGATTGTCTGGTCCAGACTGCCGTCATATAGCTGGAATATTGCTGAGTGCGGCGTTAAACAACAAACATCATTATCTTTGCGATATTTCGTTATCATGTTTCAAGTGGCGGGGAGTGACACTGCATCAGCTGCCAGCTTATCAGTCGACCAGCCTCTGCACCTTATCACGAAAGTCGGACTGTGTGTTGATAGACAAGAAGTCCTGCCACTCCCATCTCACGCAGATGCCCTCTTTTATTAGTAGGTCGGTATTGTATTTCACACTTCCCATGCTGCATCAGATAAGCAGTAAATATAATATAAGTCATCTGTACCAGGGGGCCGATTGCTGATTGGCTGCAGTTATAATCTTGACAAGCACGAAGAAACATACTGGGATTACTGTGCAAGGAGGTCGCGGTGAAATTGACATGACACGAGTGCTGCACATGGGATTCGAATTAAAATTCACAGAACGTTTTGCACGAGGAATAAAACTGCGGAGAAACTGACATTATGTGCTGCACGTGGGATTCGGCTTGAAACTGACATCATCGCTCTGTTCGATACGACGCCCGAGACTTAAAGCGAAACGTGTTGCACGTGGGAATTGTGTTGCCGCTAACATCACGTGTTGCACGCGGAACTTGTGCTGCAAGAAACATGACTTGCTGTCTTAAGGTAGGGAAACAATTAGAACACGTGTTATACATGTTTGGAGAGTGTCATAGCCCTGGACAACGATCACCGTATTGTCTCAATAACGTTTGTTGAAATATCTTTTCTCACAGATCAAAACATTCAGTTTCTTAACGAAATATGTGTGTATTTCCCTACTTGTCGATAAAACATAACATGTGTTCCGAAATGCAAAAAGAATATGTTTGGGAAGAAAACGCTTTCTTGGTTTAAAATTTACTAATCTAAATCAACAAAAACTCGTGGCCTGATGCATATAATATGACATATTGATACATTGAGCTTTGATTCACGCAATTGGGATACGATGCCATGCATCAACCAAGTCAGTGACCCTGACCACCCAATCCCCTTAGTCGCCTCTTACGATAAGCATAGTCGCCTTTTACGGCAAGCATGGGTTGCTGAAGACCTATTCTATCTCGGATCTTCGCGGGTCTATTAGTGAGTGAGTGGGTATGTATGTCTTAATAGTTTTTTCGCCTCTTTAGCAATATTCCCGCAATATCAGCTCTAGGGACACCGGAAATGGGCTTCATACATTGTACCCATGTGGGGAATCGAACCCGGGTCGTCGGCGTGACGGGCGAACGCTTTAACAATTAGGCTACCACATCGCCCCCTCAAAATATATATTAGTAAAAACAGAATAGGTGAACATTTCAGTAACATGTACGGTGTATCAGCTTGGTGTGGAGGAAGTGTGTATGAGTGTCTGGACTTGTAGCAATTTCCGAGTCCCATGATGGGATTCGAACCACGGGTCTTTTGATTCGCGGTCGAACGCCTTGTCCACATGACCAAAGAGATTAAGGGTGTCATCTGTGTGACACGGTGACAGATCCACACGGTGACATGTCGCCGATACTGACGTATGGTCGCTCTTCCAACCAACACTGTATTTCTCATTAAACTTGGCCAGAGAACGCTGTACATCTACGAGTTTGAACCTCGGCTCGCGTGAAGGTTACAATCAACTATCTCAGTGTTTTCCAGTTACGTTTATTTCACATTATGACTGCACGCTACTCTCCTGTGTTTAAACGACCGTCTGCGTGGTCCAGTGGTAGAACGTCCGCCCTGAGAGCGGAAGGTTCGGGTTTCGATCCCTGGCCGCGTCATAATAAAATACGTTAAAGGATGGTACTTGTTGTTACCCTGTCTGGCGCTCGGCATTAAGGGGCTAAAACAAGGACTGGTCGGCTCGGAGTCACTATACTGTGTCTGAGTGGGATGTTCTATTCATGTTAAACTGCGGCATGGTATCTCAGTGGGTAGCACTATAAATCAGTATTAGTCTGTACTTGTACAAGTATCATCACAAACGTGCATGCACGTCGCTATATAAGTGCAACAAACTTGAACGCGACGTTAAATCCAACTTCACCTCCAACTTCACCTCACTTCTCCTGTTTTGAACAGACATGTGAATTTATCTCAGCCCTTGAGATGTCAAGGTTGATAAGAGAAGGGTGTTATTCATAAACAAATCTGGTGTTGTGACAGGCGGTCTTGTGAGGTTTCTGTGCAGATATTTGGGCATTTATTAACATTATCTGACATTTTAATCTCGCAACACAGTCAGCTTTACGTTCAGACAACTAGAACAAGTGGGGCTAGTGTTGAGTAGTGTGTTTTGGTTTAAGGCCGCTCTGAACAGCATTTCAGTGACATGTACAGATACATGTATCATATATATGAGTATATACATGTACGTATATAAGGACACACGTATCATAAGTATATCACTTTCACACAGGTTATAAAAAGATTCAATGCTAAAATCCCCACAGTGACATCACAACCCCTGTCACAGGAAATGAAAAATCCTGGGCTCTACACCTACCTCATATAAATCTTGTATTACAAATCCTATATGAACATGTAATGTTTTCATATATTTCCCTTTTCCACATACGTCAATTTATCAAAATAATACCAAAATATAACCTATTCATGCACTGCAGAAGTTGCGAGAACATTTTTATTGAAGTCACGTGAACTCAAAATATTCTCTCACAGGGTAGAAGTCATTCACAAAAATATTGGTTCCATCTATCTTAAGGGGAGGATGGGCCAATTCCTATGTTTCGTGCAATCACTGATCACAATGCTTCCTATATCCACCTTAAAATAGGAGGAGCTACAACCGTAAATATGGTTTTAATTGGATAAAAGACAGTCCCCAGTTTCCCCCTCGAAGTGACCAAGAAGTCCCACACAGAGCGGCCAGACACATAAATAAATCTGGCACGTTACTGACAGCATCACATTCTAATGACATATACGTTACTTGAGGGCAGTTTAACACCGTTTGTTTAAATTTATGTTGACTGATATGTCATTGAGGGTCTAATTTGTGTGTCAGGGGTCTAAACTGATGGTTTACAGGTTGTGGTGTTTGACATTTGGTTCTTTCTGTCTTAAGCTGTCTGGACATAGTTTGTCAGTGTTATCACACTGAACAGACATTTGCACTTAAATAAATCAGAACTTCAATCTCAAATATGTAATGGTTTGTTAGTTTTAATTAGGAATAGTAACCCTTCACGGCACCGGAAGTAGTCAAGATTTTAGTCACGTGACCTCTATCAGTAAAATGATTGGCTCCAACCCATCGTCTGCTGTAGCAGTATACTACTGTTACTGATGTGGTGGACGATTACTTTTGGATTTTAGGACTTCCAACTCACATCACTTGAGATTTGTCAAGAATGGTATGAACATATTGGAATTTTGACGCCTCTAAAACTAATGATTTTTCAAGTGGAAAATATCAAGAGTACATTCGTACCAATTAGGCTTGTGTATGCATTAATATAATGTAGAACTTTAAATGCTCGTAGAATTTTGCATCTTGTGAATGTGTGTGCAGTTATGCCATCCAAAAAGTCAGAAAGGAAATAGAAAAAAAGCTGCATGATGGCATTCCTCCTGAGAAAAAATGTAAGACATCGTTTCATTATGGTAGCCCATGTTGTCCCTGTCAGGTATGCATACAGTTTTTTGCATACAAATTTTATCAAAGATGGTCCTCATCATGAAATGAATAAACCTTATCACCCAGGTGAAAAGCATTAATATTCAGTGAATATATTTCGTAACATGGAAAACTAATAAAAGTAAAAAAAACAAAGTTGTTTTAGTAGAAACCTGTTTATCAAGCTGACAGAAACTAGAGAGTGGATGTGTCATCTGCTAGCAAATTGTATTTACTGTTTGTAGCTCGCACTTGAGGACGAGGCTTGGATTTTACGGGAAAAGATATCAATTACAAAATTGAGGCTAAGCTCGCACACTGCTGGCAGCATAAACATTATACAGGAAGGGGGAAATGTGAGGCCCAGATCCTTGTAAACAGAAGTGATACATTGTGGCCCTGATAAATGATAACATTCTGCTTGCGTCAAATTACCCCAAACACAGGACATACGTTTATGCTTCAGAAACTTTCTCAATGAGCAAGCCAATTAATAGCAATAACAGCTTATCTCCCGACAACTCAACCACAGAGTCAGCTTGACACACAGACTGATAACATTATCCTGGTGTAAGCTGACACTCCAAAGCATCGCTTGCTACAAACAAGTGGTTATAATCACTTACCAGCCTTAACTATTATCTGGCATTGCCAAAAAGAACTAAAGGAATGTCAGTGTTGTCTTTACCAAACATTGTTAATTTTATTTAATGTTGTACATTTACATTTACATTGAATTGTTTGTTTCAAAACTAAAATGCTAAATAGTCTGAAAAACTATTTATTTTATTATTTTTAAAAATATTTTTTTATTCAATTCAGTATATTACATTACAGAGTAATACATGGAGTAGCATGTCTTGTGGCATACTTGTTAGGTATAGGTTACCTATACAGCAGACAGCAGGTCAGCAAGTTTAAGTTCGCTACAGGTGTCCATCAAAGTTTACACATTGTGAAAACGGGCAAATATTTGCCATATTTATTAACTAAGTGTGGTGCTAAATCCTTACAAATCGGTTGTGTAAAAAAATATATTAAAAAATAAATAAATAAATAAATAAGAAAAAAAAATAAGAAAAAAATAGACACATATTAACTAGACAGTTCATTTGCCAAATCTTTCCATTTTCTGTCCAACTGTCTTATTGTATTGTTTTTGTGTGCAATTGATTTCTCTATCCGAAATATATCAATTAAAGTCTTCAGAAACGTTTCAAGTTACAATTTGTTTTTCTTAATACTTGATACATGTATATATTTTTTGCAGGCCAGTATGATGTGATTTAACAGAATGTTAGAGTTGTACCCGAGTAAAACAGAGCATTTTGTAAATGTAAATTGTTTTAAACATTTTGTATTCAGAAAACATTCAACTTTAACATTTCTCTTTAACATGCTTACAATCCAAATATACATGAAGTAAGGATTCAGTATCAGTTTCACAGAACGATCACAGATCATCATCGAGAATTTTCATTTTAAACAATTCTTTCTTTGTATAGATGGTGCGATAAATAAATTGAGATTGAAAATCAAGTAATTTTACATCTTTTGTACATTTTCTATATCTAATAAAAACATCCTTCCATGATATACTGAACCAAATTAAAAACTTCACAATCCTAAAATTTTAACATTTTGACCAGTTATCATTTTGGGCCCTTATTGTGTATTTAAACAGTAATGGCCACGTATTGTCTTCAGATAACACCCGTTTTTGTGCAGGTGAATCGATCAAAATCATGTGCACTGCACAATAGTGACAAAAGTGTTTTTTCACGTGCAACTGGTCCCGTGGCCATAATACCGCACGTGTTTCCAGCCATACTTGTTAGCAGTCATTAACAAAAACAGAAAAAACACAAGAAAACAAAAGTCTTTACGGCCGTTTGTCATGGCACGCCTCTCAAATGTGCAAAGTGAACGTGCCATCGGCATGTTGCAGACGGGAACGTCCGTAGCTGAAGTCGCAAGGACGATGGGTTGTATTCGACGGACTGTTTATGATTTACAGACGCGTCTACAGCAAACGGCTACCACCACTGATCGCCCTCGGCCAGGTCGACCATGTGTGACGTCACATGCAGAGGATCGTTAGATTGTCTTACTTCACCTCCGTAACCGATTTTTGACGGCTACATCAACCAGAAATGAACT
Source organism: Haliotis cracherodii (assembly GCF_022045235.1). Classification (NCBI taxonomy): domain Eukaryota; kingdom Metazoa; phylum Mollusca; class Gastropoda; order Lepetellida; family Haliotidae; genus Haliotis; species Haliotis cracherodii. The sequence continues at coordinate 123,138 of NW_027266299.1, forward strand.
GTTTAGGGCTAGACTGAGTGTGCAAACTGTTCGAAACCATCTGAGAACAGCTCAACTTTAAGCACGACGGCCATACTGCGGGCCGATTCTGACTCAATTACACGGACGTCAACGTCAATTGTGGGCACAGCGACACTTACGATGGACTCAGAGGAATTGGAATCAAGTCGGCTTCAGTAATGAATCCCAAGTTAATCTTCGATTTGCTGATAGTAGGGCGAGGGTGTGGAGGCGCCGTCATGAACGTTACGCCAGGTGTTGTGTACAGGAAGTTGACAGATTTCGAGGCGGACGTGTCATGGTGTGGGGTGCTTTCTGTGGCAATGCACGTTCCAGGCTTCTTGTCATCCGTGGCAACCTAAACGCTGCTGCTTACCGCGACCAGGTACTGGCACCAAAACTTCTGCCTTTTATGGCAGCACATGGACCCGGTTTTATCTTCCAACACGACAATGCCAGACCCCACACAGCAATTTTAACAAGGAATTTTCTTCAGAATGCGGGAGTCAACGTCATGGACTGGCCGTCAAAGTCTCCCGACCTCAATCCCATCGAACACGTCTGGGATGCTCTTGGCAGAAGTCTGCGCACTTTCCAAAACCAACCACAGAAGTTGCAAGATCTTGGCACCATTTTGCAGCAACAATGGCGTCATCTTCCCAATCATGTGTTCACAAGCATCACAAGGTCCATGTGGAGGCGTTGTCAACGCACATAGTGGCAATACACGCTACTGAACTTGTGTGCCATCAGTTTCTCGTGCTTGGGATTTAAACTGTTAATGTTATTACCGAATACCGTAGGTGCTTGGAAGAAATTATTTTATCACCGTTAATTAAATTCCTTCTTTGGACATTAATGATTAAAAATTACCTTCTCTGATACATTTGTCCGTTGTATATCATATGTGGGATTACTTTTAAAAATTTGACTCAGTATATATTTAAGTCGAGAATGGTATCCCATTTTTCACAGACTGTTGGGAGATTTGCTGTATTAATCTTATCATAAAACTATCTGGAGCCTCTAGGCGCCACAAGTAAGTCCATCAAAGTTGTATTTAAATGTTGATTATATAAAATAATGTGATTATTTCTAATAGTATCTTTCCAGGATTTTGATAAGTTTTATATAACTTGGTAATAGTCAATAATTGTGCCTTTAATTTGGTATTTTCTTTTAAGTTCACTGAAGGGCATTATATCATCTTCATTGCAGAGATCTTTAAAAGTGTAAATTACCTTTAAAAACCAATTTCTTATAATGAAATCGGTTTTTTTAAACTGATGGTTACACCATAGAGGTTGTGATAGTACTTCTTCAATGTTTGTGGAGTTAGGTTTGTGTCTTCTATACAGTGTTCCCCAAGCAGACAAAACATCTCTCCAGTGAGGGTTAGCTGAGTACATACAGTTTTCAATATTGGCCCCAAGTAGGAATATGTTTTTGAGTGGAAAGATGCTAGGGTTATTACAGTTTTTATCTTGGAGATGTCTTTTGAGAACTGACAGTTTTAGAGCAATTATAAAAGACTTTACCTCTATCATTCTCAGTCCGCCTTCATCATATTTTCTAATTAAAGATGTTCGGTTTATTTTGCCCCTTTTCTCATTCCATATGAATCTGTACAATATTTTGTTAAGTTCATCAATAAATTCACTTGGAGGGTTTGGAAGAGAAGAGAATATATGTACTAAGGTTGATTGGGCCAAGGTTTTGACAACAGTAATTTTACCTATCAATGTGAAATTTCTTTTCCCCCAATTCCCTAAAATTTGGTTAATAATTTCAATTCTCTTCTTTGTATTGATTACCCACAGATTGTTTAAGTTTGAGTTAAGCTTTATTCCCACTATTTCAAAGTCCCCACTGTTCCAGTCTAGTTTCAGATCCTGACATAATTTGATGTCACTGCCTGTCATTGAACCTATCCATATTGCTTTTGTTTTATCAATATTAATTTTTAATCCTGACATTTTATGAAAATCATTTAGGGTGTCAACCGCTGTACTTAAACTGTCGTCAGTCCCATCTAGAAATATTTCAGTATCATCAGCATATTGTCCAAGTTTATGTTCCACATTATTCAGTTTGATACCTTTTATTGCATTATTATCACGAATCATTATTCCCAACGTTTCTGCAACAAGCAGGAATAGATATGGAGACAATGGGTCTCCTTGTCCACATCCCCTTTCGTTACAGAAGAATGTAGATAAGTGTCCATTTTGTATGATGCAAGATGAAGCATTATTTATAAGTATGTATATCCATTTTCTTATATTAGGTCCAAAGTCAAACTTTTCCAGTGTCAGCATGGTAAATTGTTTTGAAACAGTATCAAAAGCTTTTTCAAAGTCTATAAGTAATCGTAAACCAGGCTTATTTTGTATTTTTTTCTCAAACAAGATATCATATAGTAGTCGTATGTTTACGCTAATACATCTTTAAGGGATAAAGCCAGTTTGGTTTTCATGTATAAGAGTATTAAGTGTTGTTTTAATTCTGTTTGCTATACATGTCCTCAAAATTTTATATAGTGAATATAAGAGAGAAATTGGTCGCCAGTTTTTGAGAAGTTGTTTATCTTTAGTGCCTTTGGGTATACAGGTAATGACACATCTATTTATTGTTAGACTTAAAGCGTTATTTGTAAATGTTTCCGTAATATATCTGTATACCCATATTCCAAGATCTTTCCAGAAACAATTGAAAATCTCTACAGGGAATCAATCGATACCTGGGCTTTTGTTATTTTTCATAGATTTTGTTATTTCATTCATGTTAATAATATCTTCTAAATAATCAAACTGTGATTTACTAAGTTTTGGTGTATTAAGTTTGTGTAATAAATTTTTGGATTCATTAGTTTTTTCTCCATTTGAGGAGTATAGTTTCTCATAAAAATTTCTTTGTTCAGTTAAGATAGATTGTCCATCGGTTATTAACTCCCCTTTTTCATTTATAATACTGCTAAGTAGTTTACTGGTATAATTCCTGTTTTCAAGATGACAAAAATATTTTGATGTTTTTTCTCCTTCCTCGTACCACTGGATTCTGTTTCTTATTTGTATTCCTCTTGATTCTTCTTCTTTTAATTTTTCAAAAAGAACTTTATAATTAGACAGGTCTGACAGCTTTGATTCACTTATATTCTTAAAATCTCCCCTAATTTCCACTTCTATTTGCTTTATGTTTTCCTCTAAGTTTTTACTTTCTTCATTTTTGGTTTTCTTTAAATAGGTGGGAAAATGTTTCTAAAAAAAGAGTATCACTGATTTCTAATTTTAAGTTTAGATCTTTAGTTTTTCTTGCTTCATCTTTGGAATATTTACTTCTTGAATATTCTAGCTTGAATATTCTGAAAAATTAAGTTAATGTCAGGCTGTGATGTTAATGAGTGGAAATGTGTTTACACAAAGTTAACAGAGAAACGTTATTTTTAAAATAATAGATGAAAAGAAGATCCGTTTAAAACCTTTGAACAATTATTTATTTATGTAAATATATATTCATTTATATAACAATGGGTACATATTTAGCTTATTATCTATATACTAGTATATTATATACTGAAAAGCATTTGAAACGCACCAGTCATAAAAGTTCTGACGTTTGAAAATATATGCCAGCAGGCAATGAAGGTTTCTTAAATATCGATAGAAGGATAAACCACAAAGACCATAAAAAAACTGAAATCCATAAAAAAACTGGAATCCCTAGTCTTCGAACAGGTTTAATTTATCTGTGTATGAAAGACATATGGGGTCGAAATGAAAAGTCAGTAACGTGTATGACCACCATTTGCAGCAACACAAGCCATGCAACGCCTTCGCATTGACCCGATCAGCCTTCGAATAATGTTCTGGGGGATGGCATTCCTTTCCTGTTGCAGAGCGTTTTCCAGTTATCTCAGGTTGTTAATCTGTGGGCGACATGAAATGCATTGACTGAGGTAATCCCACAGATGCTGGATGGGAGACAAATCTGGTGACAGTGCTGGCCATGAAAGCAGTGGTATGTTGTTAGATATGCAAGTATGCAAGATACTGCGTTGAGGCACGAGCTGTTTGAGCCCTGGCTTTGTCTTGCTGTAACGTGTGCAGATCCTGATGTACGGAAGACGGGCATGGCGTGATTCAGCAAGATGTTGTCACGGTAATAAAGGGCATTAACTCTTCCCCGGCACACATGCAGATCGGTCCTGTGATGATAACTGATGCCACCCCACACCATGACACTGCCTCCACCGCATCGATCAGTCTGTACAACACAGTCTGGATGATAACGTTCTCAACGTCTACGCCATACTCTCAACCGACCATCAGCATTACGAAGATGAAAACGAGAATCATCGGAGAACAAGACACCATGCCATCGCTGTAACTCCAATGACAATGACGTTCAGCCCAACGCTGCCGTTCATTTCGATGTCTATCAGTTAGGATGGGTCCGACGTAAGGACGTCGAGCACACAACTGAGCAGCACGAAGACGACGTCGCACAGTGTCTGCACTGATGACCCCTCGTCGACCGTGGACAGTTGCTGCAGTCCTGGCAGCTGGCAACGTTCTGTCATGAAGATGTCTGCGAACAATATGGCGATCTTGACGTGGGGTCGTGATACGTCGTTGGCCAGGACGTGGACGATCCCTGGTGGTTCCGGTTTGCTGATGTCTTCTCTGCAGTCGAACGATTGTCGAATGGTGGCATCCAAATCGTTGTGCGATAACTCTACTGGAAATACGGCTTGAATCATGCCCAAGTCACGTTCACGTTCCTCAGCTGTCAACCTTGGCATAACGTTTTAACGTTCTTCTTTGTGTATTCAGCGTAAATGAAAGTGGCTTCGTTCAGAACATCTCTTATACTGTCTTATATGCAGTTTGTTGCGTTTAGGTGATGTGTCCAATGGTGCGTTCTCGCAATCTGTTTTTGGTCGCTTTAACATCAGTATGCATGATCTGCAATGTTGTCAGCATAATATTCCATGTTATTTTCCATCTACAGATAAACGCCTTTGAAATTTTCAACATTTTCTACTGGTGCGTTTCCAATGCTGCACAGTATATGTACAGAGTGATAGATAAATAGATAGACAGATCTGTACCCAACGTTCAATTTTCAAAATGGTGACATAACTCGCAGTATTCACCAAAAATATATACATTTTCCAGCTCAGCTTCATTCAAAGTCAATTTATGAACATACAAAAACTGCAATTCTTAAGAACAGTTATCTCAGATTGTATTTGGATATCCAACCTAGCTGTCATAAGACATTTTAATGTGGTTACAATAATCTTACGTTCCTAAATGGAATTCTTAGCTTGATCATTCACGCCATTGTTGTGGCTCACTAAAAAGGAAATTAATAAGGAAGTAATGCAGGAATTTGTCAAATATAATACAGCCAGGATCAGCATTTCAACAATGTCACACTTCCACAAATCTGAGTCGGGTATTCATGTTTAACTGTGGCATAATAACATTGGCATTAGTCCGGACTAGTACAATCACACGCACGTACACAAGCACACATTGCTATATGTACGCAAACACACAAGTGCAATAATGAACACAGCACCACAGTCCCACATCATATTATGCAATGTCTGTGTCATAGTCTTCCTCCATAGCATCTGGTCCCGGTAGACAATCAGATCTGTTACCAGTTGGGAGAGCTTTGTAGTACTCATGAAATTCGTTTGGAATACTAGTAATACCAGATCTACAATGAGATAACAAGTCTTTCTTCTTCGCATGTGATATTTCTTGCTTCCCAGTGTGCCTACAAGTAAGGGAGTTGGTTGTGTTCAGAGGTCTACCTCGTCTACTGCCTGCTGTAACCTTGATTTCTCTGAACTGCTCATCATCGTGTTCAGTTTTGAAGTAAATGCTGTCAGGGCATCCACTTTAGTATTTTTCAGTCTTTGATGTGCCAATTTCTTGAAGTCCATTACATCCGTGTGTTTGATTGGAATAACGAGATAGGGGTCCTTCCTTCTTGCCATTCTGATAACAGTATCCTACTGGCTGGGGACAAAAATACTTGTCTTCTTTTTGGCGAATTCAATACTGGAGTGGATTGCATCGCACTCCATTTGGGTGTGTCCTGGCTCCAAGAATTTATGGTCAATGACATCAATGTGGTCCGTGGTAGTGACAGCATGAAGTAGGGAAGCAGCAACATATTGGTTCCTATTCTGCCCTGTGCATGTATCTGAATACAGGAAAGCTTGTTTGATGTTAGGAGGCATTGCTTTCAACTGTATTGGTAAACATGATGCAATTTCGCATGAATCTCTCTGGCATCAACCTCTGACCACAGAAAACATGTACTGCTCTTGTAAACAGCACCATGCACTGTGAAATTATAACAATTCAGTTTTGTCATATAGAAAATTTCGCCAACTAGCTACAATACTGCTTCAAATGTCAAATGTTCCAACAAAGACAGAGGGCTCTGTAATATTGCTGGCAAAGCGAACACTGGTCCTTCTATGGTACATGGAAAGAAAAAATATATTCTTTATTGAAGACGTTTCTGTAGAGGAATAAAGACATTGGTCCTTTGTCATCTGCAGAACACCTTTCCTTATAAAGTTCATACATCTTTTAATATTCAATTCTGGTCCTAAAAATTGCCTGTTTGTATCTTTTCTTGTATAGTAGGCATCCATCTTTGTAAATGACTCAATGTGTTCCCTAACTTTCGTCAAGCGATCACTGGCAGTTTTATTGTGTGGCTTATGTAACTCGACGTTCAGTGCTCCCAAAGGTTCCCTGGCTCTTTCGCTGTAAGGCGTGGCTGATGTATGACTCCCCAATGTCAAGAGTCTTCATGAAAAACTTCTAGCAAACAAGATGTCTTGTTCCTTCCCACTGTAAGTGAGTGTGTGAGTTAATATTTAACGTCACATCAGCAGTATTTCAGCCATATCGTGACGAGAAATTATACATTAATGATACATATATTTAGACTAAATGAAAACCTGTCAACGATAGGCAGTACAATAACTAGAATATCACAGATTTGTTTTAAAACTAGTTGAGACGTCAGTAAGTATTAAAGAACCACACAATATAAAAATGAGATCGTCAGTCACTGAAGGGAGATCACCATACTAGGGACCATGGGGACTTACAGTACCTTTGCTTCCTGCATGGACGCCGGCGGGATTTATATCACCCTACAGTCACTGGCGATAGTTGACCAGTTAAGCCTAAAGTTAAAATGACGAAAATACTACGTTTAAAGGTCTGGTATGCATATAGATACTTTGAATGACATGGAACTTACGTACCTCTTAGGGGGACAATAATTTTTCGCTACTTCAACCCCCCTCGAGGGTACAGCCACTAACAGTCTAAGTTATTAATAAGCACTACCATTATATAAAATAACACATTATGTACAACAAAATTTATGAGTTAATTCTGTTTCTTTTAAAAAGCACAATTTTAAATGAGAATTGACATGATTAAAAAGGTCCTTGACTGTTTTTACACTATCCCTTGTGATGGAAAAATCAATACAGTCAAGAAAAACATGCTTGACTGTGATTCTTTCATCACAAGGGATACAAAACGGAGTATCCTCATCTTTCAATAGATATCCATGGGTATATCTTGAATGGCCAATACGACATCGTCGTAAAATGACCTCCTCAAATCTGGACTGACAACCCAAGTAGGTGTAACCGATAGTTGGCTTTATTTGATGTAATTTATTCATACCTACTTGGGTGTCCCACTTCTTTTGCATAAGATCTTTGATGTAACATCTGATAACAGGTTTATAATCACTGTATGGAATCAGAAGTGGTGTCACAGATTTGTCAAGTGCTGCTTTTGCTGCAGCATCAGCCATTGTGTTGCCTTTTATGCCCACATGACTGGGCAACCAACAAAAGACGATGTTGTATTGGCCAGTTGAAAGATCATTATAAAGTTCTCAAATATTAAAAAATAAATGGATGATTTGAAGAGCTCGATTTTATTGCCTGTAGACAAGATAATGCATCAGAAAAGATGATAAACTGTTTACAGCTGGACTGTTTTCTAATATATTCCAAAGCTGTTAATATTGCTTTGGCCTCTACGGTGAAAATTGAGCTATGGTCTGATAATCGGGATGATATGGTTTTTGATCTAATGACAGTAGCACTGGCGACTGTGCTACCATCCTTGGATCCATCTGTAAAAATGGAATGGTGGGATTTATATTTATTTCTAACTTGTAGATATTCTTGTTGATACATTAATTGATTAGTGTCTGATTTTTTAAATTGTGTAAGAGTAAAGTCTACTTCCGGTCTGACAAGTTGCCAAGGGGGAGAAGACAAAAGCCTGAAAGGAGCAATATTATCTAAATCAATATTGGTTGCTGTAATGTCGGGTTTAATCCGAATGCCTAGTGGTGGGACCAGCTTAGGCTTACTGTGAAAAAGTTCTTTGTAAAGGGGTTGAAAAACACAGTTGTATGCAGGGTTTAATGGGTTAGAATGTAATTTAGTAATATATTGTAGTGATAAGTTTATACGGCGTTGCTTCAAAGACGGTTCATCAGCTTCTACATAAAGGCTGTCCACAGGAGATATTCGGAATGCGCCAAGACATAGTCATAGGCCCTGATGGTGAATTGAATCTATTTGTTGTAAATTGCTCTTGCAGGCTTCACCATAAACGATCGAGCCATAATCTAATTTAGAGCGGATCAGAGACCTTTACAAGTGGAGGAGGGTTGTCTGATCACCTCCCCACTTTGTATTAGCAACAACTTTCAACAAATCTAGAGCCTTCAGGCATTTAGTTTTAAGATTATTAATGTGTGGTCTAAAAGTTTAATGATGATCGAAAATGAGTCCCAAGAACTTGGCCTCCGGATATCTATGATGCTTGTATTCCCTACAGAAATGAATACAATTGGTTTTGGCTTTTGAAAACTTAAAACCATTTTCAAGACACCATTTTTCGATTTTGTTGAGACACAGCTGCAACTGTCTCTCAATGGTACGCATATTCTTGCCACGACATGAAATAATATAATCATCAACGTCATTAAAAACTTTAGATAGACTGTTCATTTTTACACTAAACTATGTGACAGACAAAATACTGCCCTGTGGAACCCCCTGATCCTGATTATAATGATCAGACATGGTTGATCCAACACAAACTTGAAATTGTCTATCTGTTAAAAACTGTGATACGAATTGAGGCAAGCGCCCTCTTAAACCAAAGTCATGTAAATCTTTTAAAATGCCATGCTTCCAAGTGGTATCAAAAGCTTTTTCAACATCGAAAAAGAGATACAGCATGTCACAAATGCATTTTTAATAAATGATTCTAAACGAACCAAATGGTCAATTGTACTTCGGTTTTTACGAAAACCGCATTGGATATCACTGATTAGATTGTTGGTTTCCAAAAACCAAACTAATCAATTATTTACCATGCGTTCCATAGTTTTGCAAACGCAGCTAGTCAATGAAATGGGTCTATAATTGGAATGATCAGTATGATCACGTCCAGGCTTAGGTATTGGTACGCCATGAGGAAGGGAACTCGCCCGATGTCCATATGCCATCAAAAATTAACAGAAGGGTTTCTAAACATGGTTCTTGTAAATGCTTCAGGAGTTGATAATGTATATTCAGTCGCAGTATCATGGGCTTGGTCAAGTGCAGTATGAAGCTCATGTATGGAAAATATTTCATTATAATCTTCCCCATTGTCTGATTTAAAGTTTATAATTTTCTTTTCTTGCTGTATCTTTGGAATTCTGGGACGTAGTTAGAGGAAGAAGAATGTTTAGTGAGGGTTTCTCCAAGCTTATTGGCAATATCATATTTCTCAGTTAATAGTTCCTCTCCATCCTTAAGATGATGGATGCTAGATTTAGAACCCTTACCTCTAATTTTCTGTATCATATTCCACACTTTAGACATGGGTGTTCGTGAATTTATTTTTGAAACATAATTTTGCCAAGATTGGCATTTATTTTGTTTGAATGTACGCCTGGCTTTAGCATTTAGAATTTTAAATTTATTCAAATTATGTACCATAGGATGGCGACGGAAATAGGGTTCGGCCTTTTTCCGTGCCTTCCTAGCTTGTTTGCAGTCATTGGTAAACCACGGTTTAGGGATATGAGGATTTGCAGAGGACTTAGGAATACATGCATCAGCTATTTTAGTCAGTTCATCGGAGAATGCTTTTATTTGATCGGGAAAGTCAATAAATAGAGCAGGTGTTAATTTGTTTAAAGCCAGTATTTCAAATAATTGCCAGTTGGCGTTTGAAAAATTCCATCTTGTTGAAGGAGGATTGTCAGAGGCGGTAACAGGTTTTAATATCGTTGGGAAATGGTCACTTCCACAGAGGTCATCATTGACCGACCATTCAAATTCGAGTCTGTAATAGATATATCCAGAGCTGAGTAGGTACCTGTTCCAGGATGTAAAAAAGTTTTAGAATTATCATTAAAAATAAAAATTCTTAGAAATGAACTCTTCTAATGTCTTCCCTTTACCGTTTGTATTGGCACTACCCCAAAGTGGATTGTGCCCGTTTAAGTCTCCCATAATGATACATGGCTTGGGGAGCTGGTCATACAACGCAGGAAGGTCAGTTTGATAAAGATTAGAAGATGGTGGAATGTGCAGAGAGCACAGAGTAAAAACAATGTGCATTGTAATACGAACAGCAACAGCTTGAAGTGGGGATTTGAGAGGAACAGGGCTCTGGATAACACCCTGCCTAACCAAAACTGATGAACCTCCAGTTGCTTTAGCTCCTGGAGGCGAAAAGAAATAATATGAATTGTACTGTCTAATATCAAAGTGATTGTAAATATGTTTCCTGAATACAAAATGCTGATGGCTTAATATCTTGTATTAATAACTGCAAGTCATTGAAATTAGTCTTAAGTCCTCTGCAGTTCCATTGAATTATATTACAGGAACTCATGGTGGTTCAACTGGTGATCGTGAACGAGGTGAAGGCGTAATTATATTTTGCGAATTTGGGACTCATGTATATATGATGTGCAGACTTTCGATGAAGCAACATGGTCACCATCGCAGTTTGCTCATTTGATAGCTTCATTTGTACAGCCGGAGTTCTCATGAGCTCCACCACAACGGACGCAGACAGTGTTGCGGGTGCAGAATTTAGCACCATGGCCAAATTTTTGGCACTTGAAGCATTGGAGTGGGTTTGGCACGTATACCTCCACTCTGATGTTGAAGTAGCCAGCTTTGAGATAATTAGGGAGTTTCTGCAGGTCAAAAGTAAACAAGTAAGTGTTTGTTTTGATAATTTTCTCATTTTGTTTTTTAGTGAAACGCTTTACAGCGGTTACACCTTGGACTTTTAGTTCTTCTACAATCTCTTCTTTGCTCATGTCAGAAAGACAACGAGCATAGTCTCTAACGATACCATGACAGGAGTTCAGCGTCCTGTGCACCGAGACAACAACCTTGGTGTTAACGAACTGCTTTTGTCCCAGTAGGTTAACAGATTGTTGCCTATGTGCACATTCAACCAGAATTGAACCAATACGAAGCCGTGTAACATTTTTGACTACTCGGCCGGCACCTTCTATACTCTTGGACATAGCAAACGGGTTTAATTTCAATGGATTGCCATCGGCAGATTCAATGACTATAAACCAAGACCAAGAGTTTTGAGGGTTAGCTTCATCGTCAGATGAAATACAGTCAACATGTCTACGTTTGTAGGTCTTTGATAAACCAGAAGAAGTGTGATGAGACATGGTGTAAGAATAGAATTCAACACTCTTGCTCCCCACCCACCTTCGAATGACAACAAGGACGATGTCGCAGCCGAATCCAGTCTGCAACATCAGGGTTACAAAGGTGTCATGTTTCATATCGCAAAATCAATGTTATGATGAACATGTTTTGAAAATCAAACTTCCATGCACAGGTCATGACGTGACCAGCCGATTGATAGATTCGGGCCCATTCTAACACCCGTCTGGGTGAAGTTAGGGTCAAAGCAGTGTGTTGGGCAAAAGGAACACGGGTTACTGGTTCCAGTGCCTTCCTCCACCGACACAGGGTCGCATTTTACGACCAGCAATGGGGTGCTGTGGACACATTCTGCCCCAGTTCCACACGGGGTAAGAGCTTATAGTGTTACCCAGCACTCACCACGGGGAGGTTGCTCTTCACGAGTGCCCCTTCCCACTGTAAATTAAATGCCTGATAGACTTGGCGTTTCTTTTCCACCTTTTTGTCACTGTCATCCAGGTATGTACGGGTTTTCTTTTCATCAGTGTTCGAAAAAACAAAATCCTTTTGCCTTTCATATGATGTCAAGCTTCTAAATGATTTAGATATACTCTGTCTAGCTTCTTTGGTGATCTTCTGGGAGCATTATATCGACATTTTGAGCAGTCGACTGCTTTAACCGATTTTGCTTTCATGGTCTTCCCTTGCTGGATTACATATTCCATTCCACCTAATCTCAAGTGTTTCCTTTTATTTTTTAACCAAGTCTCTGGCGTCGCACGTCTCTTTCTAAACAGGACCTTTCTAGGAGGTGTATGGGAGCGGCCGACTTTCTTGGAGTTGCAGATCGAGATGGGTTCTGTTTGTTTGGGGTTGATGCTGTATTACCTGATGACACTGTGTCGTCACCATGCTGTGAAGATACTGGAACTGGACTTGAGGTATTTGAACTGATCACAGGACCTTCTGGCATTACACGATTGAGTTCATTTACAACAGGACAAGAAACATCAGAGATGCTGATGGACTGGAGACAACTTGCAGCTGATGTGGACGTTCCAGGGCAGATAGTTGTAGAAGCACCTGCTTTTGTTGTTTCATGTTGAGTACTGAGAAGTTTGTGTGATGTTATATTCTTTCATAGTGTTTGACAAATGGTAAGCCGGTGGTGTGCATGCATCATAATGATTTTCAATACTTTTTATGGATGTAAATGCGAGGATTTTTCTTCTCTCAGTGCATTGTTGACGAAGTTTAGGTTGGACATCAATTACAGGAGTTGATGCCTTGCTGGAGAAAATACGGACACCACGACCTGACCAGTTAGCAAGTGCTAATGGCAGGAAATCAGCAACCTTATTGGTGAAATATCCATTCCTACGAAGATGTTCCACTTCCAGTGAATAACTTTGCCACGTTTCCAGATGGTTTTCCTCCACTTCAGCATAGAAATCAGAGTGAGTGATGATAATATCATCAAGATGATCACACAATTGTTTCCTCAGTTCACATTCACTCACATTAGGTTGAAGTGCAGGTTGAAAAAAGCAATTTCCATCAGCCGGAAACTTCAGTAACTTGTATCCATTACAATGCAGAAGTTGTTCTAATCTCTCCGTCTGAAACCTTTTCATTTTAGATTCATACATATAGTTGGTATGACTTTCATGTAATGTCTTCAGAACAACAGTTTCCTCCAATTCCGCACTTGACCTTTCATGAAATTTGCTATGAACAATATTCTTCCGATTTGGTATTGGCAAAATCCTTACTGCTATTACTGGGAAGTGGCTCTATGTAGCCTTGAGGGGCTTTCATATGCGTTGCCGACAAAGGATCTGTGTTGTCAGTAGTTGGTACCTGATTGGCATCCATGCTGGCTGCCGTCAATGGATCTGGGTTGTCAGTGGTTTGTAACTGATTAGCATCAATGCTGGCTGCCGTTAATGGATCTGGGTTGTCAGTGGTTGGTAACTGATTAGCATCCATGCTGGCTGCCGTCAATGGATCTGGGTTGTCAGTGGTTGGTGGCTGATTAGCTTCCATGCTGCCTGCCGTCAATGGATCTGGGTTGTCAGTGTTTGGTAGCTGATTAGCATCCATGCTGGCTGCCGTCAATGGATCTGGGTTGTCAGTGGTTGGTAACTGATTAGCATCAATGCTGGCTGCCGCCAATGGATCTGGGTTGTCAGTGGTTGGTAACTGATTAGCATCAATGCTGGCTGCCGTCAATGGATCTGGGTTGTCAGTGGTTGGTAACTGATTAGCATCAATGCTGGCTGCCGTCAATGGATCTGGGTTGTCAGTGGTTGGTAACTGATTAGCATTCATGCTGGCTGCCGTCAATGGATCAGGGTTGTCAGTGGTTGGTAACTGATTAGCATCCATGTGTGTTGCCGTCAATAGATCTGGGTTGTCAGTGGTTGGTAACTGATAAGCATCCATGCTGGCTGCCGTCAATGGATCTGGGTTGTCAGTGGTTGGTAACTGATTAGCATTCATGCTGGCTGCCGTCAATAGATCTGGGTTGTCAGTGGTTGGTAACTGATTAGCATTCATGCTGGCTGCCGTCAATGGATCAGGGTTGTCAGTGGCTGGTAACTGATCAGTTTCCATGTGGGTTGCCGCCAATGGATCTGGGTTGTCAGTGGTTGGTAACTGATCAGTTTCCATGTGGGTTGCCGCCAATGGATCTGGGCTGTCAGTGGTTGGTAACTTATTAGCATGTTATGTAAAGTTTACTTGTGTTTATGAAAGATGTTTATGTTAAAAACACTACTCTCATCCATGTCATTTACATACCGTTTTATAGCAAAATTAATCTTTTTTTCCCTGTGATTATCTGAAAACAACCAGGAACGCACTAAAAGTAACGAATACTGATTTGATAATGACTTAAACGTAAAAAACGGTTATATAAATCATCAGACGTGTTGTTGCGTCGTAACTTTATAACAATATAAGAGATCAAATTTCAAAAATTAGTAAAATAACATAATTTAAGTAAATTTACAGTTTTACTTACCTTAAACGTATTTATATTGATGAAAATAATTGGGATTATGATATTTCCGTTGTAAAACGTTTGTGTAGTCGGGTTCATCTTCGACGCCAGGACCAAGTAATGACCACTAGTATAAGCTGACTGGAATATAGCCCGGGGATCAGATATAAACATCCTGTGCCATAGAAGGCTAGCACCAGTTAACATCATCTGGTGCGGGGAAACGCTTATCTCTAATCGTAAACACAAACAGCCAGCACATCTCAAATGCTTATCAGTTGTTACAGCTCCAATTAAAGGAGTCTGAAGCCTATGTCGGAGTGCTAGAATGTGTCAATTCTCGATACGTTTTTCTGGCTTAATAGAATTGAGTGAAAACTTTAATGTTGTGTATACCAGCATGTAGTATTTTAGTATAGAACATCCTGGCGCAACACGAGAACAGAGTTAGGTGATAAGATGTTTATGTCTTGTTGAATATCTTTTAAAATATATAATGTATTACATTGATATTTTGGCGTAGGATTATATAAGGTAATACAATGTTTTGAAAGTCATAAAGTCAATTTTAATATTTTATAATCCGTTCTGGCACTAACCCCTCGATATATATCTATATTGATACAGATATTGTATTAGAAATGGGTCATATTCGTATCCCCTAAAAATGGTGACATGTATGCGATTCTTGTATAGTTTTAAACATTAAACGTTTAACTTCTTCTTAATGTAACATGCCACAGCCGTTCGCTCTGTTCTTAGCATAACAACAACAGTTCATGTATCAGGAGCTATCATCAGGCTCATATTCCAATTGCGTAGATTTATGTCATGATGTCAATCACTGGATTGTCTGGTCCAGACTCGTTTCTAATGACCGCTGTCACATAACTGGAATTCTGTTGAGTGCGGCGTTGAACAACAAACAAACAAACAAACAAACAAACAAATCTTTGTTGTTGTCACTCTAGTTTGATAACGGTGTACAAAGCTACACCGAAACGTCCCTAAATGCAATAAACCAGACGTTGTTATACATAAGTTGTATTTTTTCTCATTTACTCACCAACTTCTAGAATACCAATGAAACACGTATGTGTCGTATATAACACTCGCTAATTTAGTTCTTCCCAATGCCATATAGTTTGGATGTCGCAAATCAATTTAATAACTTGCATGGCTATAAACTGGAATATTATTGCTGACTGCATTGATAAACCTGACTGTAATAAACAAGGCCTCAGATATATTTACATCCGTTGACTGGGGTGTGATGTACGTGCCAAAGACCCTACCCTTTTATGAAATATTCTGTGACATTTAGGCCGAATGAGCCGTGAGCCGTGAGACGTTGGTGTTCACAGCCCCAGTCAAATACTCAGCAGTAATCAAATACGCCACAGTACACCACAATTAAAACAACAATCAAGACCAGTGAAGATCCCGTTTGGAATTCATCTTCATCAACCTATGATCGTTGTCAGAGGCGACTAACGGGATGATGTCAAACACTGGATTGTCTGGTCCAGACCGCCATCGAAAAGCTTGAATACTGCGGCGTTAAACAAACTATAAAAGAACAATAATTAACTGTTCAACAACAAAGACACAACAACAACCACATGCACTCCAGTACGCGTACATCATTCCTATAACAACAATAAACAGCTTGACAACAACTACTCATTTGCAATCAAATACGTGACAACATTCAGCTGATCATTAACCATTAAAATACTCAACAAAATTCACATACTCTATTATAACTATGAGTAAATTCTCAACATGAAGCAAACACTACTCTACCGTAACAATGTCCAAAACAAATCAACCAAACAACACCACAATCAAACTTATTATATCTGAACAACAAGTACACAGACATAAAATCACACGGTCATATGAAATAACCTACATCTCTACTTTTTCCAGATCATTCCACAGAGCGACGCCGTCAAAGACGAGAGGGGGGAGATGGAACCAAACATTTCCAGAAGAATTGGCATCATTGGAACGGGCACCTTCGGCAGAGCTCTTGCTAAACGATTGATCCTCTCTGGGTATGACGTCATCATCGGCAGCAGAAAACCAGCGTCCCGGAAATTGTCGGAATATGACAAATGTCTCCGTGATGTTCAGCTCACAACAATAACAGAATGTGTGAATCTGTGTGACGTTGTCTTCGTTGCTCTTCACGCAGAACACTTCCAAGACACACTATCACCTCTCACAGACATATTCACCAACACAATAACCATCGATGTGTCAAACAGAGATCGTCCTTCAAACAAGATATCTAACGCGGAGCTTCTTCAGTCTTTGTTGCCAACAGCAACGGTCGTTAAGGCCTTCAACGTCACTTCAGCCTACGTAATGGAAAACGACATCGCCGGCGGGAGTAGAAACGTCTTCGTTGCTAGCAATGACGTCAGTGCACGAGACAGAGTGAGTAACTTTGCACGTGACATGGGCTTTGTGCCAGTAGATTTCGGTGGGTTGACGTCATCACGGAGAATTGAGGCGTACGTCACACGTCTATTCCCTGAATGGAAGATGCCAGTCCTTGTCACCAGTGCTATATTCGGTCTTTGGAGTCTGTACACAATTTATGTGTGTTTTATAAAATACACGGTCAGTTATAATCAAATATTCTTGAAAGTTCTCAACAAACCAATCTACGCGACGGGCATTACACTAATGTCCTTGACTTACATGCCCGGATGTTTCGCTGCTTTCATGCAGATGGCGTATGGGACAAAACACAAGCCGTTCCCGAAATGGATGGATGCTTGGTTGAAGTCAAGAAAACAGCTTGGAGTTCTTTGTTACATCTTGATATTAGCCCATGTTGTTATGTCGGTCATAATGATTTCGCCAGCATATTTCGGCTCGTGGTTTCATTCAACCGCAATTAAAATACCCGCGAATCTTACACACGACCTTCACCTTCCTATGATGACGAAAATGATATGGAAGGGCGAGGCCGCTTGTCTTGCCGGTATCATGGCGTTCATCCTGCTCTGTCTCCTAGCAACCACCACGCTGCCGTCGGTCAGTGATTCTCTGAACTGGCGGGAGTGGCGCTTCGTCCAGTCATCACTGGGCTTTACCATGTTGTTTTTTTCAACAGGTCACGTGATGATCATGGGTGTTCCTGGTTGGATAAAGTGGGGATTTCCAAAAGCGTTCACATTTTTCAGCTTCCTGTGTTCCATTCTTCCGGTTTGTGTTATCGTTATGAAACTGGTACTCCTTCTGCCGTGTGTTGATAAATATTTGTCAAAAATACGGAAAGGCTGGGAACGAAATGCGCAGAGACTCCACACCAACACGGGATCGACAGAGGAACGACATTGTGAGGACGGCATGGGACTTGCCCCTTTCCATAATCAGAGAGAAGACTGCACGATAAAAGTAGATTTGTAAAATAATCCCACCTACTTTAATTGCTGGAAATGGACGCGAAACAAAGGCCTTGTCAACCTTTCACCTCTTTTCGAAGGAGTCCAGCCATACCACTTAAAACAGAACGATCTTTACACGATGTACCCATAATGAATCCAACATTGAACTTCGGCGTGACGACCTAACGCTTCTGACACTAGGCCTTCTTTGCGCCTGGGCCTAACTATAGTTAGTTTGGTTGTTATTATGTTAGAGTAGCTGTTAATTCCATACCTTATTATTCATAAACAAGGTTCCATCTGAGAACCTACGACTGTTGTGCAGTGATCGGAACCGTGAGGACAAGCAAGACTTAGTCCCGTTCTGTGACATACACCTGCATGTCTTTACAACGTAGGATCACGTGTAGATCCGGGTTTCAATTTGTCTCCAGTATGAGCAGGTAAATCAGCGTTGTAAAGAGTCGCCTGAAGTGTTTTTGTTTGTTTGTTTATTCCTTTTTTAACGCCGCACTCAGCAATAATCCAGCTATATAACGACAGTCTGTTAATAATCGAGTCTGGGCCAGACAATCTTGTGATTGATATCATGATCATTGATCCACGCAGTTGGGATACTATGACATGCATCAACCAAGTCAACGAGCCTGACCACCCGATCCCTTTAGTTGCCTCTGACCACAAGCATAGTCTTTTACTATAGCCTTTTACGGCAAGCATGGGTTCGCCTGAAGTGGATCGAGTGGTTGTGAGTTGTGATGCTGCCAGCCACCTGTTTGTCTCTTCCAGATGACATTATTTAAAGGCCGATGTGATGCAGCTTGAATATGGATGACAGTGACCTTGTTCTCCCTTCAATGTACGTGTGTAAAACTAGACGTGAGTGATGATGACTAGTAGACTGTGCCAGACGTTGCTGTCCTCCAAAGCATAGCATAATGACATCTAGACGTTTTGATGTTTTTTTACGTGTTTGGTGTTTGTGTTGTGGGGGTTGTAAAATTATACGTGAGTGCTGATGACAAGTAGACTGTGTCAGACATTTTTATGTTTTACTCTAATAGTTATATGTTTAGATTGATCCAACTGGATGTATATGTGTATGCCGCATAGGTAGTCGTAAATAAACAAGCATATATCGTGTGTATCAGTTTGTTGTAATATAATATCCCACGGCAGACATTCTCAAATCAATTATTTAACCTTAATAACAAAAACTCACTGTTGTCCACAATACTAACTTTTCAAAATGACTATTTAACAAAAGTGTAAACTATAACACGAAATCATTGACATCGTCCAGGGCAGTAATGAAGAACAAACCAAAACGTTTTATTACTAGCCAATCAAAGAAACATAAGCCCTTTAGTGGACGTCACCTAAATATTTTCATTTTATGGGATTGTAGACGCAAAACTGCTTGGTAAGCCAACAAAGGCCACAAAATTACTTGCAATTCTGTTTTTCCAGGCAATCAAATGAGGCCCGTTCCAGGAGTACTCAGATGACCTCACACAAATAGCAGTGATTCCCGCTTAATACAGTGCACAACAAAGCCTTGTGGCGTCATCTCATCAGCGGACTGAAATACGACACACGCCACCACTACGTCACTGCTATGTCACATCTCCGCCCGTGTATACACAAGCGAGCAGGGAGCACGGGTGGCCCAGTTGTCTAAGGCGCCGTGTTTCGCTGTGCAGAGTTGCGTCCCTTGGACACGCCAGAAACCTATGATTGTGGGTTCGAATCACTCTACTCACTCTAGCCAGTAGTTGACATGGCTTACAAACAATTGGCCCTGTCCACCAAGCTCGTTGATATTGACTCCCAACCGGGCCACCAGTGCTCCCTAATGGCCAGAAGGTGAACTCCATTCATTAATATATGTTTCCATAACACAGGGTCACATTGCTAATACCTGTATACAACGAATGGGTGAGATGGGTGATCATTGCATCATAACCAGATATGCTAAGGTCAGCGTGACACATCTGGCTGCTACTTATCTCGAATGTTCTGCACTGACAGTGAGAAATGAAGGTACAGTCAAACCCTGGTTCACCTGGTGGCAGCATGCCGTTTTATTTTTCTTTACTTTTCCGATTACCGAAACACTGTACCATATACATTTACTTGTAAACATGAGAGAGAGAGAGAGAGAGAGAGAGAGAGAGAGAGAGAGAGAGAGAGAGAGAGAGAGAGAGAGAGAGAGATTGTAAATTCATTGTAGGAGGCAACAGGCCCATACGTTATTTATATACAAACTCACATATCTATAAACACATGAATAGTTCTTGTTACAAATAAGAAGGATTTATATCACGTGAAAACATAAAATATATCAAAGTTATTCCAATGCAAGCAATTCGTTTCTTAATTTAAAGGTGAAATAGACATATATTTGACAACATTTCTAAGAATACTCATGAGATACTCATGTCTGGGTTTACTCTGAAAATTTCGAGTGTATATTTATATCTTAAAATGCATAAGTTGGACATTCTAAAAGGAAGTGGTATTCATATTTTAACATAAATGTCATTTTCCCACTTACTCTTTTCTACCATTATGAAGCCGGGGTAGTGGTTATGATCCGGCTCGGGCCGTTGGAGAACACAGACACAGGCAGATGATGATAATGTGTTTATTTTAATGGGAGTGGCTGCTGTTGAAGAAATATCTGAAGAAAAGAAAATGTCCTTCCTCCTCAACAGCAACACATGAAGTCATATATTTGCAAGTTTACGGGTATTATTTATCTTAAATATATAAGTACAAAAGCCATTTTATAACTATGATAAAACTAACTTTAATGTTAAATTACTGTTATAAGTTCACAAAAGGACACTTGAAAAGCACATGGGCCAAAATGGACCATGTGGTTAATTATTTTACAAACAAGTTTTATGATATTAATATTTCATTTATTAATTTAATATTATTTTAAATGATATTATATATATTATTCAATTTAATTCAGCACCCTAATATAGATATTATTTTCTGACAGAAGCAGATGAAAACAGATTGAAATGTGGCCATTCCATACCTGAAGAAAAGGAAATGTCCTTCCTCCTCAACAGCAGCACATGAAGTGAGGAGGAAGTCAGGTATGGAAGGAAGCTACCTGTAGAGGACCAGAGTGGCTAACTAGAAGACAGATTGCATTAAGCATCAAAGGAAGGGCTTAATGCAAGATATAAATAGACTGAGGGAAACCCTACAGGTGTGAAAAAATGTCTAAATATAGACAGAAGGTTAAAGGGGAAGATCTAGTGAGAGATTCCCAGAGACTGAAAATAAGGGTGTTGAATTGTTTAAAGAGTTATATACTGACATTCAACTGTAGACAAGACAAACATTGAACATATAGATGATTATGATGATGGTGTATGAATAATGAATTATCTAGGAAGAATATGATAAAGGTACCCTGCTACAATTAGGCTATGTACAGAGCATCCAAAACGACAAAGATAGATACGATATCTGTAAGGATAAATTGAATGAAACATATTTTCCGGGTTGAAGTAGAGATTTAAACTGATTGTGTGGACAAAGAACTGTATATTTCTGAAAACCATTTTCACCAAAACCATGGACCCATTGAGGATCAGCATTAGAATATTTCTTTCAGCAACCAATGCTAGCCCTAAAAGGTGACTTTGCTTGTCGTAAGTAGCGTCTAACGTGATCTGGTGGTCAGCCTCGCTGACTTGGTTGATGCATGTCATCGTATCCCAATTGGGTAGATCGATGCTCATGATATCAATCACCGGATTGTCTTGTCCAGACTCGATAATGTACAGACCGCCGTCATATAGCTGGAATATTGCTGAGTGCGGCAGCAACCAAGCAAACAAACAAACACCAAATCTGTAAACACGACCAGCATCATTTCGATCTTCGCTACCCCATTAAATTGACACTAAACTGACTATTCAGCATTAAATCCAATCTCCTCACTCTGTAAATCGAACACTATAGCTCAGTCACCATCATCAGTATGTCTCAGTACCTTTCTAGATAGAGAATGCATGTTAGCCATTACGCTGCAGCAGAAACCAATGCAGAAGAACACAAGGATTAGACTATCTATCAAACGATCAGACACACAGGGTTAGCATGCTGTCAAAGTCTGCCTTCCTTTACCTCGTCACTGTGACAGCAGATACCCCTGCTGACGTTGTTTGTTACCACGGGACTCGTATGTTTGTGGATTTAGAGATGGGAGTCGTGTCCCCCAATCACGTCTTGATGTAGCAGGTGAGGTGAAATGGGGTTTAACGTCGCGTCCAAGATTATTGCACTTATATAGCGACGTGCATGTACGTCTGTGTGTTTGTGTGGCTGCTTTTACTAGTCCAGACTGATGCCGATTTATAGTGCTAGCTCACTGAGATACCATGCCGCAGTTTAACATGAATACCCCACTCAGACACAGTATACTGACTCCGAGCCGACCAGTCCTTGTTTTAGCCCCTTAATGCCAAGCGCCAGACAGGATAACAACAAGTACCATCTTTTAACGTCTTTTGGTATGACGCGGTCGGGGATCGAACCCCGGACCTTCCGGACGGTCTATCACTAGACCACGGAGGCGGTCAACTAGATTCGGGACACATAAGCAAATACAAATCAATAATTACATGTTCGTTACGACAGCAGCAATATGATGTCAGAAGCCGTAAGTAACATGCATGCGTTTGAAGAAGTTTTTTAACTAAAGCTTAAGGTATATCCATGATCTGATATCGTTCAATAACAATCAAATAGCTTATTTCCCCCAACTGATTTTACCACCAGGGCCCACTTGTACAAAGCGATCTTAGCGCTAAGATGATCGTTACTCCCATACTTTAACATAGGCTTACAATAGTCGTAGCGCTAAGATCGCTTTGTGCAAGTGGGCCCTGAACTAGAACTAAAGGACACCAGTGAGACGGCCTCATCTGTTTCATATTTATATCTATGCATAAAAATTCACTCAGTGACAAAACACTCTCCACAAAACAGTATAATAGGAGGGATGACTTCAACTTTCCCTCCATGTCGAGCAATATTCCAGCAGCTCCAGCCTTTGGTGTTTTCATTTCACAACTCTTGATAATAACTATTGGTTATTCTCTTGCATTGACAATATATATTGTAGATGTTTACATTCTAAACATCTTTTTACAGTATACATGTCACCAGCGCGTTCATGTTATATGGAATTATATCGTGCGGAATATCTGCTCACGTGATTGCAGTCTCTTCTTCCATGAACTAATGAAATGCGGAATTTGCATTTCATTGGCACAAGTTCCTATTAACGTAGTTCGAAACCCAGATTGTCGCGATTATGTTTCCTAGCTTATCATACACGTTACTGTGCTCGTCGATTCAACCACCTTGTTAACATAAAGCTTCATTCTTTGATATCAGAGTGTGTACCTATTCAGATGGAGCATGTTAGCCAAATGACTGTAGTGACTGCGAATGCAGAAACACCGTCAACCAGCAGACTAAAGATCATATCATTTGTTAAAAACACCTTGCCTGTCAAGGTCAGCGTGACACACAGATCAACTGCACTGCATATAAAAACGCACAAGCATTAGATTATCGATCAAACGATCACACACAATGTTAGCATGTCGTGAAGGTGACTAGACACACACAAGCAAACTGCACATATCGACAACGCTGACCTACTTTGACTCTTCTATGCAACTGGAACCTGCAACAACTACAATTGAGCACATTTGTCTGCATTTGTTACCACGTGGCATGCGTTTAGACTTTGTACTATAAAGCATGTCCCTCATTTTGTTCCTGCTTGGTAGAGAGGTGCAGAAGATCTAACCATCAAGCACTCCCTGACATCATCGGGGATACCGAGGGTGACTTTTAGTAAATTGAAATATAGCAAACGACGAACTTCGATCAGGTAGGACTTACTCATTTAAATGGCTTGTATTTCTTTTGTTTCTTTAACTGGTCAGGATAGAGCCGGTTGTAACAGCTCATGTCGCCATATCAACGCTATGTTAATGTACTGTAGTGGGTAATTATGTATCACGTTCGGCCTTCACATATATACTTCATCACAGGTCCATAGCTGGTCCTGCACAATGGCTGTGGAATATATTTATTCTGTGGAAAAAGAAAAACGATCTAGATATGTATACAAAAGCAAGTCCAGCCAGCTCTGCTAGCTCTATATGAAATCAGCATCGGGAAAATTATTTGTATGATTTAAGAGTCGAGAAGGGTATTGTGTTACATATGTTTTCATAGACTAAATGTTAGTCAAATTCATAGCTTGAAAAACAAAAAGCTTGTAAACTCCTTCGTAAATTCAGGGCAGACTTGTGGGCGACGCTACCTTGCTTATAAGCTAACGTTTATCTTCACTGCACAGCGAGACATAAAGCTAGACGTATTGCTTTATATGCATGACTGAACACTATCGAACGCAAGGCGGTTTTCCGGATAGCGTTCAGCCTTAGAGAGGATTAGCTATAACTGTGGGAAACGTCTAAAAGGTGACTATGCTCTACAGGCTGGTACCCTGGCTCTGTCTAGTTTTCCATATTGTCATGTTGTTAGAGTCATTGTCATTACGAGTCAAAACATTAAATGCTTAATGGATAAACAAATTGTGTAACTAAACTCAGTCCACGTTGTCGTCATTATATGGCTGAAATATTGCTGGTGTGACGCTAACTCACTCACTTTAAGGGCCCGTGAAGATCCGGGGTAGAATAGATTTTCAGAAACCCATGCTTGCCCTAAAAGGCGACTACGCTTGTCGTAAGAGGCGACTAACGGGATCGGGTGGTCAGGTTCGCTGACTTGGTTGATGCATGTCATCGATCCCAATTGCGTGGATCGATGCTCATAATGTCAATCACTGGATTGTCTGGTCCATACTCGATTATTTACAGACCGCGGTCATAAAGCTGGAATATTGCTGAGTGCGGCGTTAAACAACAAACAAACAAACAAACACTCACTTTAAGTGACAGAGCGGACGACGAAAAATCTTGTATGATTCCGTCATAATATTTATACTTTGATCAGGCTCTTTTTCTTTTACAAATTCGTATTTGCTTGACACATACATAAATGTATGGGATTGTAGAAAATATACAAACACTTGTATTGCATGTCACAAATACGATATATAAAGGCTGCTTGCATAAGGGTTGTGGTCAGACTGCATTCCTGTCACCGTACGTCATACATGTACGGGCACAGCTCAAACGCGCGCTTTGACGCCCGATAGTCACCTCTCAATATCGATTCAGTCAGCTGTTTTTAACACTATCCTGGTTTTAACATTGTATGTTAACTTTCTCAAACATTGTTTGGTCTTAAGTGTTTGAAATGTTGCGTCTCTCGTCGCTGGCGATATAGTTTTTGGTTTAAATTGAGTGAGTGAGTGAGTTGGGTTTAACGCCGCTTTTAACAGCATTACAATTATATCGCGGTGTGTCAGCTTAATGTTGGAGGAAAGCCCGAAGTGATGCAGGTCTCAGACGTTTACCACTTTGGTGAAACCCACGAGCACGGGTATGGTGCTGGCAAACCGTTGAAACATAATCGGGGCGAACCGGGATTCGAACCCACAATCATAGGGTTCTGGCGTGCCCAAGGGACGCAACTCTGCACAGCGAATCCCGGCGCCTTAGACGACTGGGCCACCCGTGCCCCCTGGTTTAAATTGAATTTGGCTGTCTTTTGCCATTAACCTCGGGCGCCATGTATGTGTAGGTAACTCTTGATGACAGTGTATCATTCACATGAATCATTTGTTAAAACGTGTTTGAAGACATGAGTGTGCTCAGAAACAATATGCAATTACTGTATATATTATGAATTGTGTTCAGTATTTGTGTCCGCACACATGGAGATAAACAGAAAGGGGAGAAATGACTTAAGGTTTCATTTAAGGTGGTGAATGTTGGTGTTTGGCGACAGTTCATTTGTTGGACCATAACACAGTAAGGGTATGTCTGGCTTACTCTCAAAGTTGAGATAGTGAAGTATTCAGTACAACAATATGATTTTTGCTTCAATTATCCTCTCGCAACCCATTGCCAGACCTGTTTCAGCTTGCTCAATATGGTCTTTGGAGTTTTTGACACATGATCAACGTTATATTGCTTGAAACTCATTGATCCTCGTGTGACGTGGTAATGTGAAAGTAAATATACCTTTTATTAGTTATATGTTGTTTTCATTTTACAGAGATAATCACAAACGTCTTTCATCAAAGTATGGATACTTCCCACGTTGTTGTCCTTCAGAGGAATCATAAGATTCTCAAGGAGAACCTTCAGGTCGACCCTGTGTTGGATGCCTTGTACCAGGACTGTGTCTTCACACAGGGAGACTATGATAGGTGCAGACTAGCTCCACAAGAGAGACAATGTGAACTGTTCCTGGAGATTCTGAAGAAGAAAGGAGTGGAAGGCTTCAGGTCACTGTGTGCTGTCCTGGATTCAACACAGCCGTTTCTTAAAGAGAGACTTGACACGACCTCGGCTGAAGCAGGTATGCAAACCCCACACACTTGGTATAAAAAGCCAACATGCTAGATTCATAGTGAATATAATATTGATAATCAAAATTCCAAAGCCATGTTGGCGTTATGGTTCAGGTTTTTTCTCAGAACCTTAGGCAAGGCAATGCCAGCAGTTGAAATGAAAAAGTGTAAAAGAAAAACGACATATTTTGACGTTCATACGTTTTTCACGAGATTAAATTCTTGAAATAACGTAAACTCTGACCAACTACTTCCACATTTCTGTGACACCCCGGGGAATTCCCGAGCTAGAATAAATACAAAAGCGTTGTTTCTGATCATTAAAACCTTTAAATCTTAGCATTTTTGCATACATTGGGATAAGTCAGAGAGTTTGACTGCATGGCCATTCAAGTATATCCCCGCTACGACATACTCTAGTGAATAAAACGAAGAAATGCACATCCACTGTCTCGGCTGGCAGTGACATTCTACAGCAATTTGGAATTAACCAAAGTATCTGTTTGACACATCTTTATAAACCGCCTTTCAAGATCGGCCAATTGATCAATAATAACCAACACTTGTAATCGCCACAGGTTTATTAACAATTTCGGACATCTCTTCCGTAACGTTTATAGTGTCGGTCAGTTTGACGTGGTGTACTTGATGTAACTGTATGACGGCGCGCTTTCATTGTGACTGACTTACTCGGGTAGTTCTTAGTTATTCTTCATTCCGCGGTACAGGTGCTTGTCAGTTTAAACAAGAAGTCACACGTACTAAATACAATTATATATAGATCTACATAGTTCGATGTAATAGTGATATTAAAATTATAAGAAACGACTTTCATTTTATGTGAGTTCATTGGAGTCTAACCTTCATAGAGTGACGGATAAACTGTTTGAACACAGTTTTCGCAATCGAAAAAGCAGGGCTGCGGATACCTCTAATCACGACTCGCCCTATTTGTCAGCATCCCCAGTGGTCAGACATGATGCCGTTGTGATGTTAGGAGGAAGGACTGGAAAGCTTAAGGCACAAGTGATTTTGTGAGAAGGTGACAAAGAACCTACCACATGTAAGCCACCAACACTGCCGCCATTGCAACCTCTGTAGCCACAGCCCCCCATGTCCACTACCAGATAATGGAGTATTAAGGATTCAATATGAATCCATCAGGGTGGGGATGACACAGGATAGATGGACGTTGCTTACTAATACAGACAGATCAGCCTGCACATCATCGGCTGTAATTGCAAATGGGACTGTAAAACAAGAGTGAGTGAGTGAGTGAGTTGGGTTTAACGCCGCTTTTAACACTATTCCAGTTATATCATGACGTGTCAGCTTGATGTGGGAGGAAAGCCCGAAGTGATGCGGGTCCCAGACGTTTACCACTTTGGTGAAACCCACGAGCACGGGTATGATGCTGACAAACCTAGAAACATAATCGGGGTGAACCGGGATTCGAACCAACAATCATAGGTTTCTGGCGTGTCGCGGCGTCTTAGACGACTGGGCCACCCGTGCCCCCCTTAGCGCTGTGACTGTTGTAAGTCTATGGTGAGGTATGTTAAGGAGTTACGATGACCTTATCGCTATGATCGCTTTGTACAACGTCACCGTACATTCATACAGTTTGGCCCTTAATCTGTGAAGGTTTATGCTACAAAGAACTTACGCCAAGTGACAATTCTTAAACGATTGCGTATTTTTAAGTGTGTATCAGAAATACATATTGTGTACTTTGAATTGTATTAGATCGTTGTTTGGAGCATTATATGCAGAATGTTGTCACCCATAGTCTTGTGTTATCGATTAATCTTAGCCACACTCTCTCCAATTCATGTCGACTCAAGAAAAACAATTACAATTACATAACATATATGTATACCCTGCAAAAAACAAGAAACGCAATAGCGACGTTAGATGCATTTTTTATATCCTATAAATAATCAAACAGATGGTGATCGATTGGTCAAAA
The DNA here is from genome assembly GCF_022045235.1 of Haliotis cracherodii. Classification (NCBI taxonomy): domain Eukaryota; kingdom Metazoa; phylum Mollusca; class Gastropoda; order Lepetellida; family Haliotidae; genus Haliotis; species Haliotis cracherodii. The sequence continues at coordinate 151,815 of NW_027266299.1, forward strand.
TTGGTACACTTCATCATCTGCCTGCAGTGCTTTGCCAATCGTTGTTACTGACGCAGTCGTTCATCCAGTGCATACCATACAAGTTCGATTAGGTTTAATTCTGGAGACCTGTGATTTCTCAAAAAAGGCTGTTGTCAGTCTTGCCGTGTGAGGTCGGGCGTTGTGTTTGCATAATAAGAAGGACGTGTGGCCGAAGAATCACACCCGTGTAACGTTGTACCGTTAAATTCCCAGAACTTGCACCAGAACTACCAGTGTATAAGATGACTGCCCACATCATCACATGACCACCACCAAATTTGTCATCTTCCTGTGTACAGTTTTGTGCATAACGTTCCCCGCCTAAACACGACGTCTACCTTCCGCAAAGTGAAGCATGAATCGGGACGCGTCACTAAACCCAACTTATCTCCATCGCAGTTGAGGCTATATTCTGAGACCTTGACACCATTGACGTCGCAGCCGAAGATGCAGGTCCGTCAAAATGACACCTCAAACTGGTCGTCTAGCGCGAACATCTTCAGCGTGTAAACGATACCTCCCTGTCTATCCTACGCAATCCTGGTATAGTTGTGGAAGTGGCCGTCGTGGTTCTTTCACGTAGGTGATATAGACGTAAGATAGTAGTGATACGGGGTCGACCGGATCTGGAAAGGTTCTGTGTTGTTCCGCGTGTCTGATAACGGTTCCAAAGTTTTGCAATGGCGTTTGGTGCTTCGTGCAAAAAACCTGGCTACAGCTGAAGGCGATTCCCCATGTTGCAGTCGGCCAATGGCGATTCCGTCGTGACATGTTTTTGCTGTTAACTTGTTTGCTTGATTGCGATGGCATGCAAATGACGATTTGATAACCCAACAAGTGATGTTGCACGTGCGTCAGGTTTTGGCGTCAGACTCTCACGTGGTTGAGCTTTTTGCGTTTTTTTTCACCTTTTTCACTAAAGTCTTTTCAGTACCTCATTCTTCCACACAAATCAATCCTAATCTATGCAGAAATGACTAATTCATTTTGGTATTAATTTGTATGGATGCCGGCAACATTCTGTCAGATATTTATGATCTTACTACTTTTGCGCTTCGTTTTTTCCAGAGTATATATGGTCGTTGTTCCAAAGATAAATATAGTAAAGTATTTTTGTTATCATGACACAGCATATTGCAATTTCCTTTTGCAACAGTTATGCTACAATCTTCCATAACCAGGGCGCTTGTTGCCCTTGGTTTCCAGAGTTACCTGTCCCTGATCCTTCACTTTTCGCGCACGGGCTACACGTGTTCTTACTGTTGGGAGTTATATCCTTTGACTTTGGGTACATTATACTTTCTGAGTGAACGATACCTTTCAAGGGGATTATGAGATTATATTATGTGGGAAAGTGTCATTTCAAATCAAACATAAATCAGGATACACCGTGCTCTCTACAAGCGGAACATTCTACTTTCAGGTAGCCCAGATCTCGTATATGTCAATAAGTTCACGCTGGAAGCTCAGCACAAACAAGTACTTGCTGAAAAAGATGAACAGCTAGCTGGCATGCAATCTGTAAGTTGTCCTGTGTAAATATTGTACGCATTTGTATTGCACATATGGATTACATAGATGTTTTTTTCACGGTGGTAGAGAATCTTACATGTTCAATAACCTGTTAAACTTAAACTGCTCAATGGAGGTGTGTGTATATGATGTTGATTTGTACTTATTTACTGGTTCTTCACGTTTCTTTTCAGTCAATCAAAATACTTGAGGAACAACTTCAACAAAAAGACACGGACCATGCTGAACTGGAGGAAGCAATTAAAATACAAACAGAGGAACACAAAGCAGGGATAGAAAAGCAGAATCAGGAAGTTGAAGCTTGTAAGCCGACAAGCTGTAATACATAGTTTAATATAGTTTTATTCACAATTTTGACTGAATATATCAATGCTTCCAGTATTGAGGATAAAATATGCGATGTTGCTGGTTATCCATGACCTGTCGATGCACATCAACCACATTGTATCATTTCTGGATATATATATATATTACCATATATACAAAGAAACATGCGATGCAATATAGTGAATATTGACCAACAATGATTATCTAAGGCGATCCATGCATGTTTCTCGTTTCAGTGAAGATCAAATTGACAAAGTCGAATGATGATTTGCAGGAGAATCGAGCGAAATGTGAGAAAGTGGAGAAGGTGAAAATAACATTTTTTTAAAATATTTTGAAAGTGCACAATTTCTGAAATAATTAGGCATAATTACATACGTAACATGTAACGCATGTGTCTATGATGCAGTGCCTACTTTCGTTTCAGAGACTACAAGAAGAACAGGAGGCATATGAAGCTTTATCAGGGGTTTCCAGGTCACAGACTCCAGATAGGATGGACGTTATTGAGCAAATCCAACAAGCAGGTACTAGTATACTGCTCGAAGGGACAACATGTCTTACAAACATAAACAGTTATGAACACAACCACACCCAAATGCTCAGTGCAAGCTTGCATAGATACCTCTTTATCATTTTATACTTTTAGGTTCAACTGAGAGAATGTGCCAATTTTCGACTCAGTCTTGCTGTGATGAGAATCAGCTTTGTCTCCTTCCATGCCTTCATTCTGCCTGCAAACCATGCATTGATCACGAAGCTACCCAAGGCCAAGCAAAGCAGAATTGCACACAATGTCTCTCCTGTGGCCGGGAGTTCATCATGGACCAGGCAGCAGTGGATCATGTCAGACGCAATGTAGCTGCTTACACTGTTAACGTTGATGGAGAGAAGAAATGTAACTACATCGAAGGAGATCATGCAAAGGCTGTGATGTACTGTCAAGATTGTGATAACCTGCTCTGTTCCGACTGTCACAAACTGCATGGCAGACCTAAAAGGAATCAAAATCACAGAGTGAGTGAGATGAACCAGGCAGAGAATATCCCAATAAAGCAATGGCTGAAAGAGCCTAACTGCAGAGACCACCCTGACAACAAGGTGCAGCTGTATGACCACACATGTAAGCGGGCTATCTGTCTTGTGTGTGTACACGGGGCCCACAAGGATCACAAGAATAAAGACTTGAAGCAAGCCTATGAGGAAGCAAAGGGTCAGCTTGAGGACCAATTGCAGAAGCAACAACTAAAACTGAAAGATGTCACAGACAGGATGGGAACTGTCACCAGTCATCAGAACGAACTGGTAAACAAACAGAGAAAACTGGAACAAGACGCCACAACAGTTTTCAGAAATGTTACCGTAAAGTTTCTCCATCGACAGAGACAACTCATGAAGGAGATTAAAGAGAGTCTACAGGCCCCAAATGAAATGGTTCAAGAGAAACTTGACACTTTACATGACGTCCATACTTCAATAGTATCAACGATAGACTACACCCAGAGAACACTTGAATCTACAAGACGAGAGGAGCTCATTACTCTCACAGATGTACTGCAGAAGAAATCTGATGACAACATCAAGAGGCAGCTTCCAGAAGATGACACACGAGATGCACGAATCCTTCTTTCCTGTTACGGCCAGAAAGCTTTGGGGGAACTCATTGACACTTTTGGTGGCCTTGCCTCCAGTCTCGACTTGGATCATATTCCAGATTCAAAGCCTTCTTTACAAGGTAAATATATATCAAACACATGTTAATTTAGATTTTACTCACGGAACAATGACCACTTCCTCACTACCTTCTATGCTTAAATGTCTCAATCATTATTATTTGATGAATAATAAATAGAATTGTATTTAATCCACAATATTGGTGTAACACTTCTGCAGACTGCACCATCGACTTAATGGGCATTGCATTGTGAAGGTGAATTGCAAAGACACTATTAATGACCAATATAATAAACATGTAACTTAAGATATTGTTGAGAGCACATGGACCAGATCCTCATTCGACTGTATAAATAGAACCTTTGCTGATATATTGTAATGACCTTTATTCATGATATGTTAAAAAAAAAGTATGTAATCCAAGGTTATTGGTGTAATTGGCACACCTTTGTGAATATACATTGTAAAGAAACCATTAATTCCAAATACAATTTATTAATCCGTCCTGCATTTTTCTTCAGAACTCCCCCTGAGAGAACAAGAAAGAACTGCGGTAATATTTGTAAAATTTGAATTCAAATATTATTGGCATGGACTCATCAGTAGAATATTTTTCGGATCAGTCAGACTATAAAACGTCTAAACAACTTCTATTTTCGGAATAATTGTCATGTTACAGTGTATGCACCTATACATTTATATTGTTTCAGCAACATGAAGGGCGGTGGCATCACCTTGACCAGTTAATACATCGCATCCCAGGTACAATACGACACTAGGGTGGATGGGAAGATTCAATGACAAATACACCAATACCTTCTTTCAAACTCTACAGTAAATATTATTGTACCCAATGTATAAGTATTGAATATTGAAATTTAAAATGCTGACAATATAATATTCATGTGCATATTTCTACCCAAATTACAGTCAGGTGTTTTTATTGAAATACATTATGTATATTTACAAACAGGATTCAAAGGATTTGACTCCACCAAAGTGGGATCACAGGAGCTCCAACCAGAACAACTTACATCACAGGACATATTTGAAGTTGCCAAATGCGTACGTTCAATACCCCCATGGGGATCTGGGTTCGAATAGATCTCCAGTAACCACTTCTGGTCGTGAGAGACGAATAAATGTATCAGGAGGTCAAACCTGTTGACTCAGTTACGTTTGTGTGTCGTCATAACCTGATGGTGTGGAACATTACTCATAATTTCAGTTATAAGTTTATTTGTCCTTGGCTTGACTATTTACAGGCCGTCTTCCTGTTGTTGGACTATTGCTGAGTGTTTCATTATAAGCAAACACACAAACACATTCAATAACAAACCAATATTCCTTTTCTGAATATATATGCCGCAGAGCATAGCGAAAAGATATACCAGGCATGTTTATTTGTTTTTCGTTTTCCACATTTTTTGTCTACCAACTAAGTCTTAATATTTTTAACACCTTTATATTCAGCTCATAACCAGAGCATTCATCCCTACTGAGACAATTCCGCATGGTATTACATTGAAAGGTATGTGTACCATTCTCATGGATAATGTAAGTGAAGTTGAGTTCTTTTAAACACCGAGTAAATATCAGTACTCTCCAAGCCAATAATATATCTCCTGTGTTGAGAGTAGCTATCAGCTTGTATAGGTAGTCACCAAATTTGTTACAGCTAAACTGATACATGCTGAATACGAGTTGTGTGTGGCAAGAGTGTCATTAGAAAATTGAGTTCTTAAACTAAAACTAGAACATATTTAAACTATGTATTTCACCTAAGGTAAGGGTGTTTCCCACCTGCGCAACAGTTTCTTGTGAAGACTAACATCACTTTGGGACACGCCCACATTCAGCTGACACGGCATGACATAGCTGACATTATGATGAAAGTAGCGTAAAGTACACATTGACTCTAACCATGTAATCTGTGAACCAAATACAGATCTTTACCTTTCTTCAGACATATGTGTGAAAGTGACGCTTTAAACTATACTTTTGCAGGCCGTGCCAGCACAATGCACATTATCAGCAATGACAGCAGTGTCAAATATATCATCTGTGAGTACATTTTAATCATCATGATGTTTTATGTGAGTATTATTTATATTAGCCAAAGAGTAACCATGTATTGTAACCAAAAACGGTTATTGCGGTTACAGAAAAGGCTGAACAAAGGTTACACTGTGATTGATTAGCTTTGCCACTCTGATGGGTCGGTATGCTCGCCACATTAAATAGCTTATGCAACCCTGTACGCAATGTGTGGTGCATTGTTTTGGAAGCTTGGACATGTGGCAGAGGAGCGAAGGTTTTGATTTTGAGAGCTGATGAGACGGGTCCAGGGCGGACGTCATACACTTGCTAGGTCCCTGTAATGACCATTTTGGTCAGTGAAACGTCTACCAGTGGCTTTTTGGGATGTAGTCGGCCATGTCAGTCATTTGTGAGAGACAGGAAAGTGGAACTGTGCTAGACTGTGCAGAATGTGTCGTTGGCTAATCGAACGGTGATCGGAATTGTGACCGGGATCCAGACTGTCCGATTGGTGGAGTTTTTGTATAACGTTGAGTATTCACCTATTTTGCTTTGCCACATACTTGTTAGTTTGCCAGATTGTATTCGCGATTGTGTAAATTTTGAATAATTGTAGGATTTGGTAACAATTAAATATTCTTAATAGTGAAAGTGAGTTTGGGTCCTTCCTTTTGTTACTTGATACAATGTGTCACTCGTAACAAAATGGAGGCTCGTCCGAGATAAACATTTTGTTAACGTTTGGGAAAGTAATTACCATTTATGGGTAAACGGTTTTCATAAAAAACAATCTTTCAAAATGATCATCTCAGTAAATAAGGAAATGCCTACTCAGAAGTCAAAGTAGAAGAGTTTATGGAGGCTATAAAATTAGAAGCACTGTCAGCTTTGAAGAAAAGTGAGTTGGTACAGGTAGCTACATATCTTAGCATTGAATGTGATGAAACCTCTCGAAAGCCGGAAATCCAGAAAATTGTCAGAGTGGTTGATGGATGAGAAAATGATTCCTACTGATGTAGAGGTTATCACAGTGAATTGCAGCGCCTTAGACGACTGGGCCACAAGTGGCCCCAGCAGGGTTCAGAGTATGATGAGGTTAAACAGGTTCTTTTGCATGCTTATGAGTTGGTTATGAGTTTAGAAATTATAGAAAAGTGGAACATGAAACTTTTGTCAAGTTTGGTAGGAATCAGTTTGCCTTGTTTGATTGTTACTGTGATGCACACAGGGTGAAGGGGATGATGTAAAGTTAAAACAGTTGTAGTTGGGTGAGGATTTTATGATCATAAGATAGCGGGATTAGAGGAAGCATCCACGATGGCCGATGAGTATGCACTTACCCATAAGAATTCGCTGCGGCGGAATTATGGTAGTGGTAGGGGGAAACCCAAGTGGTAACAATCAGTCTAGATACTGCTCCCAGCAAGGCAAGAATAACTCACGTGGTTGTACCTCGAGACAAGGTAACTTGTATGGTCATTTCATGCTTACAAACCTACAACCCACAATCCTAGGTTTCTGGCGTGCCCAAGGGACGCAACTCTGCACAGCAAATCGCGGCGCCTTTGACGACTGGGCCACCCGTGCCCCCTCTGTCAAAAGGGACTGAATCATTAGACAGATAGAGTTGATTATAAACCAATTGAGATATTGACGGACACAGGAGCTAATCAGACATTTAAACTCTCTCTGATGAGTCCTACACAGGACCAAAGGCACGTATGCAAGGATTAGGTAGCAATTATGCGCAGGTACCGTTACATAAAGTGTATTTTGATACGGAGTTGGTCATAGCTAGGCCATGTTACAGTAGGTATCATGTCAGTTTTGCCAGTGCCAGGTCTTTTGCTCATAATGGGGAATTATGTAGCGGGAGGGAAAGTTTTGGAAGAGCCTCTTGCTGTGAAATGTTGATAAGGGTCCAGAGTTTGAGGAAAACACAGAAGTTTACCCTGCCTGTGTTATTACCAGGCTAATGTCTAGAGAAATAGATAAGGTTGAGAAAGTGGATTCCATTGTTGTACATTTGGCAGATACATTCCCAGATGAAAGTAGTCAGACAGAGGATAGTACAACAGTGGCAAGACTAGAGACAAGGAGGATAGTAATGGAGTGACACAGATCAGTTCTGACACTCCACAGGAGTTGTAAGGTGTGCTGTCCAGAAAGAATGTGTTGATAGAGCAGGAAAAGGAATCAGAGCTTAAAGTGCTTAAGGAGAAAACTTTTACTCTACCAGTGTGTTTATTATCTAAAGGCAGGTGTGCTCATGTGGAAGTGGAGCTCGACCTCCCGACTGTGAAGTTTGGGAAGAGTGGAGGGCGGTGACCAGATATTTGTTCCATTAATTTACCAGGAAGAAATTCTTTGTGTGGCTCATGATACGCTACTAGCGGGTCAATAAGGGGTCAGCAAGACGTGTCATAAGGTCATGTCTCATTTCTATTGGCCGGGTTAACAGAAAGATGTGAGGCTCTACTGTCGTGCATGCCACGTTAACAGATTGTAGCAAAGCCCAATCAGAACATTTCTAAAGCAATGTTAAGTCACATTCAAGCATTTGAAGCGCCATTCAGCAGGGTACTAAATGATTGTGTAGGTCCCTTACCCCGTACTAAGGCAGGGAGTAAGTATTTGTTAACCACCATGAGTACGTCCACCCGGTTTCCAGAGGCTATTCCCTTACTTGTTACCAAGGCCAAGACTAAATGTGAGGCACTTACTCGTTTCTTCACGTCAGAGGAAAATGAGTGAGCGAGTGAGTGAGTTTTGATTTTACGCCGCTGATGTTTTAGCAATATTCCAGCAAACGGCGGGGGACACCAAAAAAATGAGCTTCACACATGTCGGGAATCGAACCCGGGTCTTCAGCGTATTGAGCGAACGCTTTAACCTGACCGCCCCCAGAGGAAAATGAAGACTTGGTTCGACAAAGGTACTCCTGACAGGCAATTTAAACCAGGGGAGTCTGTGTTAGTCTTACTACCTATTGCAGGTCAGTCACTAAAAGCAGGGTATTGTGGACCCTATGTGGTTCCGGAGAGAGATTGGGCGATACTGATTATGTGATAAATACTCCAGAACGAAGGCAGGCTCGGCGATTGTATCATGGGAAAATATGCTTAAGGCTTATTATGATGGAGAGAGAGGAAGGTCAGTGCAGCCTGTGTGCGTGACAACAGTTGAGAGTGGTGAGAGTAGGCATGTGCATCTAGAGTCAGATATCAAGTTGAGTACATCAGTACAGTACATTAGACAATGGCATCATAGAACAGCAATAGCTTCTTGGAGTTCAGTGGACTGAGTCTGTACACATTGTGTCGTTAGCTAGTCGAACTGTTATCGGAATATGTTTGTGACCAGGATCCAGACTGTGTCCGATTGTAGGGGTTTCTGTATCATTTTGCTGTGCCACATATATGCTAGTTTGTCAGATTGCATTGGCAATTGTGTAAATATTAACATTGAATAACTTGAGGATTTAGGAATAATAAATATTCTTCCTTTTGTTAAATGGAACACTGTGTCACTCGTAACAATGATTATGAAGTGAAATACTGGTGCGGTTACTTGTTCGTGCTATCAGTCTGAACCTTTATCATCAACGGACTACCGTAATGTAAATGAAATTTTTCAAATATAAACGAATACTAGGCTAGACCTTTGTGTATCCAACAATTGCACTTAGTGAAATAAGAAGTTTCATTAATAGGGCAATATAACCAATACATCAAACACTGGACTACTCCAACTGCCCTTCCAGCAGTTGTAAGATCCAGTATTTCAATTGTCGGTGTCCTCTTAGATGTTTCAATTGTAACATTTTGCAGCTGAATACACTCTCTCAAAAAAGAAACGCAACCCCAGTCTGAAAATGTTAGAAAGCCCCAAAAAGAAAAATGTTGATTGTAAATACAGTTTTTCTGATATGCACGGATACCATGTACACTGTTTATTAACGTAAGCGCCCAAACACATTAATTTTCGTGCGCAAGGGCATTTTATTGTTACTTTTATCATAGTTAGCAAAATTTTCACGTGGCCCATGCCAAAAGCCTCATGCACGTGCAATTCATTGAAAGAGCAGTAGAAGTATGGGTTTATAAAAGCACGTGTTGATTAGCAATTCACTCTATCATTTTCACCGAAAGACAAGGTCGAATATGCCTCGGTTGAGTGCTGCAGATCGAAATATCGCAATTTGTCGTATTGAGGCCGGACAAAGATTTGGAAACGTTGCCTGGCACCTCAATATTCATAAAACAACGATTCCCTACTTTGGAGCCAATACACCAAGTGTCATGCAACTGAAGATCGCCCCAGAAGTGGTAGGCCAAGTGTTACCACACCACCTCAGGATCGATTCATCCGGGTCACCCACCTACGTAATCGGCTAGCCACACCTACCGTCACTGCAACACAGGTGCCAGGTTTGAGAAGAGTGTCCGCACAAACAATTAGGAACCGTCTACGAGAGGCCGGTCTACGTGCAAGAAGACCACTTATTGGACCTGTTTTACGCCACGAACGTCGACGCCAACGACTCAGGTGGTGCACCAACGTTCGGATATGGACACTCAGAAACTGGAGGCGCGTCTGGTTTAGTGACGAATCACGTTTTCGCTTACAACGCCGTGACGGAAGACAGCGTGTCTATAGAAGAGGAAACTAACGTTTTGCCCCGAAATGTGTTCGGCAGGTCGACAGATTTGGTGGAGGGAGCGTCATGGTGTGGGGAGCCATGTCTTACAACCAAAGATCAGACTTGGTGATCATTTGTGGCAATTTGACAGCCCAGCGCTATATCAAAGACGTTTTACAGCCTCATCTTCTGCCGATTATCGACCAACAGAGGGAGCTCTATCAACACGACAACGCCCAGCCGCACACTGTTCATGCAACAGTGAATTTTCTCCAGAATTCTAACGTCAACGTGTTACCATGACACCACCACCCCCCCCCCCCCCCACCCCCCCCCCCCCCCCCCCCGATCACCAGACATCAACCCAATCGAACATTTTTAAATTAATCTGAATCGACGAGTACGTACACCGCCGCCCGAGACGTTCGATGCACTAGCCGTTGCACTGCAGGAGTGGAGAGCAATCCCTCAGGAAAGAATCCGGCGTCAAATCCGTTCTGTTCCAAGGAGGTGCAATGCTGTGATCGCAGCTCGTGGCGCTCATACGAGGTACTGAGAAAGACGCCCCCTCGCGTCAAGTCAATCTTAGTCAGAGAACTGTCGAAGCCTGGACTTAAACTTGCATAACTGTACTGCCACCGTGCCAAATTTCATATTGTTGTCTTCAATAATAAATGTGTTATAATAACTTGAATATTGAGATAAACATCTTGAAAATATAGGGGTTGCGTTTCTTTTTTGAGAGAGTGTATATGTACTGTTCTGCATATTTGTGTTAGTATTACAGCCACCAAGGACAGTTTAATATGTCATGTTGAAAAGACCTCACTTCATGTCAAGGGTAACATATGTATAGGATTCCATTACTTCAACAGTCAAGCCCGAGTAACGGTGTTGATCGAAAGTAATGAATGATCATTCTACATTAAACTGTAACAACCAAGTTAATTCACAAACTCATAAAAGCTCTGACAATTTCCTTTTCAGGTTATCATGTTTTTCAAAAGGCAATGTACTAATTTTATCTCACTGTAATTGTGTAACTTTTGAAGTGAATATATCTTATTTTACCACATATGTTTGACTGTATATGTGTCATCGTAAAGTTTTTTTTGATATTTTTTAACTCATGTGATATGATGGACATAGCTTTCTACACATACAACTGTATGCATCACTGATGATGAAGGAAGCATCTGTTGCTAAGTGAGTGAGTGAGTTGGGTTTAACGCCGCTTTCAACAGTATTACAGTTATATCACGGCGTGTCAGCTTAATGTGGGAGGAAAGCCCGAAGTGATGCAGGTGTCAGACGTTTACCACTTCGGTGAAACCCGTGAGCACGGGTATGGTGCTGACAAACCTAGAAACATAATCGGGGCGAACCGGGATTCGAACCCACAATCATATCTGTTGCTAGGACAGTGATACATGGCCGGTGCTCTGTGGATATAAATAATACGTAAGGCCTCCTTAACGCACTTCGTATTGCACACATATTTAAAGACAGCAGTATCAGTGCTCAAACCATGAAGGAAATTAAAAATAGACATGTTCTCTAAACGCCTTCCAACAAGACGTTCGGGTAAAAGAAGTATCTTTGGGATGAAAGAGTTGAAAGTTCACCACCCATGTACTGACCTTATCCAAACGCCACAATAGCCAGTGATAATTTTGAATTTGGCTTGTACAGGTTCCCATACTGAATTGGATTTTTATAACGCTTACATTTGAGCCTTTTGACGTGGATGCATTACATATAGTGTCTGAGTTAGATAGTATCTTAAATAACAACTTTAATTGGCGGCAAATGATGATAATCTATATCGTTCACAATACATGTTCTTGCCAACACACATGACTTGGAACCTCCCCGCACAACGAGTGGGCTAAAATTATTATCGTAGTGGGCATAGAAATTACCTGTTCGAAATGTGTCTGTTGAAAACTAAACTGTAAAACCTCGAATTCTTTATTTTTATGTTTACACAGAGTCAAAATCTCTATGAAGATTGCTTAACCCTGAAACCATATTGAAACATTTGACTTCGTAGGCAGTTATAGTGTCTATTTCTGTCACTGTTAGACAAAAATGTTTGCGCTTTTTTGTTCTGTTTAGGAATCATTTAAATGCGATTCCCAACAAAATGATTTATTGTAGTTAGTACAATTACTACAAATATAATGCATATTTCAAGGTCCTAAACTCCAACTGGACGCTGCTCGAGCCAACACAGATAACTGCCACGTAACTACAGACGGTGAGCTGGTCAACACGCCGCCCGCAACCCATCATTCGGACAGAGAGAGGCTACAGAAATATAGGGGCACTTGTTGCTCTACTCATATCCCCCTTCCTCCATCCCCGTCTAATGTCACCCCTTCCCTCAATATACCACGGTACTGGGAGACACTCTCCGGGGTGTGTGTGTTGGGTGAAGTGTATGCGTGGTTTCTCCTGGAGATGGGTGTTGTGGAGGAAACCCATGTCGACAGTGAGATGTATGTTTATCGACATTGTCGCTCCTGGTGTGTCAGTTTAAATGGGAGATGTGACAAACACCAGGGGAGCATCTGTACTAAGGTGTTTGTGCAGGGGGTTCAGGGGAAGTGTCACAGAAACACAATGTCTGACACAACTGGCACAGAGGCCACCCTCCACTATGGCGTTGTGCTGGATGTGGGGAGGGGGAGACTCGCCTTCATCGATCTGGATAGGGAGGTTGTTTTGAAAAAAGTTGATTTTCAGTTTCGGGAGGCTCTTCTACCTGTGTTTTGTGTTGGGTCGCCAGGTCGCTTCACAGTAAATATGAAGTTGATCAGTGGGGAGGAGATCATGATGACTGGCACCAAAAGATCTCTCATATTTGAAGCCCTGAAGTAAACCAAACATGACCCTGTGAAACTTGTAAATACCCTAGATGCACATGTACATATGTTCTTCAAAATAAAGTTTGCATTTACTGTTGGTATTATTATATCATGCCATTATTTATCAGTGATATGCATAATTGGATACAGATGCAAAAATGTAGATGCTTCTTTTATTATTTTTATTTCTAAACTTTACTGACATAAAATCAACGATACAATACATGTACGTTTGTCGATTTGGATGTGTCGAACCAAGAGACAACCGATTTCTCTGTCCCACACGTGACAGGGGTTCAAGACAACCGGGTTCGACTGCATATTACCAGTCATGTGCTCCCATTGTCGTCAAAAGCGACGCAATTTGGCAAGCCATAAATCATGGTTTAAGGGTTCGAAGCCCGGTTCGACCCGATTAGGGTTCCAGTTTGTTAGCACCATATCAATGCTCTTGGGCTCATCAAATAAACGTTTGTTTGTTGTTTTACTCTGCACTCAGCAATATTCCAGCTATATGACGGCGGTCTGTAAATAATCAAGTATGGACCAGACAATCCAGTGATTGATATCATTAGCATTGATATGATCAAGGCCGCTGGCGTTGCCTAGTGGTAAAAGCGTTCGCTCCTCGTGCCGAAAGTCCAGGTTTGATTCTCTGCATATCATAGGCACAATGTGGGAATCCCCCGCCGTGATATTGCCGGAATATTGCTAAGGCGGCGTAAAATCCGACTCACTCACAAACTCTCATAAATCACTGTGCCATTGCTCACCAAGGTTCTGCAGATGGCACCGAAGTATGTCAAGATTCAACTCTCGGTTTGTCTTCTTCCATTATATCTCACTAGGTGGCGCTACTGGCCTCGCTAGGTCGCTCATGCATCCACAGGGCTGTGTACATGAATGGCGGCACTTTCTTAAAGCCGTTGTCAAGTAGGGGCCGATGTCATGGGAAGTTGACCTCAACCGATTCCAGCAGTCCTGCTTTATCTGATCCATTGACCTAAGTTTGTGGCTCTGTTACAACACGTACAAAAGAAAGTTTTTGTACAGGAGGTGCAATGGGCTATTCATACGGATTGTGAACCGGCCTCGCGATGTCCAATCCGTTGTTCTCGCATAAATATTAACATATCTTCGAGATCTGTCTGAATGAATGGCGTGACAACATTCAAGAAGTACGTTAACGGTTATGTGAAATATTATAATGATTCCACCTCAGAAGGTTCCTGAATACATTAATCGAGATTACGCTATATGCATGGATGACCTATTCCTGCATAGATATATCTAGATCTGTGACGCTGAGCCGGTGACCCGTACCCAGATCCGGACATACCAGTGTCACTCACTCACTCACTCACTCACTCACTCACTCACTCACTCACTCACTCACTCACTCACTCACTCACTCACTTTTTCACTCACTCACCAATAATAACAATCAATAAAACAATCAAACAACTTCATAAAACAATACATATAAATCAATATAACAAGTTAATCAATCAATAAAGCAACTCAATCAAACAATTTAATAAAACAACTCAATCAAACAATTTAATAAAACAACTCAATCAATTAACACAAACAATCTATCAATCAAACAATCAATCGTGCTTTCTAAATGCAAGAAAATGGAAATCGAGTGACGAATGCTTGACTCCTTGTAAGTCTTTGTACGCCATTGTATCGTTGCTAGTGGTACCAGTTACCAGTTTGGGCTAGACGAAGCATTGACGAAGCAAAGAGATTAATCAGACGTCATCTTGAGGGAGACTGGTATCACACCTGTGATCCCTGGCGATAAGAAATATGACATTGCGTACCAGGCCAGCAGTTAGACGTATCAACGTATAATCATAAATTCTCCCCAGCGTAATATATATCTTGTACGTGTGTAAACAGGGTGTGTTTGGTAACTTGAGTAGGAAGCACAAGTGCACGAGGGGATGTTATTTCAGATGACAAAAGAAAGAAGACAGAATGATTGTGACGTAAATTTAAAGCTGGTGGCCGTGTTGGTTTTCATCATTCGCCAACACACACACAACTCGAACTACCATCCCGCTCAAGATGGATGTTTTATGTAATATCCAACAGACCTACATTTACACACACACACACACACACACACACACACACACACACACACACACACACACACACACACACACACACACACACACACAACCACCCACACACACCCACCCACACACACCCACACACGCACGCACGCTCGCACGCACACACGCACGCACTCTCTCTCTCTCTCTCTCGCACGCACGCTCGCACGCACACACGCACGCACTCTCTCTCTCTCTCTCTCTCTCACACACACACACACACACACACACATTATTTGTTATCATAAATGTATCTCCGAGGGTCAGTAAGAAACTAGAAATAACTGCCTTTGTTCTGTAAATCTCACCAAGTTTCAGCTTTCGCCTCTTCCTTTGTGGAATGAGGTTTCACATTTGTAAAATGATCTCTGTTATCTGTCTGTACCATCAACTTAAGTTCCCTCACCCTCTGCAGTTTTCCCGTCCCATATTACCAAGCAGGTGACCCACAAGGAGGTATACGGCCCTCCCTCAGTCAAGAATCATAAGTTATACTGTGCCTAGCACAATATGTTGTGAATACGTAGCCTTGCTGTGGCCAAACACTTTGTAACAATTTGGCAAACTTAGATATGTAAACAGCACATATTATTCAGTTTTATTTCATCTTAATATATCAGTTGAAACCCACTTGATCGTTGAAGATCCAGGGTAGCGTAGGTCTTTAGCAACCCATGCTTGCCGTCAAGGCGACTATGCTTGTCGTAAGAGATCGGGTGGTCAGGCATCGGGTGGTCAGGTTGATGCATGTCATTGTATATCAATTGCGTCGATCGATGCTCATGATATCAATCACTGGATTGTCTGGTCCAGACTCGATTATTTACAGACAACCATCATATAGCTGGAATATTGCTGCGTGCGGCGTTAAACAAAGAACAACAAAAACGGAAAAAATCCTAATCCTACTTATTTAGTGGATACCATAACAATAAATCAAACCAATAGATCATTTGAGCTAACTAAATATAAAATATAGTCGATAGTCATAATTCTCGCTGTTTGTCCCACGTGAAATGTTCTTCATGAATACTGTAAATCATGAAATTAACGCAATAATGAGAGTATAGAACCCTGGCCTAAAATGCGTCATGACATTTATGAGAGTAGCCTTGCAAAAATCATTGTAGACTCACAATTTAATAATGTAGTATTGGCTTTTAGACGCTCGACCGAATAATATCATTTGATAACTTCAACTGTTCTTCTAATTTCTATTGATGTATGTTACACAGTTAATATGTTCATGGGTTTCTTCACTGAATGTATAGTGTTGAGGACTACTTCAGTTGAGGATAAGTAAGATAAATAATGATGATATCATTATGACATTATTGTCATTAGTATTCCTTCAGATTATTAAAAAGAGTTATTATGTTTTCATATTAAACTTATAGAAAGAGGTATGGATATTGTGGAGATTATTTTTTAGCATCGGCATTGTTAATATAATTATTAAAGATATTATGTTTTGTTTATTGTCTAATGCCGCACTCAGCAACTTAAGGATATTACAACATACATACATTTAGGTTCAGTTGTATTATTAAATTTGTTTTATTTTGCAAATGTTACAGAGACCTGATATAAAAATGTATAGTCGCTATTCTTAAAAGTAAGCATATGTTAGATTTATCAATCAGAAATATTGCACACCAAAGGATAATTATATATCAAGACACTATTCTATGTCGAAATCAACTATATTTGTGTATTCTATTGCTACATGATTGGTTATGACACGGATACGTCATGATAAAGCAATGAGAAATTGACATTTGATGATATAAGATAGCTACGCGATAAATCGCAAAGAACAAAGAAGAAGGAAGTGATATTAATTTCACGATAAAACATTGGTCGATCATGACGTCATTTATGGAGATTCGAACATGCACTCGCAACTTGAGGACGTCGTTAATTTGACGTTGTTTGTGAGAAGGAAGTGTCTAGTGGGTTGTTCCCAATAGATGTAGCTGGAAAAGGTAGATAAATGCAATGTCCGAACAATCGCATCCGAAATTGAGAGCGAAATGACAATCGGTATTGGGAGAAAAGGTACAGATAAACGAGGAGAAAATTGTGAGAATATGCGGGAAAGACCAAATTCAAACCCTCCTGTTCATAAAATGGATTTATCTGGCATTGCCGCGGTCGGATTCTATTCAGGGAGTCATCATTATTTAAGTACGGGGAAATATTCTTAAAGCGTGTACTTTTTCCTAATTTAACAGTCGCCCTTAAATAGGCTGTACGCAATGTTGATATCTTATATAAGAAATAAACGATTCGTGGTCGTTGTTTATGGTACAAAAAACAACACCCACTCACGGTTTGTGACCATATACACTGACATTATATCTCATGTTTATCAGTTGGCAAAAACGACATAGGCCGTTCCATCATCATAAGAAACCCTTGCCAAAAGTAGCGCCAACTGCACGATCCCGACAACACCGGGAGCATGTGTCATTATTCACCATAAAAAATGATGACACTGGGTGCTCGCAAAAAGGCGAGCTCACCCCGATCCACTAGAGGTACCCGTCACAAACACATGCAAAGGCCAGCCAATTGTTCACCCGAAAAGGCACGGAAACACACGGTACAAGCTTGCCGAAATCCAAAGTTCTGTTAATTACATACATTATCCCCTAACCTAAAGTAATCTATACTAGTTCTGAAGTAAATCGTGTTTACCCGCATGAATCGCCTTATGTTATTTATTGCCGATAAACAGAAAATGCACACTTTCTGACAGTAATGTGTGATAAGTCACGCACCAAACCTTTACTCTCGATATACATGTTGCTCTTACTTAAAACACTATAGGGGCTAACAAGATACGTATATTAAAGTGCCATGCTTTCTTGATGTGCTATCCTTCTAATTTGAAATAATGACATAAATAGCTACCACTCATCCTTCATTGTTTTTCAAGGTTGGGTTAATCACAAACATATTTGAATATATACAACAGCTATACTTACTTATCTTTATACTTAAAAGGATTAGGTTGGTCTGTCATACAGACCCCGAAACAAATATGTCCAATACAGCCCAACATTTGGCAAAGTGAAGAAAGTCTCTTGGTTGCTTTTAATTATATTTTATAACTATTGTTTAACAGCTGTGTTTTTTCTGTCAAATATATTCATTTCAGAGATTAGATGTTATTCTAGCATCAGGTCTGTGGTACGTTCAGTGCATCAGCGTTGGCTTAAAAACGATATTTACATATACAAATACATACAGAAGAAATGCTTAGCATTTATCTTTCAAGGAAGAATGTGGGACTTGCTTAATACATATGAATGTGGACATATATGTATGGACATTTGGATGAATATTGATATACCTTCTTATAGATAGTGATCGTAGATGATTGTAGAACGTGCATGAAGAAAATGGAATAATTATTTGAGTAATCGGGTAAATACCACATTTAGCAATATTCAGCCATATTACGATATTGGTTTCCAAAATACAAGACGGACCATGAAATTATGACTTGCATTGGGACCTGGCTTTCTGGTGTGATGTAACACCCCATAATCTCCTGTAGAAAAAGAGCTAAAAGCACGAATACAGATCACGAGATGCAACTGATGTATACATCTGGACATATATTTGCTACGTTAATTCATCAGTATATATGTATTTTGAGCAAAAGGATATTGTAGGATCGACGCTGACATGCGCATATAACCTATTCACCAGTGCTTTAATATTTAATTCATTTGTCTTTTGATACATATCGATAGGAACATGGAGAGTCTGTCTGAAGAACTATAGACATGCATGGGATCTTTTGGATAGTTGTACTTCACGGTTAGACTAACGCTTAATATATTATTTTGGTTAAAACGAGAAACTATATCTAAATTTAAAAGGAGCCCCAGTGAGATGGAAATTTCAGCCTGAACCTGTTGAACATCTAGGCTTGCATTGCAGTAAGACCTAGGCGTAGGGGAAAATAATATGGTCCAGGGACTGTGAGACAAACTACTTCATGGTCTGTATCGCCGTCGTGATCTTTAGAGCTACGAAATTAGAGTCATCTGAGACAGCGACTCGACACCTGTTTGCACCCATCAGATACCAGTCACTAGTGTCACTACTTCTCTCTCCAAACGAACAGAAAAACGATAAATGTCGGAAGTGTTTCTTCTTAATCCTTCTAATTTTCTATTTAGATACATGATTTAACTTTAAAGTAATTATATGTATCTCATGTTAAAAAATGTATTATAGGTATCTGTGATGCTGGTACCGTTTTGTCGCCATTGTGTAGCTTTTGTGGAGTTGCTATGAATATCAATACATGTCTTGAAACTGGCGTGTATGGATATATTATCCATTTACTTATACACACTTATTATGGACATTTCATTGTACCTTATTATTAAAAAGAATCCCCGTGAAGATCCGGGTTAGAATAGGCCTTCAACAACCCATGCTTGTACGAAGGCGACTAACGGGATCGGGTGGTCAGACTCGCTGACTTGGTTGATGCATGTCATCGTATCCCAATTGCGTAGATCGGTGCTCTTGATGTCAATAACTGGATTGTCTGGCCAAGACTGGATTATTTACAAACCGCCGTCATATAGCTGGTATATTGTTGAGTGCGGCGTTTAACAACAATGACAACAAAAACTAATATTAAACACCTTCCAACAAAAAGAAATTAAACTTTTATTTTCTATATATTTAGTTTTATTTATAAAATAATTTGATTCATAATTTAATCATTGCATTGCTTTCTTATCTGTTATTCAATGCACATATTCAAACCCCTAAACTTTTAATATTTGATTTTTTACAAATGGTTACGTTAGTTAGTTGCATCGATCTTTCGTTACCTACTCACACGAACAGATTAAAATAACTTGTTTGTACTATCATATTTCAATTTATTTAATTCATAATACAAAATTAATAATTCATTTATCACAGTATAGACCATATTCGTTTATATCACTGTCTGATGTTAAGGTTTTATTGCAGAAATTATAATGAATTCAAAATGTAGAAAAATACACAATTTGCCATTATTTGAAATTTAATATTTCTTAACTTGTAAACTATACAAAGTATAATATAATGATTAGAATGCCTGTAACGGAAGTTTTTAAGAGAGAAATATTTGTCGATTAGTCCCATTTTTCAGATATGCCCTTCAGTAGTATTATTGTATATCTCCAGATAGACGTTTACATTGTAGTTCTCATTATTTGTGGATAATTCAAAAAGCAACATAGAAAATACATATTCTACCATGACGAAAGAAAACAGAGTATAAAATAACTCGCAATTGTTCAAAAATCACAATAACATATCTGATATAAACAGAGGTGGTGATGCTTTAATCTCTACATTGTGCCCTTGTTCGTGAGTCCTTGTTCTATTCAGCAAACAGCCCAAACCAGAAACTCCACAATATATCCGATTACACTGACCCACACTGGCCCCAGCTGTATTCTCTCAAACGTCAGTTCTCCATGCGATACTGACACCCTTGTACGTCTCCCAGGCCATAGAGAATAAATTTAAAAGGAATCCAGCTCAAGTATAGAACGATTTGGCAAGCCCAGATCGCCTCAATTCTATCCATGGAAGTAAACATTAATAAAACAATGTTGTTCTTGGCTCCTTTAGATTATATTTTGTAGATACATATTTTTAACTACGAAAAATTTACTGACACTGGTACTGTCCCCGTTGAAGCTATTTATAGCTCGAATAAGAATTTCAAATTATCGTCCATTGTTCGATGTCAATACATCGATGACAAGTGAGGATATCATATAATAATCGTTGATGTCGCGCTACACTATAATAAAACTTATAATCAGGTTGACTCGTATGTACATTACTACAGTGATCATGTACCTGATCATGCCCTTACCATAAAATAGATCCATTATATGGTCTCTGGTAATATCAAATACTAATATGTTATTGTGTGATGAATTTAACTGGATCATTGGTGACATGTGATATTAATATTCCATCAATTTCTTTCCTGGTTGGTCTATCCATGTCTACAAAATAAAAATAATAAAATTAAAACATTACTACAGTGACCATGTACCTGATCATGCCCTTCGTAATATCAGAGACCATAAAATAGATCCATTATATGGTCTCTGGTAATATCAAATACTAATATGTTATTGTGTGATGAATTTAACTGGATCATTGGTGACATGTGATATTAATATTCCATCAATTTCTTTCCTGGTTGGTCTATCCATGTCTACAAAATAAAAATAATAAAATTAAAAAGGAGGACAGAACAATTCTAAATTTCAGGCTATAGCTGTGGAAATCTAGACTTTCCCAATCATTGTAGCCTTGCGTTGGTCTCCTTTTTCACTTTATTCTCACGTCACAGCTCATACCACACAATAACAAGACCAGTTTGTCCCCCGCCGGAGCTTCTGGATTTTGGTTATATCGTCTAACATGGCCAACTCTGCTCTTAAGTAAACAAGAACCTAATCAGTGAGGGGTCCTTTATCATCCCTATTTGACTGCTTATAAAAATTTTTTTATCTCTCCTCACAGCTGGTTAATATATATTTTTGCTGCTGAATATTCGAAACAGAGTGATTGAGTTGGTACTACACATGTATACGGTTCCATTTTAAATGACTGCAGCGCTCCATTATGAAGACAAATTGTTTTAACGCCGATCTCAGCAGTTTTCCAGTGATATATGACGTCGGTCTGTTGTATATGAAATAAATGCAAATTGAATCTTGAATCTTGAAAGTTGTAACTTTTCCTCAAATCAGTATGACATGCAGTATACAGTATATCAACTACAATATACTGTATACAACATGCAGTATACAGTGTGTCGAGAGCTCCCTGATGGTGGGCTGGAGCACATATTTCCTACCCCTCTCCCTTCGGCAAACTCCTCATGGGGGGGGGATGTATGTGTCTGTGTGTCTGTGTGTCTGTGTGTGTGTCTGTGTGTGTGTGTGTGTGTGTGTGTGTGTGTGTGTGTGTGTGTGTGTGTGTGTGTGTGTGTGTGTAACGAGGTCGCAGGTCAGGCGTGCACTCGTCAGTTGTCTTATACGGTCAAGAGTAAGATCCTCCGGACGATCACTGCACTGGAGGAATGTGGATTGTTGATGTTTACAGCGTGTTTGGAACTAGGAGTTGAACACTAAGCACTTATAGAGAAGAGCTCACAATAAAACCTTATGGACTTGTGTTTTCAATTCAAGACGTACATATATCAGGTTGAACTTCTACAACAGATATAACTTGGTTACCGCTCCCTAACTGTTACATTTACTGAACTTTACGCCTTTTATACACATTTGTGATGGGGCGACAATGCGACAACGAGACATACTTTGACATTGAAAATGTCGCGCTTTGGTTAATTTTGACACGTTTTGCTTGTTTTTTTTGTAAGGTCGTCAATGCGACAATGTCCCTTCCAAGATTCCATAGTGATCCGTGCAAATAAAACTGAGTTATGAAAAAGAAGTCTAACATGCCAATTAAAAGATAAAGTGTTAAAATGCGCTATAGCAGCTTCTGATTTCATAGCTCTTCAAGAAGGATTATCAATAATGGGATGGGTGATCATCTGCATACCGAGTCTATGCGCTGTAATTAACAATAATGCTCTGAGTCAATACATTTTGTCAAATGTATGACATGTATTCCCTGTAGGAACATATTGTTTATACTCGTCCATGTTTTTGACGGACAATATAATTTACATGCTCGGTAATAGTGAGGACGGGCATCATTGTGTGTTTCCGTGCTTTGTTCAGTTGAACAGTTGACTTGTCCTTGCATGTGTTTGTGACGGGTGCCACCTGTGTGGCAGGATACGCTCACCTTTTCGCGAACACCCGTTGGAAGGCCTGAACCACTTCGGATTTTTATCCCACATCAGTCTGATATACCGTGATATAACTGAAATACTGTTCAAAGTGGTGTTTAATGCGATCACCGTAGAGTGTTACTGCAACTGTCCAAATTTTGTGTAGTGATGTTATAAAAAAAATGTAAAATATAGCATATTCAATTATCCAGTTGAATTGATTAGAATATACTTGCATCAGTGTATTTTATTAACGCCCAAAACCGTATTTGTTAAACACATATAATAACAGATCATATACACGCATGGTGTCTTGACTTATTATTAGCTTTAATAGGCCATTTGGGAATAAAATAGTTCCTCCAAAAGCGAGGAACATCTGTTTTAGTTTGTTTACAAGAAATGTTTTCCAAACAATAACCTCCTAAGATGAGAAAGTCTGTTAAGAACTACCTCAGTAAGTCAATCACAATGACAGATCGTCGTTATACATTTACATCAAGTACAAGACGTCAAAATGGCCAACACGATAGACATGACGGGAGATATTTCCGAAGTTGTTAATTAACCTGTGACGATTTCAAGCCTTTTTCATCACTGATCAATTGGCCGATCATTGACAGGTGATAGTAAAGTGTCAAATATATACTAAGGTAAATTCAAAGATTGCTGTAGATTGTCACGACGATAGTTTGGATTTTGGGTTTTTTCTCTTCTCTAGGATGGGTTGTTTCGAGGGTATCCTTGAATGGGCATGCAACCAAACTATGACTCCCAGAGTATGCAAAGACGCTACGTTCAAAATCAAAGGCTCTAAATGATGAGACACAACACTTCTGTATGAATTCGTACTATGGAATTCCCAGGGCTTTCCCCAGGAATGTGGAAGCAGTCAGTGTTTACGTCATTTCAAGAATACAGTCACGTGAAAAACGTCATGTGACCCACCTCTCGCCCTATGGAAAAGCCGTATATCGTGTAAACTTCACATTGCAAAATTAGTTACTGTTATAACCAAATGAAACACAACCCATTATCCGATAGACGAAAATCTGCATAGCGGATAGATATGTTATCACAATAAACTTGGTAACATGGTTTGGTTTGACTTCTTGCCGCGTGTCTGAATGTCATTAACATGTTACATATCCTAAAACTGACTTTTCAGCAAATCTCGCTGAACTGCGCGCGACAGATACTAGAGCAAGGCATGCCAGAAATACGAAACCTAATGCTTCCGAAAGGAACCCTTGGGCATCACGTGCGTCGGGGGACCAGCGCCATCTGATTGGCCGTTAACAAATGTACAAGGCGGAGCAAAAAGCATCGTTTTCCCGTCCATTTCACGCTTGAAAAACTCGACGCTTTTCCGGACACGTTCTAGACGCTAACCAATTAATCACTTTTAATTAATTTTTAGTCGTTTTTCCGTCCAATGACCATGTACGGAAAAAAACGACGTTTTCGTGTTTACAGTGATATTTCCTACAAAAGTGAATGCAGTTTGATTTGGTATAAGCAAATTTAGAGCCGTTTTCGTTGGCCCATTTTGTTAAGACAGAGCTGTAGCTGTCTTTCTATTGTATTCATATTCTTACCACGACAAGAAATGTTGAAATCGTCCACAAAAAGTGAACCATCAACGCTATTGTTTAATACTTTAGTGAGACTATAAATTTTGATGCTGAAAACTGTGACTGATAGTATGCTGCCTTGAGGGATGCCCTGATCTTGATTGAAATGATCAGACAGGGTAGAGCCCACTCGTATTTGAAATTGACTGTTGTTTAAATATTGAGATATGAACTCAGGTAATCTGCCACTCAATCAAAATTCATGCAAATCTTTTCAAATACCATGTTTCCACGTTGTATCATATGCCTTCTCTAGGTCGAAAAAGATTGATACAATATGTTTTTTGTTGACAATGGAATTTGTAATAAACGATTCTAAACGCACCAAATGGTCAATGGTACTTTTTCTGGAACCACACTGGATGTCACTCAGGTGGCTATTAGTCTGTAGGTATCAGACTAATCGATTGTTGACCATGCGCTCCATGGTTTTACAAACACAGCTAGTTAATGATATTGGACGGTAATTGGATGGATCTGTCTGATTTCGTCCAGGCTTTGGAATCAGAATAGTAATAGCATTGGGCACGAAGGAGGAACATTCCCGGTTGTCCATATTTCATCAAATATAATAAGTAACGTTTCCAAACATGAATCAGGCGGTTGTTTCAGGAGCTGATATTGTATGTTGTCGGCTCCTGCTGCAGTGTCATGAGCTTGCCCTAGGGCAGTATATAATTCATGGAGTGAAAATGTTTCGTTATAGTCCTCACCATTATTATAGTTAAAATTGGCTTTTATTCTGTTCCTGCTGTTTTTGAAACCTACGAAGTTGAGGATTATAGTTTGATAATGAGGAATGGTTTGCCAAAGTGTCACCAAGTTTGTTGGCAATTTCAGATTTAGGAGTTTAAAGTGTGTTAACATCTTTGAGAACTTGGACATGGGATTGCGGGAATTAATTTTTCATACATAGTTCCTCCATGATTGACGTTCATTTTGTTTAAAGGTACGTACGTCTCACTTTGGCACCCGTGGTTTTGACGTTATTGTTGGATGTTGGCGGAAGTATTTCTCGACTTTCTTCCTATTTTCCTTGCTTTTTTACAATCATTTTCCAACCATGGTTTACGTACATGAAGGTTTGCAGAGGACTTAGGAATGCTTTCGTCTTCAATAGCATTCAAGTGATCTGAATTTTTTTTTGTAGGATCAGAAACATTCCTGAAACTGTCAGTTGGCCTTTGAAAAGTTCCACCTTGTTGAAGGTAGTTCGTCAGACGGATTAATAGTTGTAAGTATTGTTGGAAAATGGTCGTCACTTTCAGAATATTTGAATCTGTCAGTGAAAGGTCAAGGGCAGAGTATGTGCCAGTGACAGGATGGGGATAGGTATTAGAACCATCATTGAAGATGCATAAATCATTGTTTGAGATAAAATCTTCAAGGACTTTTCCCTCATTATTTGTATCAGTACTCCCCCATAGGAGATTATGACGGATACATGGCTTCGGGAGCTGATCGTACAAAGTCTGAAGATCTGATTGACGGAGAGTCGAGGAAGGTGGAAGATACAGTGAACACAGTGTAAACACTATGTTAAAAGTAACACGGACAGCAACAGCTTGAGGAGTAGTGTTGAGTGGAACAGGGCTATTGATTATGTCTGCTTCACCATGATAGAAGAACCTCCTGTAGCTTTATCACCAGGAGGTGAAAACGAGTGGTAGGTACTGTACTTATGGATATCAGATACATCTGTGATTTTTAGACATGTTTCTTGCATACAAAAAGCTGATGGTTTAAAATCTTGGTTAAAAGTTGTAGTTCCTTAAAGACCTCTGCAATTCCATGTTTCGTGGATTCATGGTGGTGCTTCCACAGGAGAAATGTCACGGAAACGTGAGGAAGTCTTTGTTGTACTCTTATTATTGTCATGTGAAGATGGAGCTACCTCCATGTCCAGGGGACCAAAGGAGTTATTGATCTCTACTGGGACCTCCTAAAGGAGAGGTGACCTTAGGTGTTTGCAGCTGTTCTTTTTGCTGCTTCTTTTTCAATAACTTTCTTTCCTTGTTGGTAAGTTTCACAGGTTCTGGTTCAGGTGTTAGTTTTGGAGTCATGTTTGACAGTTTTTGGCTTTGAAGTGTTACAGACACCAAGGCGGCACAGCTGTTTTTTGGATTGAAGCTGTTTTAAGTGGCTGACCAAACTTGAACAATGTCAGATCAGTCTGGCAGTCGACAGAGGAAGTAGAGACAGGAGGACGAGAGACTGCAGCAGAGTACGAGATGGTGAAAATGCTTGCAGTAAAAACTTCAACCCTCTTCTTGGCTTCGTGGTACGAGACATTTTGTTCTGTCTTGACTTTAATGATTTGGGACTCGCGTTTCCACACGATCATGATTTTGAAGAAGACCATATGGTTCCCACCGCAGGTTCCCACTTCACATCCTTCCTGCAGTCAGTGGCCTCGTGTTTGTTACCGCAGTGGTAACAAACAGCAGAGGCATGGCAGGACTTGGATCCATGGCAGGTATAGGACTTGTAGTACACGGCAGGACTTGGCAGGTGTAGCACCGGAGTGGATTGGGGATGTACACCTCCACTCCGATGCTACAATAACCAAGGGAAAGACCTTCGGGTGAACGTGAAGAGGTAGGTGTTGGTTGGTTCGACCACACCATTCTTCTTGAAAGTAAATCGTTTGACAGCTGTGACCAACTGTTGGTCAAGTTCCTTGGCTATATCATCTTCGGACACGCCGGACAGGCAGCAAACTCTGTCATGGACAGTGCCCTTACACGAGTTCAGTGTCTTGTGCACTGAGACCACAACCACGATATTGACAAACTCATTTAATTTGAAGAGATTTACAGATTGCTGTCTCCACGCACATTCTACAAGGAAGGAGAAAGCCAGAACGAAGTTTTGTGACATTTTAACCTCTCTATAGATACGAGTGATACCTTTGGAGATTGCAAATGGATTCAGTTTGATTCGTGGTTGTTTGTCTAAAGCTTCAATAACAAAGGAACCTGGCCAAAAGTCGGGTTGAGTGACCATAGTATTTTCGTCTCTATATGTCGTCACTTTGAACCAGGGTGTTGGGAAGCCATGCCGAAAGGGAAATAAATCTGCACCCCTTTTCCCCACCCGCCATGGAGTGTCAACAAGGACAGTTTTATGCTGCAGCTCATTTCCAAGCTGCAAACACCGGGTGATAACGGGGTGGTATACTCCAGCAAATTTGACACGAAAAGCTATACCTATCTCCCAAATTAAAGGTCAGGCTAGTTCTACCCATGAGAATTAATTGGAGACGTACAGAATTCGGACGTCAGCATCACCAGATTGGCCAATGAGCCCCCGACTTCTTGCACAGGGCTCTAAGCAAGTTGTAGACCTTATTTGTAACCCTTTGTCGTCAAGTGCTTACAGTCCACGAGGTTGTGAGAATATCAGTTTATTCAGCAAAGGCATAAAGAAGACACTCCTGAAACAATTTAAAATCACAATATATCACTTGTTTCAGAATAAATGTACAATAACACATTAAATGTAAAGTATCGATCTGCTTCTTAATAACACATTACATCATTACAGCAGATACACAAATATATTTCTGCCTCGATATCTAATCAGTGTAGATGTACCTTCATATACAAAGGCAATATAATTACACATTATTAAACGCATCACTGAGGAAATCATTAAATCATCAGATAATGAATGCACGACATGAACATATTATATAGATAAACTATATATAAAACATACCCTGTGTGTGACGCGAGCCTGTAACATGCTTTCTGTCAGTCGTCTCATTCGACAGTCACACGACCCTAAATACCGATGCAATATTAATTATAATATTGTAAATAACATATACATAATTGAGACATATACATGTGTAGCCAGGTGTGGTGTGATGTGTCCAGCCACTGGGCTGCTAGTCAAAACATGAGGCAGTTCTTGGATGATGATGATATTTATTTATTTGTAGTAGATGGTGGGAGGGAAGCTGTAAAGAAGAGTCCTTTCACCATAAAGAGTTCATGCAGAAAGCATGAGGAGGGCAGGTGAGATAGGAAGTTTAAAGAAGTGGACCAAAGGGCCAATCAGAAGAAAGGTAGCATCTGACAGGTATTAAAGGAAGTCAAGATGCTTCAGTCACATGAAGTGGTGGACATATCTAAAAATAGATAGGGGGAAGTCCAGGTGAAGCTGGAGAAATTACAGAGGCTGCAAAAGGGTATCAGGTTGGTGTTAGTTGGCTGACATTCAACTGCAGACAAGGACAACATATAATGAACACAGAATGAAGTGATGGTGATAATAGATGAACATGTATGTATATATGTATAGAATGAATCTAAGGGGGGTTATAAGTGGGTGGTACTTATGTGGCTATAACTCATTCAGAGTTAGCACCACCACCCGGCTACACATGCATCACTGAAATACAACTTTAGTCATTCATGCCACTATCAATAAATAAATGCATACATCTAGAGGGATATGTACAAAGTCAAGAAATACACCAGATTTACTAAATAATAGCAAATATGCATCAAATACCAAAATACACAAAATACCAAATAACCAATGCATTGAAATATAAAATATATGTATAGATAAGCAATACTCATGAATCAGACCCTAATCTCATCACACTCACCTCATTCACTCAACCTATCGTTTGTTTATGTTTACAAGTTATTTAAAACCTATTTTATTACTGATATACTTCATTTATATTAATGATTAAAAGCATAATGTTTAGATTGATATAAATTAATTACCATTACTAACCTTGATTACTTGATATTTAATCCATTGATAATTGCTGTGCAGTGCAGGTGTGTTTGTAGCATAAGATTAGCAATGGCAGGTGAGAAAAGGATTTGAATTGAAAGGTATACTAATTGGCTAACAACAGGAAAAACTAATGATTGAGCAAACAATAGAACAACTCCCCCTTGGAAGTAAAATAGACTGGACCATTGACCTTTGACCCAGTAGAAGCTTATCAGTAACAAATACTGATAAGGACACAACTAATGATATATAGGAAACCAGGAAATGACACAACTCTCTGTTGAATCAACAAGCTGAAATAGAAAAGACCTTATTTTACACTAAACATACTTACCGTTACATATTTACAAGCTGCAAAATTAACACCTACTACACCAACACCGTATTTGTCATTAAACTTGGGCAGAGTTTGAACCTCGCTCGCGTGTGTGCCAGTAAAGTTTATTTCACATTGTGACTACACGCTACGTCTGTCCGACGCGTCATACCAAAAAACGTTAAAAAATGATACTTGTTGTTACCCTGTCTGGCGCTCGGCAATAGGGGCTAAAACAAGGACTGGTCGGCTCGAAGTTAGTATGTCTGAATGGGATATTCATGTTAAACTGCAGCATGGTATCCCATTTCACCTCACCGATTTATTAGCTGAAGAGCAAAATGTTTTTCGATCAAAACGCAGTACAGTTGATCACATTTACAGTCTTTATTCTGTGGTTAATAATAGAAATGAAATATGTCTAAGCAATCTACCTTTGTATGTTTTATTGACATTATGAAAGCTTTTGATAAGGTTAACCGACATTGTTTATGGTATAGTGAGTGAGTTAAAGTTTAACGTCACATCGGCACTATTTCAGCCATATCGTGACGAGTTTATGGTATAAGCTTCATTCGTTGGGGATACAAGGCAAATTCCTTTAGCAATTCAATCTATGTACAACAATACTTGGTCACGTGTGCAGATGAACGACTCCTATACTGCTGTCTTCAAGGTGAATACGGGTGTCCGTCAAGGTTGTGTCATGTCGCCCACTTTGTTTTCCATTTATATAAATGACCTTGTGAAAGAGTTAAATGATCTTAATTGTGGTATACTAGTGGATGGAAATAAGTTGAACTGTTTATTGTATGCCGATGATATTGCTCTTATTGCGCCGGATGAATGTTGTCTTGAAGCTATGTTGAACTTTGTGTCATATTGGTGTAAGAAATGGCGCCTACAAGTGAATATTAAAAAGACTAAAGTTGTACATTTCAGACCTTGTTGTAAACAAATTTCAGATTTTGTGTTTATGATGGAAAATGATACTGTTGAATATTCAGTATCCTATAAATATCTTGGATTATGGTTTCATGAGAATTTAGATTTAAAGTTTACAGCAAGTGAGATTGCTAAATCTGCTAACCGTGCCCTTAGTGTTATAATATGTAAGTCCAAAGCTGTAGGGGGGGGGGGGGGGTTGCATATGACGTTTTAACACGCTTTATTTGAAATTTAGTGCAACCTATTTTGACTTATGATTCCGCTATTTGGGGTCTTAAAGAATTTAGTTGCGTTAATGCTGTCCAAAATAAAGCCTGTAGATATTTTTTTGTCAGTTGGTAGTAAAACCCCTAATTTGGCTATAAGGGGGAAAATGGGTTCGTCTTCAACACGCTGTAAACAAATTTTACGCTTTTGTCGTCCCCCTCACCATGAAAATTCCGGTAAAATGGTTCGTTCTATTAGTAAATGGTCACCAACATTTAGAAAATCCCGGTATAATAATGTCTGTACAGCTATTAACTCATGGCAATTACCGGTGGCAGACATTTGCAATATATCAACTTCAGATTTTGTTAACTGTAAACTATGGTTGGAAAATTGGCTTAACCAAATTTGGAATGATAAAGGTCAAATAAATGGAAATAAACTTCGCACTTATCGTTTATTTAAAAGTTCTTTTAATGTAGAGAGTTATGTTTCTGCTCCAATAGAAAGAAAACATAGAAGCATCTTAAGTAAATTACGTTGTGGCATTCTGCCGCTAGAAATAGAAACCGGATGATTTTCAAAAGTCCGTATCTGTAAATACTGTAAAAGTAATATGGTTGAAGATGAAGTTCACATTTTGACCACATGTGACTTATTTAAGATTCTAAGATTTTAAATTCCAATTTAAGATATGAGTCTTGGAAACATATTTTGAATATTGATCCACTATTTAGACAGCTTCCACCAGTTGACCAGTTTATTTATTTAATGCAAATTTGATAGTTATTCATGTAAAACCTTAGCTACCCTAGTATATAAAATGTTTCGGTGACGTAAATTCTGTGTTAACATTGATATTTAATAAGAGGTTATAAAATGTTAAATATTATATCAATTATTTAACTACATGCACTTTGTGCATTTTTATTGTTATTTTAGTGACACGAGTGTCTCGTGGGCCTCTCTGGCCGGATGTTGTATGTTTTTTAATATGAAAAAATAATTTAATTTAGCTGCTTATGTACAACGTGTGACACTTTAATAAAATATCATTCTTCTTCTTCTTCTTCTTCTTCTTCTTCTTCTTCTGTAATAAATTAATTAACTGAGCTTCAAGTGAATGAAGACACGTACACATGAAACATGGATGACAATAGGTAAGTAGCAATTGTATTATTCACGCAATCCGAAATCCGACAATGACTACACTGCAGGGATATATTTTTTTTAATTAAACTACGTCCACCAGGGGTATTTCCAAAAAACGACATCCGATGAGCTTCCACCGTTCTCTTTGTCTGCTTTGGTTGAAGATATATTAATTAAAATTTGCCTTTTGTAACATCAAAATCTTCATAGATCTCGGGTAACCAATCAGTGTTCAGGAATGCGTAGATATTGCCTCCAAGTTTATTTACGCTGTCCTTACACACGGTGGCCCAGTCTCTTGTGACGCTAAGTTGCGTTAGTGAGCAAATCGTCTCACCACAGCCAGAACGGGCAGTGTTAGACAGCCAGAAAGAAGCCAGAGATTCGTGCCCTTTTTGAAAGTGAGTGAGTGAGTATGTTTTACGCCGTTTTTTGCAATATTCCAGCAATATCATGGCGGGGGACACCAGAAATGGGCTTCACACATTGTATCCATGTCGGGAATCGAACACGGGTCTTCGGCGTGACGAGCGAACGCTTTAACCACCAGGCTACCCGACCGCCCTTTTGAAAGTATACCACACATTTATTAATACATTTCGAATTTTACAGGCTATCGGGAACAATAGTTTTAAACGGTTTTCGACGCTATAATTTAATCACTTGGGGGATATGTTATAAGTAAATATATCATGACTTCCAATTTACTTATATTAAACCATTGATTTTGTTTTTTGCATTTATGTTTATTTGTGGTCATAAAAAAATCCCCTCTTAACCCTTAGACATCTTAGACGAGGCCTTTGAAGCAAACTTCATACTCAAACGTAAATACCTGATAAAACATGTAGAAACGTTTTGGGGGTACGAACCACTCAAATCACTGATGAATGTTCACTTTTATTTAGTTCCTCTAGGACTTGATTATTACCTCCCCTTGACAGTTCTTTCGTTCAGTGAAACTCGTTTGTGCTTACTTCCGTTTGATTCATTGCGGGAAGAACGTTCGTGTTGTTATCAAACAACAACACATTGCAGGCCCATTTTCACTTCATCTTTGAAGTTGGTCTGTTGAAGGGGTGTGAAGTGGGATGAAGAGAAGAAAATTGCCCATGTCAGACGCAAATGGCAGATTCCTTGTGGAACATTGGCTTCTGTTTCATTCACTTCCTGATATTTGCTCAAGGTAGCCTGCAAGTTGCAACGGGGTACACCCAACTCGCCTAAAATCCGCCTCACCTAAAAGGATTTTGACCCGACTCGCCTAAAATGTTTTTGAGCGAACTACTGTCGGTTTTTGTATTTCAGAATAAGTATGTAACTATCAGAAATACATAGTAATGCATTTTATACGCATAATGTACCTAAATGTTAGTGTTGTAGTCTCGGTCCCAATAGCGTAACCGGCTGGGCTCTGACTCACTGACTCAACATGAAGTGCATATGTAAATATGACAGAAGACAAATTCTATGGATGATACGTTTGTTTTTTATATAGTATTTCCATACTTGTGTATGAATATTCTAGTAATTGTGATCATTAGGCCTAACCTAAGTTATATTTGCCAAACGCATACCAAAATATTATACATATTTTTTAGGCGAGTCGGGTCAGATTTTTTTAGGCGAGTCGGGTGCAACTCGTTGCAACCAAGAGGTATCGCTCTACTTGTCATGTACGCTAAACGGAACAAAATGCACTCACTAACCTTTATGATTATTTGTGTTCTCTATATGAGATGCCATTTATTTTGTCTAACAATTCATATTTTATTGATAAAAGTTCGTTATTTACATTAGTAGCTCCGAGTAAAAGCCGGGCTCGCATTTTATTTGACAAGGGAGAGAACTCCATCGTATCGCGGTACAGAGAAAAGTTGTGTATGGAGGTCCGAATTGGACAAAAAGAGGACATAATTCTACCAACCACTTAGTATGATCATGCCAGACATGCCATCAGTGATTTGTCCAGACAAGGGCAAGGACAGCACAAGTAAAATTCTAAATGTGTTATCAGTAGTAGGTATTCAATGCATATTAACCGAAAAGTAAGAGAAAAATATTTAAAAAATCAACAACAAAATATCAGAAATGATATTCTAAATTTGTTTATTAAAAAAATTGGATGACAATAATATGTCACAAAATGGAAAAAAATGTCAAACGTCAACAATAAATATATAAAAAGCACTCCTAGTATGCCCTAAGTATGTATTTATCTTTTGGCTACTAGTGAAGAACATATTTCTAAGTTTGGCATTATGACCCTTATGATCTCCCAATAGATTCTGGGCACAGAGGGGGGCACGGGTGGCCCAGTCGTCTAAGGCCCCGCGATTCTCTGTGCAGAGTTGCGTCCCTTGGGCATGTCAGAAACCTATGATTGTTGGTTCAAATCCCGGTTTGCCCTGATTATGTTTCTAGGTTTCTCATCACCATACCCGTGCTCGTGGGTTTCACCGAAGTGGTAAACGTCTTAGACCTGCATCACTTCAGGCTTTCCTCCCACATTGAGGTGACACGCCGCGATATAACTGGAATACTGTTAAAAGCAGCGTTAAACCCAACTCACTCACTCACATTATATGCATAGATTTCTTTCAGTGACAACACTCTAATAATATTTAATTTGACAGTATTGTTTTCACGGGTCATCGTCGCATTTGAACAGATACTAGAACCTGGATACGTGCAGTATATAAATGGATAATTTATTAATAACTAACAAACCATGTCAAATAAATTATGATGTTATTGTTTCACTGAATATAATAAATAGTACATAAACTGCTGACTTGTTATTTTAATTGTGAATTGATATTAGTATTCATTACCCTATATTCGTGATATGAGTCATATTCGCCTCATAGTGTATTCGTTGCAGCCCTACCAAATAGTAAGCTCTCTGTTGCTCTCAAAGCTTGAAATACATTCTCTTTGCAGATTTCTATCATGTTTTCTACATGAAAATATTGCCACACATCTTTTGAATATTTAGTAACCGAAATTTTGCATTTTGTACCATATAATTGTACATAGAATTATTTAGATATAATTACCAACAATTACTGTGAAAGAATAATAAGCAGTGATGCGGCAGTCAAAGAGGCTTTCAATCTGAGGGTTTATGATGATACCTCTGACCAATCAAAATCAAGTATTTTTCCAATATTTATGGTGGATTTGCCCTTAAACAAAAATGTAAACTTTCATTGCACATCTAGTCTCATAATTTCAAATATGATTATAGATGGCTCTGCCTTGTTTATATTTAATTACCATGTTCGACGTAATAAGCGCCCAGGGTGCTCTTAAAATTAGGAATAGGGGGCTCTTATTAGAATATTATTTTGGTGGGAAAAAAACAGAGTTGAAAGATAAATTTCGTGGTTTATGCTGACAGCCTGAAATGTTTATGTACGACAGATATATTTTTCCAGAATTAAACTGCCCATAATTAAGGGTGCATATAACACACGAGTGTGTATTATACGCAAATAAATAAGTCTTGTGTACATTGATCAGTTGGAAGGGGTGCTAATTGGGATTGTTCACTTGCCAATATATTAACAAATATCGCCCTGGGCACTTATTAGAGTGGGACGCTTATTACGTCGAATACGGTAATACTGTAAGTAGGACTACCTTAATAAAAGACACACTTATAACAAACTGACAAATTCTAAAAAACTGGTCCTGGGTCTTGGCCATTTGCTAAATTTATGATGTATATATGCCTATAACAAACTATGATTAAAATGAACTAAAATTAGAGTCAGTTCGTTATAACCATAGTTTACTGTATTTATTTTTTTATTGTAAAATTAAGAAACTTGTGATGCCTTGCTTAGCATTTCTATCAGTCCCACTACTTAAACAAACCGGGGCGGTCGGGTAGCCCAGTGGTTAAAGCGTTCGCTCGTCACGCCGAAGACCCGGGTTCGATTCCCGACATGGGTAAATGGCGTTTGATGCTTGAGTTGTTGCCAGAATGATCATTGAGACGCTTTTCTTTTTGCCTGTATGGAACCCATTATCAGCATGATTATCCTTGTGGTTTGCAGGTCAGATTTGTAGGTTCTCCAGCTACAATGCTGACTGTCGCTACCGAATTGACGGCTACGTCATGGTGCACATCACAGCAACTATCAACTACTGTAATGATCCTATAGATGTCAGCTTCCAGTTGAAGGTAGGTCATAGCATGACACATGTCTAACTGTCTGTACTATAGATGTCAGCTTCAAGTTGAAAGTGGGTGTTTGCACGACACTTTCTAGATGTCCAGATCTAACACACATCTTCAGAAACTTGGTGACCAGTAATTTGCTATCTCCCAATAGATTCTGGGCACAGAGGGGGCCACGGGTGGCCCAGTCGTCTAAGGCCCCGCGATTCTCTGTGCACAGTTGCGTCCCTTGGGCACGCCAGAAACCTAGGAGTGTGGGTTCGAATCCCGATTTGCCCCGATTATGTTTCTAGGTTTGTCAGCACCATACCCGTGCTCATGGGTTTCACCGAAGTGGTAAACGTCTGAGACCTGCATCACTTCGGGCTTTCCTCCCACATTAAGCTGACACGCCGCGATATAACTGGACTACTGTTAAAAGCGGCGTTAAACCTAACTCACTCACTCACTTCAACATGCTGGCATTTAGGTTTGGATCAGTTTGGTTTCTGTTTCAGTCTGATAATCCGTCCCTTGTGTGGAGCCACACGTTTACAAATGACAACGAGATTCAGATTGTACCTGGATATGAAAAGAGCATCCAGATGCAGGTTCTGCTTCGTATAACTGACGACAAGAAACTGTGGGTCAAGGTAAGTGTTGTGTTCAGTAGATCCTCCGTCAGAAACAGTTATCACATAACAAGAAACTGTGTGTTAGGGTAAGTGTTGTGTTCAGTAGATCTTCTGTCAGAAACAGTTATCAGATGACAAGAAACTGTGTGTTAGGGTAAGTATTGTGTTCATTAGATCCTCCATCAGAAACAGTTATCAGATGACAAGAAACTATGGGTTAGGGTAAGTATTGTGTTCAGTAGATCCTCCGTCAGAAACAGTTAATGCGGCTGTGCTGTTGCTAGGATACTGGTATTGTGACACTGTGGCTGTGGTGTTGCTAGGATACTGGTATTGTGTCACTGTGGCTGTGCTGTTGCTAGGATACTGGTACTGTGACAGTGGCTGTTGTTTTGCTAGGATACTGGTATTGTGACACTGTGGCTGTTGTGTTCCTAGGATACTGGTATTGTGACACTGTGGCTGTTGTGTTCCTAGGATACTGGTATTGTGACACTGTGGCTTTTGTTTTGCTAGGATACTGATATTGTGACACTGTGGCTGTTGTTTTGCTAGGATACTGGTATTGTGACACTGTGGCTGTTGTTTTGCTAGGATACTGGTATTGTGACACTGTGGCTTTTGTTTTGCTAGGATACTGATATTGTGACACTGTGGCTGTTGTGTTGCTAGAATACTGGTATTGTGACACTGAGGCTTTTGTTTTGCTAGGATACTGGTATTGTGACACTGTGGCTGAGCTGTTGTCAGGATACTGGTATTGTGACACTGTCTGATTTCAGGCTGACTTCCTGGCGGGGAGTCAACAAAGGAACTTTATGAACGAGAGAGTTGGACTCTCCAAGACAGAGTCCTGTTTGCAATGTGAGTTCCATTCCCTACCTTCATATCACAGGATTTACCAACAGCTGTCTGTTTTCAAGACAAGTGGACTCTTAAGTATTCATTTAAAAAACATGCCCCAACCATGCCCATACACCCACCCCACTCATGCACACTTCCCACACACACACACACACACACACACACACCCCCACCAATACACACACCCCCCTCATTCATACATACCCACCACATCAATACATACCCACACCACCCATACACTCACACCCCAACAACACACACACACCCCAACCATACACACTTCCCACCCATCCAATATAATTGAATATTTCCACATATTGTTGCTGTAGCTTTTATAACGTACAAATTCCAAGAAACATTGCAGCTAACAATAGTTCTAGTAAAGACATCTGTGTTGAATGTTATAAAAAATATTAATTATAAAAACAAGCCACCCTACCGACCCATATCTTTTGGATCCTTGTTACCTGAAACACAAGTATTATTTTGATTGGGCTAAACCAGGGAGTAGTAAAATGGCGAAATGTTTCTCACAATGACCTGTATGTAATGCCTCAATCATTTCTTCACAGTGAACGCAGCAGGTAAAATAGCTCTGGGCTGCCTCATAGCTCTGCTCATCATTGCGGGCGTTCTGGTTGTGGTTCTGGTGGTCGTCCGCCGTTGGCGCCGTCTGGCAGATCAAGAAGCAGCCATTATTCAACAGATGGAGATCAACGAATCAACCAGCAATGTTCCGGATTGTCTGCGGGAAACCCACGACCTTGGACTTTACGACGATACGTCACCGGTTGTCCGCTACAGCTTACCCACAATTCCTGAACAAAATGAAAGTTCCAGTGACGGTGGTCATGTGAGCATCGAGATGTCTAACGGCAACTTGCCTACTGAACTGAACATCGGTCGTTCGCCAGGGACAATATCAGTATGATCGGGGGACGGGGGACCCAGTCATCAGGCGTTCTCAAAGGTCTGAGCAGAGTTCCGTCCCTTGGGTGTGCCAGGATCCTATGATAGCGGGTTCGAATTCTGGTTCATCATGTTGAAGTGTTTCTAAGTTTGACATTGCCATAACTGTACTATTGTTTCACCAAAGTGGTATACGTCTAAGACCTGAGTCACTTCAGGCTTTCCTTAGACCTGATGCTGACATGCTGTGATGTTATTGAAATACTGTACCAAGCAGTTTTTAACCAAACTGACTCACTAACTCAACGTGATGGGTTGTTTTATCAGGGCTGTTCTGTGGTTGTGTACACGTGAACATCCAGGTTAGAGTTGTTTTTTTAGCAAACTATGCTTGTTTGTAACAGGTGACTAGCGGAATCAGGTGGTGAGACTCTCTGACTGACAGGGGGCACTGGTGGCCCAGTCGTTTAAGGCGCTGCGATTCGCTGTGCAGAGTTGTGTCCCTCGGGCACGCCAGAAACCTATGATTGTGGGTTCGAATCCCCGTTTGTCCCCGAATATGTTTCTAGGTTTGTCAGCACCATATCCTTGCTCATGGGTTTCACCGAAGTGGTAAACGTCTGAGACCTGCATCACTTCGGGCTTTCCTCCCACATTAAGCTGACACGCAGTGATATAACTGCAATACTGTTAAAAACGGTGTTAAACCCAACTCATTCACTCGCTCACTCACACACTCTGACTGACTTGCTTGTTGCATATCATGGTATCCCATTTGCGTAGATCGATGCTCATGATATCAGTCACTGGATTGTCTTGTTCAGATTTTATTATTTACAGACTGCTGTCATCTAGCTGGAATGCTGAGTGAGGCATTAAACAACAAATAAACAAACAAACAAACTAATCTCATTAAAGTCAGACCTTAGTTCTCGATACCGCTGAACAAAGATCTTAAGACATCCCATAAGGGGTCGCGTCAGAACGACCTTTCATCCGACTAATCAGAGCATCGCTTACCAGATTATGAAAGTGACAGTCATAGCATAACACAGGGTATTCCGATTCTAGTTACAGGTTTAACGACTGAATCAATACAATCTAAACCATCTATTAGCCATTCCAGAATGTTCTTTTGTTCAGATTTCAAATTTGTAATCGAGAATTTGTAAAAATATGTTTCGAAGCCTAGTCGACAATTTGAAATTGGTGCCGTAAAGCACGAGAAAGCTGAAGTTATATATTTTTTGTTCACAATCTGAGAAATGTGGACTGCTATTTTTGAACAGGCGATGACAGGATTGAAGCAACTTGGGTTGTTTACACTTGTGAATTTGTGTTGTTTGTTTATATTGAGTAATCAATGTTTGACATATTCTGTATACCGGTAGATGGCACAAGACTATTCTGTATACATGGAACAAGACTAGTCGATGTTATATGGCCTTGCATAGTTCATCTTATACATTTTATCACAAATTTAGTATGTTTATGAACATCTTTCCAAGACAAGGGTGTTCTCTGACTATTAGACCTGTGAAGATCCGGGTAGAATAGGTCTTCAGCAACCCATGCTTGCCGTACGAGGCGACTTATGGGATGATTATTTACGGGTTGCTGACTTGGTTGATGCATGTCATCGTATCACACAATTGCGTACATTGATGCTTATGATGTCAATCACTGGATTGTCTGGTCAAGACTTGATTATTTACAGACTGCCATTATACAGCTGGAATGTTGCTGAGTGCGGTGTTAAACAACAAACAAACAAACAAACACTGACTATAAAAGTCCAGAATCCCACCTTGCCCGACTAGGCTGAAATTTTAGTCGTAGCAACACCACTAACTACTACGAGTTATGTCCCTTCTATGACCTTCCTATTGACCAATCAGATTCCATCTCTCATATCACTTGAATTTGCTGGGGCAGTAGGTTAGCTGAGTGGTTAAAGCGTTCGCTCGTCATGCTAAAGACCCAGGTTCGATTCCCCACATGGGTACAATGTATGAAGCCCATTTCTGGCGTCCCCTGCAGTGATATTGCTGGAATATTGCTAAAAGCGGCATAAATCAATACTCACTCACTTGCGTTTGTTTCAAACAAAATGGCAGCTCCCGTTCAAGACGACAATCTGATCAAGTTAGCCGAAGAAGGTTTCAAATTCCCTGTCTGATCACAGACCTATATAGGTCCGTGGTCTGACGCGGTGCAAAGTGAATGTAGCACAACGCTTGAGTAAGTTGATTAAAAACATGAAAAGATTTGGAAAATATCTGTCGACGCCTAGCAAATCCGAAATCTACATGGCAGTTGCCATGTTGTTTCCGAACAGAATGTGATTTCGTTTCTCGATTGTGATTGGACTATTCATAGACTCATTTATCCAGCCAAGTATAACTCACAAAAGGGTAGAAGCGGACTTTTATGGTCAGTTAACTCCCTTGCCTCGGGAAGATTATATTTCATATCAATTACATGCTGATGCTAATAACGAGTTGAGTTGTGATTTGCGGACATATCCTATCAGTTTTAAGTATTAAGATTTATTGAATAGTTAGACAGATGAACAAGGTTTTAGCTGTCTTGAACGTGTGAAATATCAGCGTGTTTATTAGTTTGCCTTGAAAACATCCTTCCAATTCAACAGATATTTTCTATATTAAATAGAAGACAAATGGTTTCACAGAGCTATGGTTTACATTTGTATACACATACCGGTATATATATATTTGTAATATTCAGATTAATTTTTGGATTCTGATATCAAACATGTCAGATTCTCAGTATTTCCTATTTTTTGTAGATTGAATGCTTAGCAGGGCTTTGTCCCGACGGACTCAAGACGCTGATTTTCAACCCAAGTCTGCCACACTAAGTCTAATTCAAATACCGTATTCGACATATTAAGCGCCCAGGGCGCTCTCAAAATTATAAATAGGAGGCTCTAATTAGAATATGATTTTGGTGAAAAACAGCAGAGTTGGAAGATCGTAAATTACGTGGTTTATGC
Source organism: Haliotis cracherodii (assembly GCF_022045235.1). NCBI lineage: Eukaryota > Metazoa > Mollusca > Gastropoda > Lepetellida > Haliotidae > Haliotis > Haliotis cracherodii. The sequence goes on from NW_027266299.1 coordinate 193,516, forward strand.
TGACAGTCTGAAATGTTTATCATGTTTATTTATACGACAGATATATTTTTCCAGAATTTAATTTCCCATAATTAATGCATATATCACATGTATTATACACAAATAAATAAGTCTTGTGTACATTGATCAATCGGAAGAGGTGCTAATTGGGATTGTTCACTAGCCAATATATTAGTAAATATCGCCGTGGGCGCTTATTACAGCGGGGCACTTATTACGTCAAATTCGGTAGATATAACCAGTGTAGAGTCTGTAAAGACGACTTGCGTTGCATCGGTAATGGGATCGATGAAGAGGTTGAGGATTTAGTGGTTTATTGTACATCACTGTATTCACTGCCATGTCATAAAGCATCAGATTAATGAGACCTGACTGGATGTATTAATTTTGAGTCTTCATATTATGGGATGGCAGAGATATTTTACGTTTTTGGTAACTATGGAAACTTAACCAGCTTGTTATTCAGAATCATTTATCACATCTGTAAATATTCGTCAAGAAAATTCACCATGCTCCTTGATAACATTTTGACATTTTGTTTTGGCTACCCTGTAGTACCAGCTGTAGTACCAGCTGTAGCACCAGCTGTAGCACCAGCTGTATCACCAGCTGTAGCACCAGCTGTATTACCAGCTGTATCACCAGCTGTATCACCAGCTGTATTACCAGCTGTAGTACCAGCTGTAGCACCAGCTGTATTACCAGCTGTATTACCAGCTGTATTACCAGCTGTAGTACCAGCTGTATCACCAGCTGTATTACCAGCTGTATTACCAGCTGTAGTACCAGCTGTAGCACCAGCTGTAGTACAACTGTATTACCAGCTGTATCACCAGCTGTATCACCAGCTGTAGTACCAGCTGTATCACCAGCTGTAGTACCAACTGTATTACCAGCTGTATCACCAGCTGTATCACCAGCTGTATTACCAGCTGTATTACCAGCTGTAGCACAGCTGTATTACCAGCTGTAGCACAGCTGTATTACAGCTGTATTACCAGCTTTAGCACCAGCTGTATCACCAGCTGTAGTACCAGCTGTAGTACCAGCTGTAGCCCGGTCTGTAGTCTTGTAGTCTTGGATTGAAAACATGGCTGGTGTGTGTGATGTATATGTTTATCGGCTGTACTTGACTGTGTTGTTTATATTGTGGTGTCGGCCTTTCTCCAAGACACATAATTTAGGTAGTGATTTCAAGTGTCAGTTAGGGTATGCCTGTATCCAAGGTCAACCATTTCCTGGTAGCATATGGTAACTTCTGTTCGGTAAATAATTTGAAATATGGGGCCTCGATATGCATTCCTCCAATGATATGTATCACGATATTTGAGACAGGATACGGTATGTATCACAATAATTGAGATAGGATATGATATGTATCACAATAATTGAGATAGGATATGATATGTATCACAATATTTGAGCCAGGATACGATACGATACGTATTACAATATTTGAGCTAGGATACGATATGTATCACAATATTTGAGCTAGGATACGATATGTATCACAATATTTGAGCTAGGATACGATATGTATCACAATATTTGAGCCAGGATACAATACTTATCACAATATTTGAGTTAGGATACAATATTTATCACAATATTTGAGCTAGGATATGCCAAATTTTACACAAAATCTTCAGTGCATTGTATCTCACAATCAGATGCTATCATCACTGTGCTAACTTTATTAACACCTTGATCTTGCAACCATAGGCATTATTTGTCCACTAGTCTTGGCAGTGATAACGTATAGTAAAACCCTAAAAAAAGGCAACTTTCTGCTAGTCCTTATGATACCTTAACTATTAGGCAGTTTGGTAGGGTCTGTAGGACTAGTGCCAATTTGTCCTTTTTATATTTTAATTTGTGCAAAATATATAGTTACATGTGTGTTTGGTAGTGAATTCATCCGATCTCACATTTAGTCTGCTGAGAGTTGTGGAGAATTAACCATTTTTTGCGACAGTATCTTGTTTCATGAGACATGTTTCTGTTGTATGCAGAGAAATTCATCTTCCCTAGGCAAGGGTATTAACTGACTTAAAGTCCAGTTTCCACCCTTGCCGTCCTAAGCTGTAATTTCGTGGCTCAATCGTAGCACCACTAGTGGCTATTATGAGTCATTACAATAAAACCTTGCGAATACAACTTCTTTGAGTGGCATTTAGAAGTTGGAATGGTATCTAAGTCAAAATTGTTATGGATGAGCAACTTCTTAATCACAATTGGGCGACGTTTCGGTGTCGATTCTAACACCGATATCAAGCAAAGATGTACAAACTAGGTATGAGCATGATATATATACATAACAATTAACAATAGATAGATGTTTATATAACAGATAAGGTTGATGTACACTGATTGATTTACAGTCCAGTTTCTACTCTTATTATGGTATTATGGAGTTACATTTTGACTGGACTAACGAGTCTATGCATAGTCCAAACAATGAATGAGCAATGAAATCAAAATCCAGTTTGTAAACTGTCGTGCAGATTTCGGTCGATTGCAGGATTTGCAAAGCATGTGCACCGCCAACTCTACAGATATTTTCATAAGTAAGGATAAGAATTTATGGATGAACAACTTCTTTATTACAATTGTTCATCCACAAATTCTTATCCTTACTTAGTACTCCAACTTCTAAATGCCTATCAAAGAAGATATTTTCATGTTTTTAATCAAGGTGCTTGCGTGATTTGATGCACAGCGCAATGTAAGACTGGTTTATCACAATATAGATCTTGATTATTGATCAGATCGTCTTGACTGGGTGCCACCATTTTGTTAGAAACAAATGCAAGTGTTGGAATTGGATTGGTCCATAGGAGAGGCTCAGAAGGGACCACTGGTGGCGCTACGATCGAGCCCAGGAATTCCAGCCTAGTTCGGCAAGGGTGGAAACTGGACTTTTAAAGTCAGTTAACTCTCTTGCCTCGGGAAGATGTTATCTAGCTGGTAGTGTAATTGTTCGAAACATGTTCGATCTCGACTAATCTTCTTTCCACAAGATATGTTTTCATGTTTTTTGACAATTTGAAACATTCCCGGTTGACTTCCATCCCAATGACCAAAGATGCTCCTGTTAACTGTGAACTACCAAAGCATTATTTTACTGTGGAAAACTGCTGATGTCGTCCTGACTGACGAGCTCGTTGCAACTGACAATGTCTGCTGGTCATATACACCGAGTCAGAGTCTGTAACGATCTTTTAATATGTAGATGGTTTTATTAACATTTTAACTGATAGAAAAGGGGTTAATATACATTTTATTGAGCATTTGTGTCATGCTAAATTAACACTTATTTTTAAGGGTACCATGCTATCAGTATTGTCATAAGGTAAGATTAATAGTATTTCAGTTTTTAGATGTTTTAACTTCATGGATAAAAACATACATCTGTGAGAAAACATCGTACACACGGTGCTGTACACTTCCCCCCCCTACACACGGTGCTGTACCCAGTCCACCGTCAACAGGGGGCTGTACCCAGTCCACCGTCAACAGGGGGCTGTACCCAGTCCACCGTCAACAGGGGGCTGTACCCAGTCCACCGTCAACAGGGGGCTGTACCCAGTCCACCGTCAACAGGGGTCTGTACCCATCCACCGTCAACAGGGGGCTGTACCCAGTCCACCGTCAACAGGGGACTGTATGCAGCCCACGCCAAATCCTTTCAAGGGTACAAGCCTGATATTGGCTCCCGGTGAAGATCCCGGTTAAAATAGGTTTTCAGCAACCCATGCTTGCCGTAAAATGCGACTATGCTTGTCGTAAAAGGCGACTAACAGGATCGATAGGTCAGGTTCGCTGACTTGGTTGATCAATGCTCATGATGTCAATCACTGGATAGTCTGGTCCAGACTCCATTATTTTCAGACCGCTGTCATATAGCTGGAATATTGCTGAGTGCTGCGTTAAACAACAAACAAATCTGTTGCTTTTGCGTTAATATTGGAGAATGATTAGCAGAGGTGATTAGGACAAACTGAATGTAAAAAGACTGCAGCTTGTGCTTGCAGACTGTTTGCCAGTATTGTGTTGTAGCAATACATCGTCTACCATTGCATGCCGTTGGTTATTCTTGTACGACATGCTCAATCTCATTAAAATCAGACCTCAGTTCTCGCTACCGCTGAACAAAGATCTGAGGACATCCCATTACGGGTCAAGTCAGAACGACCTTTCATCCGACCAATCAGAGCTTTGCTTACCAGATTATGAAAGTGACAGTCAGAATGTGATTTCTGATCATGTAGCCTCGAAAACTTTAACTCCGAATGTTAGTTACGGGTTTAACGACTGTATCCATACAATCTAGACCATCTATTAGCCATTCCAGAATGTTCTTTTGTTCAGGTTTCAAATTTGTAATCGAGAATTTGTCAAAATATGTTTCGAAGCGTGGTCGCCAATTTGAAATTAGTGCCGTAAAGCACGAGAAAGCTGCCTTCTGATTGGTCATTCCATTGGTCGGTCAAAGTTTGTGTGAACTAAGATCTGATTTTAATGAGATTGCACAAAATTTGGATTCGTATCATGAAATATTATTATGTTTTTAACTTACAAACTAGAGAGGGTGTTTGATTAAAAAAACACAGCTTTTTATTCAGAAATTGAGATTCTGTGTTTTTTTTACATGTTTTTTTACATGTTTTTTTATATATTTGGATGTAATTATTTACACAGGTATTTTTTGTACTGATATTCAAGGAATTAATCATCAACTGTTTATGTAACCCATTTCTGTTCTCAACATCTGTATTTTTATACAAGCATGCGTGGCAAGATCTTACTTTAATCTGATTCATTAGGTATATACCAGATGCTTTGTTTTTATATAAGTGCAGATGGGGTCCAAGATGACCCAGGTGAATAAAGTGCTGCAACTTCTTGTACTTGTACGAGTTGTGTCCCTTTACTGAGGCCTTATACAGAGTTGTGTCCCTTTGATGGCTTGCCAGCAAGCTCCTTTCCAGCGCATGACTCCTTCGTTACACCCTCGGTAACATCGCTGCCACCATTGTGGGTGTGGCCATAACAAGAATCTTGAAATTTTCCCTTTCTTACTATACTAATTACATGAAACAGAAATTCAAATTGACAAGCAAAGAAAATAATTAAGCTGGGGTAAGAGTATTCAGCGTCATGGCAGACATTTGTAATCATTGTGGTCTGTCGTTTACGAGCTCAACTCCAAGCATGGTTTCTGCCACCTATCAGCTCTGCGAATGGGCTATTGCTGTGAGGAGCTTGAGTTCTTGTACAGAGTTGTGTCCCTTTACTGAGTTCCTGTACAGAGTTCTGTCCCATTACCGATTGATCATCTCCTTGTGAGTATCACATGCCCCAGTTGTTATCTATGGTCTATGGTCTATCTTATTACAATCAGATCTTTTATCATGTTTACTCTAATACGATACCTCTATGCATGAGACCCGTGAAGATTCCGGGGTAGAATAGGTCTTCAGCAACCCATGCTTGCCCTAAAGGCTGAAAATGCATGTCGTAAGAGGCCACTAAAGGGATCGGGTGGTCAGGCTCGCTGTCTTGGTTGATGCATGTCATCCATCCCAATTGCGCGAATCGATGCTCATGATATTAATCACTGGATTGTCTGGTCCAGACTCTATTATTTACAGACCGCCGTCCTATAGCTGGAATATTGCTGAGTGCGGCGTAAAACAACAAACCAACCAACCAACCAACAAGATCGTGAAGCAATCGACTGTGTATTGTATCGATGTGAAAGATGTGTTTTGAATGTTATTGCTTTCAACACTTTGTCAGTTATATCAAGGCTTGTATGTTGCTTGATGCAAAAAGAAATACGAAATGCCCCCAGAATATCAAATGGTCGGTCCCTAATTCCACAAATAACCAATCCAGTAAATACAAAATGACTGTTTATTCAAAGACATCTCAACCAACCAACCAACCTCTATGCTTGAAGATTTGAGGGCAACACAAATTCCGTTCCTTAAGTACCGGGTAGACATTATTGCTGCACCACTATGGTGCTGTGGCTGATTCACACATCCTGCTGTTTCTGAGCACCGTGGCATCTACACCCAAACTGGACTACAATCAAAGGAATAATTGTATTCTGTGTGGGTTCTCATTTGTACAAATCAAAATTTCCAAATCAAGGTGAAAATATGACAGCTGGCTTAAGAACCCAAGGAGCATTCTGTTTGATTAGGCAGCTTTGGGTTCGGCTCACACGACCTGCTATGAAAGTGGTTGAGTGAGTGAGTGAGAGAGTGAGTGAGCGAGAGGTTTTACGCCGGTTTTAACAGTAGTCCAGTTATATCGCGGTGTGTCAGCTTAAGGCGGGAGGAAAGCCCGAAATAATGCAGGTCTCAGACGTTTACCACTTCGGTGAAACCCACGAGCACGGGTATGGGGTTGACAAACCTAAAAACATAATCGGGGCAAACTGGGATTCGAACCCACAATCATAGGTTTCTGGCGTGCCCAAGGGACGCAACACTGCTCAGCAAATCGCAGCGCCTGAGACGACTGGGACACCCATGCCCCCGGAATGTCTGCAGGTCATAATGAAGAGGGGTATAGTATCAGAAAGATCTGATGTTAATGAGACTGGGTACCGGGTATATTTGTCCCGATTGTGACTTCATCACTTGGGCTTTCCATTCTGTTACTCTCATCACTTAAGCTGTCCATTAAAACTGATAGTAAGTATTTCATATGAAACTCGGGGCAGTCGGGTAGCCTAGTGGTTAAAGCGTTCGCTCGTCACGCCGAAAACCCAGGTTCGATTCCCGACGTGGGTACAATGTGTGAAGCCCATCTCCGCCGTGATATTGCTGGATTATTGCTATAAGCGGCGTAAAACCATATTCACTCACTCACTCATATTAAACTCATTTTACTGCCACAGATCACATTGACTCACAAAGTCGGTTTCTTTTGATAAATTTGTTATGAAGTTTCCTTAGGGTCACATTGCTCAGTCTTAACTGTTGATCATGTCCGGTCAAAATTTAAGAATGTCCGGACAGAAAAATTTAAATGTCCGGTAAGCAATATTTTAGACCGGACATTTGAGATTCTCAATCGGACATGTCCGGCGCATATGACGGTTTCCGGACCCCTGGGTCACAATTCAATTACGATCAAACAAAAATCATTATGACAACTGCTTCCCAAAGTTTAGTATTTCAGCACTACAGCCATGCTCGTGTGCTTCACCATAGTGACTGGAATCACTTTGGACATTCCCACCCATCACACTGTGTTCGAATTAGGCGGATGCCTGTAGGCCCGTGGCAAGTAGATCTCATGTCGGGCCCATTTTAATTTTAGTTGGAGCTTGCAGCTGCTACAGTCTGTGGGTCCCCACGGTAACTGAGGCTTCCACAAAAATGGAAGATCAACAACTGGCAGCCTAGATCACATACTTTGTATACCCCTCTGATAAGTGTAAATTGGCAACAGATCCCATGGCCGAAAGCAATGGATGCACAATGCCTATTTCAGCACTACAGCCATGTTTGTGTGCTTCACCAAAGTGACTGGTATCACTTTGGACATTCCCACCCATCACACTGTGTTCGAATTAGGTGGATGCCTTTTGGCCCGTGGCAGTTAGATCTCATGTCGGGCCGATTTTAATTTTGTATGGAACCTTATGGCCTGCAGTAGTTTATGTGTTGATTTATTTGTCACAATAAGCTGCAGTTTTAAAAAGGTCCTGAAGAGTTCAGTCGGAGCTTGCAGCTGCTACAGTCTGTGGGTCCCGATGGCAACCGAGGCTTCCACAAAAATGGAAGTTCAACAACTGGCAGCCTAGATCACATACTTTGTATACCCCTCTGATAAGTGTAAACTGGCAACAGATCCCATGGCCGAAAGCAATGAACGCACAATGCCTTTTAAGAAAGTGGTGAAATGTAACAAGTGTTATATTTTGGATAACACTTTCATGGTAAAGTACAAATTCTAGTATGTTATTTACAGACCGCCGTTATCTAGCTGGAATATTGCCGAGTGCAGTGGAATAATAATAATAAGAAGAAGTGCATCTATAATGTGCCAGATTCCATTCACCAAGTGGATGCTCATAGCGTTACACTATTATTACCCCGGTCAATGGATCAGTGAGCACTCGATTTTCATTCTCAGCTCCCTGGGGAGTATACAACCCAAGCTGCCTGAGGCGCTAGAAGGTTAACAGTCACATTACTATCTCATCCTACCGGGTACCCACTCACTGCTGGGTGAACAGAGGCACATTTCGAACAAAGTCACTTACCTACGGAGACACCACATGTGGTACATGTGCTTCAGTGTGGGGCAGGACCGAAGCCCTAGAAACTCTCAGGAGTCAAGCTGCTTAACGTGATCACCCATCCAACTACTCTCTGAGACCGACGTTGCTTAACTTCACCTGATTTGTGATCTGTGGGCTGTGCACAGGACCACGTGGATGATGATGATGATGATGATGATGTACGTGATACGTCCTGGAAATACAAGGAAGCACTAAAGAGGGTGATGCATTTGTTTTAAGTCCAGCGTCCTAATCTCCAAAGCATTTGCAGCTTTATGAGATGAGGTGAAATGGGGTTTAACGTCGCGTCCAAGATTATTGCACTTATATAGCGACGTGCATGTACGTGTGTGTGTTTGTGTGGCTGCTTGTACTAGCCTGGACTGATGCCGATTTATAGTGCTAGCCCACTGAGATACCATGCCGCAGTTTAACATGAATACCCCACTCAGACACAGTATACTGACTCCGAGCCGACCAGTCCTTGTTTTAGCCCCTTAATGTTGAGCGCCAGACAGGGTAACAACAAGTACCCCTGACCTTCCGCTCTCCGGGCGGATTCTCCACCAGTAGACCACGGAGTTGGTCTCTGTTACTAAGACACTGTATAGATGTAATGTGTAACTATAGAACGTCATCACGGGGGCAGTGCTTTACCATGGGAAGTGATGTATCACTGTGTACATATGCTGGAGGATGGTGGGGGAAGAGGTTGTTTAGCCTACTGCTAAAATGTTCGCTCGTCACGCCGAAGACCCGGGTTCGATTCCCGACATGGGCACAATGTCTGAAGCCAATTTCTGGTGTCCCCTGTTGTGATATTGCTGGAATATTGTTACAAGCGGCATAAAATCATATCGACTCTCTCACATATGCAGGGCAGTGGTCATTCTTCACTTGTATGTACTGAGGTCACCCAAACTGTTACCTTGATTTGGGTGGTCGGGTAGCCTAGTGGTTAAAGCGTTTGCTCAACACGCCGATGACCCGGGTTCGATTCACGACATGGGTACAATGTGTGAAGCCCATTTCTGGTGTCCCCCGCCGTGATATTGCTGGAATATTGCTAAAAGCGGCGTAAAACCATACTCACTAACTCACTCACTCCCGTTACTTTGATTATCTCCCCTGAATCATGTACACAAACCAGTTGCTCACTCCCACTGTCCATGACACACTAAGTCTGTCCGTGGTGCGGCCATTTCGTGTGTATCGATGCATTCCGAGTTGGATTCCTTTCCATCTGCCAAAACCATTTGTCATCATCAAAAGATTGTCATGTTTGCCTTGTACAGAGATGTCTTTGTATAAACAGTCATTTTGTATTTACTGGATTTGTTATTTGTGGAATTAGGGACCGACCATTTGATATTCTGGGGGCATTTTGTATTTCTTTTTGCATCAAGCAGACATACAAGCCTTGATATAACTGACATAGTGTTGAAAGCAATAACATTCAAAACACATCTTTCACATCGATACAATACACAGTCGATTGCTTCACGATCTTGTTGGTTGGTTGGTTGGTTTGTTGTTTTACGCCGCACTCAGCAATATTCCAGCTATAGGATGGCGGTCTGTAAATAATAGAGTCTGGACCAGACAATCCAGTGATTAATATCATGAGCATCGATTCGCGCAATTGGGATGGATGACATGCATCAACCAAGACAGCGAGCCTGACCACCTGATCCCGTTAGTTGCCTTTTACAACAAGCATAGTCACCTTTTATGGCAAGCATTGGTTGCTGAAGACCTATTCTACCCCGGGATCTTCACCGGTCTCACGATCTTGGAGCGCTAGCTCTTGTAAATTCGTTCCAGTTGGAGGGGCGGTTTGGTAGCCTTGTTGTTAAAGTGTTTGCTCGCCATGCCAAAGCCCCGGGTTTAATTCCCCAGATGGGTACAATGCTCATTTCAGGTGTCCCCCGCTGTGATATTGCTGGAATATAAGCTTTCTACAGGAACTCTCGCAGATGTGAGACAGACAGGAAGCCACTCTGAAATGGTTTGAAGTCAGCCTGGAATATGTGATGGCATAATGTCATAATGAACTCTCCTATTTAGCAGAATGATGAAAAAAAACTACTAAATCAATCAATGTTTATTCATCAAGTCATTGCATCATTGTTTGAGAGAGTAACAGCATATCTACATTGATATGTTGTTCTACATCAATGATTGTTTAGGTGCACTGATTTTTTTTGCACCAAATGTTGCAAGATATTTCACAGTTTCTGGAATTCTTTTAAGATATAAATCTTTAGCCACAAAAAAACCACAAAATTTTACTAATTTTAACTATATTTTAGATCGGAGGCAGCAGCAAAATCAGATATTTTTTAAAATAAAACTATGAGGCAAGATACCTTTTTTCTAAAAATGTGGCAGACAATTTATTTTTTTCCCTACAATGAGAGACATAAGAATTTTTTTCAAGAATTTTTAGGGCACCATTTATTTGCGGATAAAATCCCAGCATTTCATAATGAAAAAGCCATCGCAGGCCTACAAATTTGATATGTTATACCCCATACCACATAACATAATGCATCACAATACATACAACAAGAAAACAGTGTTATCACATCCTGCCATGAATGAGTTGGGTTTAACGCCGCTCTGAACAGTATTCCAGTTATATCACGGCGTGTCAGCTTAATGTGGGAGGAAAGCCCGAAGTGATGCAGGTCTCAGACGTTTACCACTTCGGTGAAACCCACGAGCACGGGTATGGTGCTGACATACCTAGAAACATAATCGGGGCGAACCGGGATTCGAACCCACAATCAAATGTTTCTGGTTTGACCAAGGAAACAAAATCGGCACCTTAGATGACTGGGCCACCCGCTCTCTCTTCTCCGTCATGACACACAGTTAGAATGTAGACAGGCACTGGGCAGGCTTCATGTCATGAGAAAATCTGACAAAAATTAAAATTGATACACACAAAAGATCCTTTCTCTGGAATAAGCAATTTAGGGCACAGATTGTTAAACTCAGTCTTGATAAGTATAGATTCTCTTTGATAAGCTTGCAAAATTTCATTCATATGACTTGAGTAGTTTCTGAAAAAACTTGTCCCCATTGACGACACCATGCACTAAGTGAAATAACATGTAAAAAGTAATTTACAGCACCAATTTCCAAACTCAGCCTTGACAATATCCATTAGTTAAGCATGTAAACTTTCATTCATGAAACTTAAGTAGTTTCTGAGAAAACATCTCCCCATTTTTCACTGTATTCACAAAGTTGAAAAGTATGGAGACTCATAAAAGACAATATCACAACATATGGTCACATGATCCTTGATTCAGGTGAGCTACATGTAAGAAACATGGTTATTCACATCTTCCCGAGGCAAGGGAGTTAACTGACTATAAAAGTCCAGTTTCCACCCTTGCCGAACTAGGCTGGTATTATAGAGTTACATTTTGGCTGGACTAACCAATCCATGCATAGTCCAATCAAAATTGCGCATCAAAATCGAAACCCGGTTCGTAAACTGTCATGCAGATTTCGGTCGATTGCAGGATTTGCAAAGCATGTGCAACGCAAACTCTTCAGCAGATATTTTCCAAATCTTTTCATGTTTTTAATCAAGGCGCTCACATGATTTGATGCACTTCGCAATGTAAGACCCGTTTTATTACAATATAGATCTTGATTATCGATCAGATCGTACTGACTGGGCGCCACCATTTTGTGTGAAGCAAATGCAAGTGATACGAGAGGTTGAATCTGATTGGTCCATAGGAGAGGCATAAAATGGACATAACTGGTAATAGTCACTGTAGGCGCTATGATCGAGCCCAGTAATTCAAGCCTAGTTCGGCAAGGGTGGAAACTGGACTTTTAAAGTCAGTTAACTCTCTTGCCTCGGGAAGATGGGTTTTTCATGTTGCTTCAGTTCATTGATCTGCCAGTATTGCTGCCGTGACCTCTAGCGACCAACTCTGAGAGTATATCTCCTTAATGGCAGAAACAGAGAACTGGGGAAACATCGCATGTAAAGTCTCAAGATCAGAGTTCATTTCGGGGGTCATGTGATCAGTGTTCCTATCTCTCATTGGCTGATCTTGTTCCAGTTGTTGTCGCTCATTGGCTGGGTGAGAACGAGGCTGAGGGTCACTTGACCTGGATGGAATGGAGATATTGGAGGAACTTGATGGATTTGAAGCCTTGGGGGGAACATCTGAAACATGAACTAACACATCAGTATCAATTAACAGGGTATTGTGTAGTGTGACCATGGTCCTGGTCCTGTGAGGAAAGCTGTGATGCAGGTCTTAGGCGTTTACCGCTTTGGTGAAACCTAGAGTATGGGTAAGGTGCTGAAAATCAGAGAAACAAACAGGGTGAACCGGGATTCAAACCCACAATCATAGGTTCCAGGCATGCCTAAGGGATGCAACTCTGCACAGTAATTTATGAGAAAACTTATTCCTATTGCAGACACAAACACTTTGTTAAAATAACATGGATCAAGGGTAGTACCTAAGTGTGTATGCTCAAAATCTAAAAACAAGTAGTAAGGGAAGTAGCTCTAGAAAAAAAAAAATTACGGGACCAATTTTCGAACACAGTCTTAAAAAGTGTCTCTTAGATAAACCTGCCAAGTTTCCTTCATGCAATGTCAGTAGTTTTGGAGAAAACTTGTCCCTATTGCAGACACTATGGACTTAGTTGAAAAGCTTGAGCTATAACTCTGTAAAAAATGAATTTAGGACAACAATTTTCGAACTCATTTAAAATTTGTCCCATTCATTTGAGAAGCGGACAGACAGACGGAAAGATGGACAAACTTGGTTCCTCTATCCCCAGCCCCTCTTCATCACAAGAGAATACAATAGTCAACATCCATACAAAATAAATACCAAAAAATGAATTGTCATTTCTGCATGGATTGGGACAATCTCATTAGAATTAGACCTCAGTTCTCGCTACCGCTTAACAAAAATCTGAGGACATCCCATTAGGGGTCCTGTCAGAACGACCTTTCATCCGACCAATCAGAGCATCGCTTACCAGATTATGAAAGTGACAGTCGGAATGTGATTTCTAATCATACAACCTCGAAAACTTTAACTCCGAACGATAGTTACGGGTTTAACGACTGAATCCATACAATCTAGACTATCTATTAGCCATTCCAGAATGTTCTTTTGTTTAGGTTTCAAATTTGTCAAAATATGTTCCAAAGATTAGTCGCCAATTTGAAATTAGTGCCGTAAAGCTCGAGAAAGCTGTCTTCTGACTGGTCATTCCATTGGTCGGTCAAAGTTGTCGCAAGGTCGGTCTGACGTGACCCGTAATGGGATGTCTTCAGATCTTTGTTTCGCGGTAGCGAGAACTAAGGTCTCATTTTAATGAGATTGGGCCAATTTAAGAGCACAATGTTACACGGATGAGATTTTTCTGCCACACGTCCTTCCCATTATGCTACAAAATAACGTCATTCTCTAACAAGACAATGTCTGACCTCACACGGCAACAGCCTTTTCCAGGGCCAACTTGCACAAAGTGATCTTAGCGCTAAGATGATCGTAACTCCCATACTTTAACATTGGCTTAAAATAGCCATAGTCCTAAGATCGCTCTGTGCAAGTGGGCCCAGGAATAAAAACATCCAGGTCCTGCCACGGCCCTCAAGATTAAAACCCAATCAAACGTTTATTGGATGCACTGGATCAACAACTACGATCATGTCAGCAACAACTACGATCACGTCAGCAACAACTACGATCACGTCAGCAACAGCTACGATCACATCAGCAACAACCACAGAACCCCCAACAGTTGGCACAAGCACTGCAGGCAGGATGGGAGGACATTCCCCAGGCCGCAATTCAGGATCTGATTGCTTCCTTGGGACGACGATGCCGGTCAGTTTCGGACTCTAATGATGGACATATAAGATATTGAGAAAAGATGACCTTCACCTTGACAATCTACTGTTCCATCTGTGCCATATGGAAACTGGGTCAATGATAATGATGTGTGCCAATTTTGAACAATCGATTACCATCTGTTGATTATTTACATGATATATAAAATATACATCTAAAATCACTTTAGCGTTTCTGAAGAATCTCAGTCTAAACAAATACTTAACTAAGTGGTGCAATTTAGTTACACCATGTGGCATTTAGAGTGAGTGAGTATTATTTTATGCCTCTTTAGCAATATTCCATTGCAGCGATATCTACAATGTAGTTATCGCTTGATCTCACCCAAGCGATATCTCCTGTGGGAGCCAGTTTTGGATGATAAAAAGACATATTCCCTCATGGTGCCATCATATAAATATCACAAGGAAATATTACATGGTAGTTTTGGGTGGTTGGGTAGCACAGTGGTTTAAGCATTTGTTGCTGAGGCCAAGTTTGATTCCCCAGTGCAATGTGTAAAGTCCATATCTCTCTGCCTTGGTATAACTGCAACCCGTGAAGATCCGGGGTAGAATAGGTCTTCAGCAACCCATGCTTGCCGTTGTCAAAAAAGGCGACTAACGGGATCGGGTGGTCAGGCTCGCTGAGTTGGTTGATGCGTCATCATATCCTTATTGCGTGGATCGATGACAATGATATCAATCACTGAACTGTCTGGTCCAGACTTAATTATTTACAAACCACCATCATATAGCTGGAATATTGCTAAGTGCAGCATTAAACAACAAACAAACAAACAAACAAAAACGGTATGGCTGGCATATTGATAAAAGTGGTACTAAACCATACTCACTCACTCACTCACTCACTCACTCACTCACTCACTCATACTGCTTTTGTAGAATAATACTAATATAGTATTTGCAGAATACTTCCTAAAGTACTTTAATACTTGTACATTAAAACGGAAGAGTGTTCAACATCTTACCTTTCGGAGCAGGTTGTTCGAATTTGTCCAGAAATTTGTTTTTAATCCTGGAAGGAAGACAAATAATATCCATAAGGCTCAATTACAGTCAAACAATTACAGTCAAACAATAACAGTCAAACAATCACAGTCAAACAATTACAGTCAAACAATAACTGTCAAACAATTACAGTCAAACAATAACTGTCAAACAATTACAGTCAAACAATTACAGTCAAACAATAACTGTCAAACAATTACAGTCAAACAATAACTGTCAAACAATTACAGTCAAACAATTACAGTCAAACAATCACAGTCAAACAATAACTGTCAAACAATCACAGTCAAACAATAACTGTCAAACAATTACAGTCAAACAATCACAGTCAAACAATTACAGTCAAACAATAACTGTCAAACAATTACAGTAAAACAATCACAGTCAAACAATAACTGTCAAACAATCACAGTCAAACAATCACAGTCAAACAATAACTGTCAAACAATCACAGTCAAACAATTACAGTCAAACAATAACTGTCAAACAATTACAGTCAAACAATCACAGTCAAACAATAACTGTCAAACAATCACAGTCAAACAATTACAGTCAAACAATAACTGTCAAACAATCACAGTCAAACAATTACAGTCAAACAATAACTGTCAAACAATCACAGTCAAACAATTAGTCAAACAATAACTGTCAAACAATTACAGTCAAACAATTACAGTCAAACAATCACAGTCAAACAATTACAGTCAAACAATCACAGTCAAACAATTACAGTCAAACAATAACTGTCAAACAATCACAGTCAAACAATTAGTCAAACAATAACTGTCAAACAATTACAGTCAAACAATTACAGTCAAACAATCACAGTCAAACAATTACAGTCAAACAATCACAGTCAAACAATTACAGTCAAACAATAACTGTCAAACAATTACAGTCAAACAATTACAGTCAAACAATCACAGTCAAACAATTACAGTCAAACAATCACAGTCAAACAATTACAGTCAAACAATTACAGTCAAACAATCACAGTCAAACAATTACAGTCAAACAATCACTGTCAAACAATTACAGTCAAACAATCACAGTCAAACAATTACAGTCAAACAATAACTGTCAAACAATCACAGTCAAACAATTACAGTCAAACAATAACAGTCAAACAATTACAGTCAAACAATAACTGTCAAACAATAACAGTCAAACAATTACAGTCAAACAATTACCCTTCACTGAGGATTTAAACATCAGGATCAGCGTGATCAAAATAACATCAAACTTAAGAAAACAATACAGTTATTTCTCAAGAAATACTTGTTACAGTTTGGTATTTTAGCTTAACCACATACTGTAATAAAAGTGTTGTTTAATTTTGAAAATCTTTCAAGGATATTTGTACTTTAGCAGCTCAAAATTAATTTAGTATTGTTGACTATTTTGCGTAGTGAAACCAATAACGCATGAACTCTATTTATTTCTTTTCTAATATGAAATACAATTCAAAAAGAATAATGATAACTATAAGTCCCTACTTCTCCATTTCTTCTCTTTTCTTTTCATCTTCTCTCTGTGCTCGCCTCTCATTCTTCTCTGTCTGAAATCATAAAAAAGCTATCTCAGATGTGTCGCTAACAGATCACCCAACCATTTTTGATATAATAATGATGTTACTGGCACTGAGAAATAATGCATGCATCACCTTGATCCATTGGGAAGAATAACTCTAATTTCCCCACACATTCATGACGTTGATCCATACAATCTGCCATGGAGTTATCTCCCTTAGATAGGGTGATGTGACCTAAAAAGGGGACCGTCACATTCAAGATTATTTCACTGTTTAGTGACGTGCATGGGGGTTTGTGTAGTGAGGGTGGCTGCTTGTACTCGTCTGGACTTGCGCCGATTTCATAGTGTTTGCCCCCTGCAATACCACGCCACAGTTTGATTTTGTATGCCTCTCAGTCACATTATACTGGCGTTTTATCCCCTTAATACGGGGTGGTCGGGTAGCCTAGTGGTTAAAGCGTTTGCTCGTCACGCCGAAGACCTGGGTTCGATTCCCGAGATAGGTACAATGTGTGAAGCCCATTTCTGGTGTCCCCCGCCATGATATTGCTGGAATATTGCTAAAAGCGGCGTAAAACCATTCTCACTCACTCACTCACTCCCCTTAATACAGAGAGCCAGGCTAACAATTGCTTAACTGTGCCTAATGTAACATTACTGCATTGAAGGCAATGATGAAATATAATGTCGACTACCTCTGAAAATAGAAAAATAGGAACTTTACAATCCCAATTTTGAACAAAATTACAATTTTGAAATTTGCCACAGCAACATGACCTTTAAATACTTTGTCTTGGGATGAAAAATAACATGTTTGGTGTTTGACTTACATTCCTCCTGGCGTCCATCTTCTTCTTTGAGAACTCCTCCTCCAGATGTCTTTTCTCCTCCTCCTTCCTCTTCCTCTGTCGCTCCTGGCAACAAGCATTGTTTCATGTGTAGAGGGCAATAATTGATAGAACAACTCATGCACAATCTCATCAAAATCCAATTGCAGGTCATGTAAGAACAACCTTTCATCTTACCAATCAGTGCATGGCTTAACAGATCATGATAGCGGAAATACCAACTTGAATATATACACAAACACGGTTTATTGAGCAGCAGTTGTAACAAGTATATAACAATGTCATTCAAACAATAGCAATTACACAATGGGCATCCGGTGAGTTATCACTGCTGGGGTCAAGAGTGCTACCCACTCGTGTCAAGCTTGTTGACACCTTCTCCGCATACCAATCAGTGAACTGTTATTGGTTCAATTATTATATTGCCTTTGAACTTTCTTAATGCCAGTCAACAGAGTAAACATATAAACTGTGTTTTGTTTTTAGGAAAACACTTTTTATTGTTTTTACGGAAGTGCTCTACTCAGTGCTAATAAGCGGTGCTTGTGTTTGATTGGATTAAGGTAAGGATGTGTATTATTCCCCTGGGGATGGGGTGGGGGGAGTGGCATTGATACTGAGTCCCATTTTTGGTAAGGGGTCAGCAGTCGTATAACTTTGGAGACGCATTAATTTCCAGTTTTGCTGTAATTCAATAGCCTTTAATAGCTGTTACAACAATAATCACAAATCCGCTTCCAGTAAGCGATCCATGTTTTTATGTGTAACCCATTCTGGACTTTGTATCCACCCATCACTGGCGACAGTTCACAAGGTCACTCCATCTCATGACATGTTTGTTTGTTTGTTTGTTGTTTAACACCACACTAAGCAATATTCCAGCTGTATGACGGTGGTCTGTATATAATTGAGTCTGAGCCAGACAATCCAGTGATTGACGTTATGAGCATCGATCAACGCAATTGAGACCGATGACACGAATCAACTAAGTCAGCAAGCCTGACCACCCGATCCCGTTAGTCGTCTCTTACAACAAAGTCGCAAAGTCGCCTTTTACGGCTAGCATAGTTTGCAATATGACCTATTCTACCCCGGATATCTCATGACATGCCTTGTCTTATTTAATGATGAACCAGACATCATAACAATAGCCATAATCATGGCCAGGCAAACCAGTGGTTGATAGTATGAATGACGTCGTATGTCGCCGTGGTACGATGATAAACAATGAGTGCTGCATTAAAAAACAAAGATGGCCACATGGCGTTGATATCAATGAAACTGACCAGCATGTTGAACTTGGCACTTGCGTTGGTCATTGCCATTTTACTCCTTGCTTCAGTCTCGGTCATCTCGCCTCCACCTGAAGCAGAGTCAGGGATAGTCTGTCATACAGACCCTGATACAAATATATATCAAATACAGCCCATGCAAGTCTATAATGTTTGGCAAGTCTAGATTACTGCAGTATCTGAAAATGAAGAGAGTCACTTGGCTCCTGTTTATCATATTTTTATTAAGATAACTGAACAACTGTTTTTTCTGTACGATATGTTCATTTCAGAGACTAGAAGTTAGCCTAAATCAGAGGCTACATTATGACAGCTGAACCCAGCTGAAACAGCTTGAGTGGCTTTCTAGAGGCTGGTGGGTATAAGGTAAGAAAACGTACAACTTTAGGCTAAAATAAAATAAAGTCTGCCGCACGTTTCGTGTTTATTTCCATTTTCCCCAAAATTAAAAAAATCCTAATACCTAAAAAAATGCGATCCAATCTAGCCCGTAGTTACTTCCCTTTACATGTGCACTGCTTTTCTGCGCATCTCGTGTTATGGTCATGGCTTCATTAGCAGTTTGTATGGTTGTTTATGTAGGGAGGCCCTTTCCCAGGTTGATGGTACACAACTGTTTATTTGGATACATACTGGTTTGAAGAAGCTACGAAAATTTAAAAAAAACACCGCCCGTACTATATTTTTAAAAGTCCTTGTCTGAGTACCAATTCTTTAATGTTTTTACGCCTTTTGGATAACAACTTCTTACAATGTTGGTATATTCGATGTAGATGATCTTATCAAGCAAAAGACTATTTTAATTATGATTCAATCAGCTTGTCACTGTTTAGTCCTTTTAATCCTTATCCTTACTGCACATCTGGCTTCACTGCATGTGTGCTTCATTATCCGTCTGCTTCATTATCCATGTGCTTCATTACCCGTGTGCTTCATTATCCATGTGCTTTATTATCCATGTGCTTCATTATCTATGTGCTTCATTACCCATGTGCTTCATTATCTATGTGCTTTATTATCCATGTGCTTCATTATCTATGTGCTTCATTACCCATGTGCCTCATTATCCATTTGCTTTATTATCCGTGTGCTTCTTTACCTGTGTGCTTCATTATCCATGTGCTTCATTATCCATTTGCTTTATTATCCATGTGCTTTATTACCTGTGTGCTTCATTATCCATTTGCTTTATTACCTGTGTGCTTCACCCAATTACCTGTATGCTACTTGTTATCTCTTACCATTGTTGTCAATGTTAATCTGCTGTTTATCACAACATGTCATGCTTATATATACTTCATACACTTGATTGTTGTCACTCCGGCTTGATAACGGGGTAAGAATCTACATCGAAACGTCGCTATAAGCAATAAACCAGAAGTTGTTATCCATAACGTTGCCTGTTTTCCTACCTAGCCAATGTTAGATGTTTTAAACATGCCCTTATAATTTGTGAATTAAATCCAGACATAATGATGGTCTACAAATCCTGTATTTGATAACACAATAGGACAGATTGGCCAAGAACAGTTGGGACAAGTACTGAAATAGACTTGAGTTACTGGAGCCTCAAAATATTTTATTCAACTTCATCTTTGAGAACATGTAAAACAAATATTTTTGTTTCCCAACATATTTGATATTGTTTAAGACTGATATGTTTGTTAGATATATTCGGTGCATATTTCTTGAATTGGTAGATTGAAATAACTGGCTTCTGATGTGTATTGACAGGGTATGAAATACTTGCCAGCCCTGACCAAAACCTGCCTGCCCACTATAATCATATGTTTCTCAGGATAATTTAATTAAAAATATGAAAACTGATTGCTTGTAGCATAAGTGCATCGCTAAATGTTAGGTTGTCTAAAAGCTAACGGGGTTTCTTTTTGGTTACATTTTATCATTCATTTTACATCTGAATTAATGCTTATCATCGGGAAATATTTAGAATATTTTCACCTATGAAATATAACCCAACTGTCGGGGAGGGGGATTTGAAAATCTCTCAGCCCGAGTTCAAATCAACCCGTCTCGGACGGTCGGGCAGGCAGGCAGGTATTTCGAACACTGGTATTGATGAGATGTTACGTCCCTAATGTCTCACCTACTGTTCCATGATATGAGACGTGGCCTGGCTTGTTCTCAGCCTTGTGTCTCTCATAGGCTTCTGTTTCACGCCGGGCCTCTGGAAAGGAGAGAAATTATTATCACAAGGATGTTTAGGCGGTGGGGTGGTGGGTGTATGAGGGGGGGGAGGGGGGAGGGGGTAGGGGGATAGGTGAGGAAGTGTTTATACCTGAACATTCATACAGAATATGTTATAACAAACACAGATATAACTATAAGGCCACACTTTTTATATTTTATGTTTCATGGATTTATTCCAGCCGTTCCTCGCATGGTTGGTCGAAATAAAAGTTAAAAACAAATAGCTATGTCAATCATTTATGTATTTTTTTATTTATATGAAAATCAATTTCCCATGGAGATAAAACTGCAGCTGGCTTCTTGAATCACTGATAGTGGTGTAGACATGGAATATTGCTGAGTGCGGTGTAAAACAACAGAAATATACCTATCGTATCATGACCTATGTATCGTAATACCCTATTCGCTGTAATAAGCGCCTGGGGCGCTCTCAAAATTAGAAATAGGGGGCTCTTATTAGAATATGATTTTGGTGAGAGAAAAAACAGAGATGAAAGATTGTAAATTTCGTGGTTTATGCTGACAGCCTGAAAAGATACAAAAGAAAGGCATGTGCGTATCATACACAACAGATATATTTATCCAGAATTTAATAGCCCATAATTAAGGGTGCATATAACACACGAGTGCGTATTATAAACAAATAAATAAGTCTTGTGTAACTTGATCAATCGGAAGGAATGCTAATTGGGATTGTTCACTAGCCAATATATTAGCAAATATCGCCGTGGGCGCTTATTAGAGCGGGGCGCTTTTTACGTTGAATACGGTATGTATCATATCCTGACCTTCTTATATCGTCTCACCCAAATAACCTTGTTAACTGAATCTCATGAACAACATCAACAGAATATTTCTATTGTTTTATTCCCATAAATTTCATTAGAAAGAGACCCGTGAAGATTCCGGGGTAGAATAGGTCTTCAGCAACCCATACTTGCCGTAAAAGGCGACTATGCTTGTCGTAAAAGGCGACTAACGGGATCGGGTGGTCAGGCTCGCTGACTTGGTTGATACATGTCATCGTATCCCAATTGCGTGGATCGATGCTCATGATGTCAATCACTGGATTGTCTGGTCCAGATTCGATTATTTACAGACCACCGTCATATAGCTGTAATATTGCTGAGTGCGGCGTTAAACAGCAAACCAACCAACCAACCAATCATTAGAAAGAGAAAGCTATTAGTTCAAGATAAGGATATAATATTTATTCTTCTGCACAAAGAGACGTTACTCTGGTTTGTGAACCAGGAGAAACCATGTGAGTGAGTGAGTCACATTTAGTGTAACCGTAGAGTTCTAGATAATTTGTTGTCATTAAACAACATATCACGTGACTAACCACGGGTCCGGGTAGTCCTGTGGGTACCCGGGTCCTACTCAGTACCAACCCGACACGAGTACCCGAGTTACCCGTCCCAGCCCTACTATACACTATGACCCATTGCATTAAGCCAACATTAAGAGTGAGTGAGTGAGTTGAGTTTAACGCCGCTTTTAACAGTATTACAGTTATATCACGGCGTGTCAGCTTGATGTGGGAGGAAAGCCCGAAGTGATGCAGGTCTCAAACTTTTACCACTTCGGTGAAACCCACGAGCACGAGTATGGTGCTGACAAATCTAAAAAACATAATCAGGGCGAACCGGGATTCGAACCCACAATCATAGGTTTCTGGCGTGCCCAAGAGACGCAACTCTGCACAGCGAATCGCGGCGCCTTAGACGACTGGGCCACCCGTGCCCCCCTAGAGTAATCATGTGCTTTCAGAGACAAGGCAAATGTTTCATAAAAACGTGAATATTGTTATGTATACGTACGCTCAGAAATCTGTTGCCTTTTCTTCTCGTTGGGACTGATTACAGAATATGCTCCTTGACTGTTACCATAAAAGAAAACATAATATATTAACAGCCCAAAAATATGATTGTTAAATCATCACAAATTATTTGTTAATTAATAATTAACCACACAAGACAATGATTAATCATATGCAGAATGGACAGGTCAAGCAAGGGACTGGTCATTTATTGTAGGAGGCGGGTGGTGTGGTGATATCTTGGTTAAAAATGGTAGACTGAAGATTATGGTAGCCCCTAGGCCCTTTTGCAGGAGGTGAGGTGAAATGGAGTTTAACGTCGCATCCAAGATTATTGCACTTATATAGCGATGTGCATGTAGGTGTGTGTGTGTTTGTGTGGCTGCTTGTACTAGTCCGGACTGATGCCGATTTATAGTGCTAGCCCACCGGGATACAATGCCGCAGTTTAACATGAATACCCCACTCAGACACAGTATACTGACTCCGAGCCGACCAGTCCTTGTTTTAGCCCCTTAATGCCGAGCGCAAGACAGGGTAACAACAAGTACCATCTTTTAACGTCTTTTGGTATGACACAGCCGGGGATCGAACCCCGGACCCGGAGGAGGTCCTTTTGCAGGACAGTATGTTTAAGTTTACCATTTACTTCAATGTAATTCCTAAGTAATTATATTTATTCATAACTAGTATTTTGTGTCACCCATAGTCCAAGAGTACTTTTCTTCAGTTTTACTTGATTTGCCAAACACTACAACTTTTGTTTTGTCACCTTTAATCTTTATTTTCGTTGTTGCACAAAATACACTCAGACCATCAAGTAACATTTTTATTTTTTATTTTTTTATTTACTTATTTATTTATTTTTTGGAGGGGTGGGGGTGGGGATCAGCAAATAGTACTAACTCATCAGCAAATGAAAAATGTTGTCAGATTTGATATAATGTGGAAGATCATTGAGGTATATAATAAATAATGTGTGAGACATAAAGCATCCTCGTATTCCTCCTATGTTGGTTTTAAAGGATTTATAAGAGATATCATATTACATTTCTGAGATTATATTTGATAATAGCTTTATGAGAAGTAGTGATCTGTCAACTGAACCTTTTGAATGACTTTTTGTAGTTTTTTATTCTTACTGTTTGTAGAATCTATTAATGTTTTAAAAACAAATACATTATCTGATGTTCATTAGCCCCTTCTGAATCCAGACTGACAGAAGTCTTGTAATTGATTTTTTTACCAAGTTTACCCAAGTAGCTGCTTAGTGCAATACCCCTGTAATTGTTAGGGTCAGTCTTATCAGTCTTGTCAGTCTTATATGATTGTACTGTTAAAAGACATTTTAACTTTTCATATACATGTGTCATTCACATTGTGAATATATCCTATAACTACCATTTTTTCTTCTCCTCACTCGTTTAAAAAGAGCAAACCCAACTCACTGAACCTTGATCTCTGCTGACCATCTGCATAAATTAGACCAAGTGGTCTAGAGCGTGACAGGCACTGGTCAGTCCAGTGACACAGTGTGGGGATAGGAGATGGGGGTATCATTTTGGGCTGGGACGGGTAACTCGGGTATCCGGGTTGAGTGGGTACTGAGTAGGACCCAGGTACCCACAGGACTACCCAGACTCATGGTTAGTCACGTGATATATGACTAAACTTATCTCGAAATCTATGGTTACACTACAAGACACTAATGTTCACATTTCTTTCTGACTATGCACCCATTCCTTCTGATTTTTCACGTGGTTGAATAAAGATATAGCTTAAGTCAAGTTCAGTGTATGCATGACCAGATTGTTTAATACATGTATCTAAATACATTTTGCCACGGCTATGCTAAAAAAGTTCCCCATTGGACAATTTGAGACATCACCTGATACCTACAGTGGGTACCCGGGTAGGCTCGGGTAATAGGGGGGCGGGTACCCGGGTAGTAAATTTGGACTCGTCCCAGCCCTAGTATCATTGCCTGTGGGAGGGGGGGAGTAGGGGGTGTTGACACTGCATAAGTCATGTGCAAAAGAATTGTGTTAACTTTAGTAATGATATAGAAGGATGTGAAATAGTTTTCAAAAGATGAAAATGTCCTAAAGCCATTTGTTATTTGTTACAGCAAAAATCACAGGTAAGTTCCATTTAAGATTAACTAAGCACACTTAACAGGCCTCAAAATTGCGACTAAAACGGTCGCCAATGCGACTTAAATTTCAGTTTGGCTACCGTCTAAAATTCAGAGTTAGCCAAATGACTACCTCAAAAAATATCTTGTGGCAACTAAATTCTATTGTTACACATCTGGTGACGCAAAAATAAATAACAGCTGATCTTGGAAAACATGTCTGCTAATAATTCATCCTAAAGTCGACAACGAACGAATACATAAATATCAATGTAATGAGTATGTTATTTCAGTTGACAGTGCTCATTGGATAAGCAAGCCTGAACGATGTACCTATATAGTCTAGTAACATAAATTGCATCATTGTTCGAGTCACAAAATCAAGTACAGTTTCCACTAATATACAATTCCAAGACTAGTGCTATGACTTGTACATATTATAATAGTTATTTGATAAAAGATAATTTCAAATGGTTTTGGCTACCTACAATATTAGCTTGACTTCTTGATTTTACCACTGGCTACCGGGAAAAAACAAACTTGTAGCCATATGGCTACTTTGTAAAGATTTAAACTTTGAGGCGTGCTTAATTCTATACTTGTGCTGCTTACTGAGACACTCTCTGGTCAGTATTACCGGTCCCTGTCTGGTCCGTATTACCAGCCCCTCCCTCGTCCTCCTCGCCTGATCTTGGGGGGTACGTTCCTCCTGGTCTTGGGGGGTGCGTCCCTCCTTGTCGACGGGGGTATGCCCCTCCTCGTCCCCCTCGCGACCCCATGTCTGGATTGTACATCCCCGCTCTAGTTGACGGATTAACTCTGCCTCGAACTGACCGACTTCTGACTGCTCCTCGTCCCGTGGGTGCCCCTCGCGCCGCACCCCTCGTGGCAGCTTGGTTTCCTGTGCCTCTGGTAGACCCGCGGGGCCTGTTGGTAACTGATGGACGCGATGTGAATGTCTTACTCATTATGCTATTTTCACTTTCGCTTCTCGGATGCAGTTTCTGTTTCTGTTCATAGAGCTGACTTGCACATCTCCGTGTTGACGTTTGCGTTGTTGGGGAATCCCCATAATATCAAAGCGCCATCTCCCGGAACACTGTAAGGGAGGTAAAAAAGTATTCATTCACGTTCATGAACATTCAACTGAAGATATGCGATGCATCCGGTCTCAGGATCGAGTCTTGACAGAGACTTTTTCATATCCTCGAACACTTGTGGCGCAAATGTTGAGTGAGTGAGTATAGTTTTACGCCACTTTTAGCAATATTCCAGCAATATCACGGCAATTGATCAATTTATGGATACCTCTGTTCGGTATCTGTTATTGATCTTCCTTTTCATAAAACAATGTTTTTTAGGTTGTTTTTTTGCAACAGTAAAATAATATAAATAATCACAGTTTCTGCTCGTATTCGGTTGCACATTGTATCTGATAATCAAATCACTTTTCATTTTATGGACCCTAAAAGAGGAACTAGACGCGGATATATGCTGGGACTGGCACTAAATCTCTAGACTAACATCTAGTCTCTGAAATTATTATTTTATAGAATATTACACTTGTTACATTCTCTTGATACAATTATTAAAAAAGAGCCCAGAGACTTCCTCCATTTTTTAACTTGCATTGGATAAATTTGCTTCATGGTCTGTGTAACTTAATTTTTCAAACATTTTAAGTTCAAAAATGAGTTATTTTCGATTTTCCACATAGTACAGTAAACTACGGTTATAACGAACTCAAAGGGACCACTAAATTAATTTCGTTATAACCGTAGTTCGTTATAAGCATATATACAGCATATATACAACAAATGGCCGGGACTAAAAATAAGTTCGTTATATCGGTCAGTTCGTTATTAGCGTGTTCGTTATAACTGTAGTTTACTTTACTGTCATAAGCATGCTCATCAGATCCCTTTGGCAACAGTTACTGTAAATCTCACGTGTGTCTAACAATACAACCCGTGTGATACGTGGTGACAAGTAACAGTAAAAACTGACACTTGGCCAGTCCTTGTTTTAGCCCCGTAGTCAGACAGGGTAACAAGTACCATCTTCTAACGTCTTTTGGTGAGGTGAAATTGGGTTTAACGTCGCGTCCAAGATTATTGCACTTATATAGCGACGTGCATGTACGTGTGTGTGTGTGTGTGTGTGTGTGTGTGGCTGCTTGTACTAGTCCGGACTGATGCCGATTTATAGTGCTAGCTCACTGAGATACCATGCCGCAGTTTAACATGAATACCCCACTCAGACACAGTATACTGACTCCGAGCCGACCAGTCCTTGTTTTAGCCCCTTAATGCCGAGCGCCAGACAGGGTAACAACAAGTACCATCTTTTAACGGCTTTTGGTATGACGCGGTCGAGGATCGAACCCCGGACCTTCCGCTCTCCGGGCGGACGCTCTATCACTAGACCACGGAGGCGGTCACGTCTTTTGGTATGACGTGATCAGTGAGTTGAACTCCTGACCTTCTGCTCCCTGGGTAGACGCTCTATCCACTGGACCACGGAGGCGGTACCAAGATAAGGTATAGTTTGTTTGTTTGTTTGTTTGTTTGTAGAGGTTCGAAGAGTGATATGCTTGTATGTCTGAATGCTGATAGTCAGAAATCACAAATTCTTCCACAACTGCTTACCCCTCGTTTACACATACGTTTACTGGACATGAAACGCACGGTATTTGTACTATACTTATGGGCCCTTGAAGACACCGGGATAGAATAGGTCTTCAGCAACCCATGCTTGCCGTAAAAGGTGACTATGCTTGTCGTAAAAGGCGACTAACGGGATCGGGTGGTCAGGCTCGCTGACTTGGTTGATGCATGTCATCGATCCATATTGCGTGGATCGATGCTCATGATATTAATAACTGGATTGTCTGGTCCAGACTCGATTATTTACAGACCGCCGTCATATAGCTGGAATATTGCTGAGTGCGGCGTTAAACAACAAACCAACCAACAACAAAAACTTACTGTACTTATATTAACGAAGCCTTTTTGGGTAATTTTCATGCGTTACACATGCATTTGTATAATGATGCTTTCATCCTGTAGTCGTGCGAGGCTATGGAATTGACATTGTTGTCATTCTCACTGACTTGGTTGATGGAATGTCCTCGAATCCTGATAGCGTGGATCGATGCTCATAATATCAACCACTGGATTGGCTGATTCAGACTCGAAAGCCAGTTATTTTTTCCTCGTGACAGTTTTCAATGGGTTTGGAAGGAGGAGTTTGAAATTATTTAGCAAGTTCAAATCTGTATAATTAAACATTATTCTAATTATTTTCATGTACCACGTGGCCTCTTTTGACCATGTTCCTTGTGGCCCGAAGAATGAAGTGAAGTCCCGGTGTGTGTGCATGCGTTTGCTAGCGCGCGTGTGTTTGCGTGTGCGTGAGTGCGAGTGTGTGCGTGCGTGGTGTGTGTGCGTGTGTCTGCGTGAAAGCGTGCGTGCTAGTGTGTGCGTGAGTGCGTGCGTGGTGTGTGTGCGTGAAAGCGTGCGTCCGTGCTAGTGTGTGCGTGCGTTGTGTGTGTTGAGTGCGAGTGTGTGTGTGCGTGATGTGTGTTGAGTGCGAATGTGTGTGGGCGTGTGTCTGCGTGAAATCGTGCGCGCGTGCGTGTGTGTGTGTGTGCGTAGTGTGGAAAAATGCAGGCTTGACATGCTGAATGTCCTGAAACTATGTTGTGAAATCAAAGCTGTCCGGCACCCTCGCGCTCCTAAACATATATTATTGGAGTATTTGATTTATATATCGATGATAATATAAATGAATTTAGACCGGCGTGTGCGTTTCACTGCTTACATTTACCACATAGATTAAAATTACAAGTAAATACTTATTAAAAAACGCTTGTCCTTTCGTGATGGCTGTATAGGGAACGACTGGGAAAGATAGAAGTTGAGTAAACTTGTTCCTACTAGCGTCTATGATGAGTGATTTACAAATAATCGACTTATAACCGATATGTACATTCCGATTTATGCCAAACATGTGTAGAATGCCAGTGTGTTGTAATTTAACCATTTATAGTGAGTGAGTGAGTGAGTTGGGTTTAACGCCGCTTTTAACATTATTCCAGTCATATCACTGCGTGTCAGCTTAATGTGGGAGGAAAGCCCAAAATGATGCAGGTCTCAAACGTTTACCACTTCGGTTAAACCCACGAGCACGGGTATGGTGCTGACAAACCAATCATATGTGTCTGGCGTGCCCAAGGGACGCAACTCACAGCGAATCACGGCGCCTTAGACGACTGGACCAGCATACTTGTGTAGCTTCCAGTAAGTCGATCTCCCGTCCAGCGTTCCGTGAAATCTTTAACATTAAATATCTGCAATAACACAGATAGTCTGTTGAAATATTGACATATTGACATTAGAGTCTTAACACATTTAACCTAGGTCACCAGTATAGGTCATAGCGGGATCAACACGACTGATTCCAGTGTTGACTGATGTGACACGTGCCACGATTGGTGGATACAAGCGAATAAACCATGGTTTCCGAAAATATTGCACCAAGGATAAGAAAGAGAAGAAATTGATAACTAGTAATACTCTCACCACGTGAAAGCTTACACGAGTTGTCTGAACAAGTGTATTACCAAATATAGGAAACGAATGAGCACATACTCAAATTATTCTTTCAAATAGAATCGGAAGTTATTTAATCCTGATATAGTTTCAATGGAAAAATATTGAAATAAACACGTTCATGACTTTTTAAAGAACATCTTTGGCTGTAAAATCTGAAGCCAAATTGTTTTGCATCTTATTTCCTGGAATACATCATTTATTTTCAAAACAAATCCACAAATTGCCACCTCCAGCATTAAAATCTTCCATCAACCATACATAATCCGTTTGGGGTATCATAAATATACCAGATTGTTTTAATTGTTGAAACACGTCATCTGTCGTGAACGGTTCAAACAACACCAATAATAAAATCTTGACTTAAATGCTTTCATATCTTGGGCTCAGGCTCGGCGGTTTGTTTCATTGTGTGTCATCTTTACCCCGGCGGTTGTGGACGCTGATGATAAAATCAATCACGAGATTGTCTGGTCCAGACTCCAGTACTTACAGACCAACGTCATTAAGCTAGTATATTGCTGAGCGTGGCGGGCGTTGAACAACAAACAAAAATACGTGCTTTACATTAAGTGAAAATCTATCTACATTTGTATGTTGATCTAATTCACCTCTCTTAGTTTCTTGCAGACCAGGGGTGGTCGGGTAGCCTAGTGGTTAAAGCGTTGGCTCGTCACACTGAAGATCCGGGTTCGATTCCCGACATGGGTACAATGTGTGAAGCCCATTGCTGGTGTCCCCCGCCGTGATATTGATGGAATATTGCTAAAAGCGGCGTAAAACCTCATTCACTCACTCTGGCAGAACGACGGGGCACGGGTGGCCCAGTCGTCTAAGGCGCCACAATTCGCTGTGCAGAGCTGCGTCCATTGGGCACGCCCGAAACCCATGATTGTCGATTCGAATCCCGACTATTTCTAGGTTTGTCAACACTATACCAGTGCTCGTGGGTTTCACCAAAGTGGTACACGTCTAAGACCTACATCACCTCCCACATTAAGCTGACACGCCGTAATACAACTGGAATACTGTCGAAAGCGGCGTTAAACATAACTCACACCACACATTCTCTTGCAGACCAGTGATAACGAAAGTGATTATGGGTAATCTTAACGCCTTGTGAGACCGCATAAGTTGAAAACTTGCAAGCACTGTTTGCTGAGTCATCTGAACGTCCTGAATACATGTGCTGTGGGTCAAACAGAATTGTTCGGTGCCTTCTAAAATAATGTCTAGGATTGTAAATGTCAAGGCATATCTAAAATCCACGTTTATCAACCCTTCAAGTACGCCATTGCATCATTCTAAAAGCGAACATGTCCGCTCCTCAATGCCAGTGATAAGTATATACAGTCAGTAAACTACGTTTATAACGAACACGCTTATAACGAACTGCCGGATATAAAGAACTGTTTTTTTTAAACCGCCTTTTTGCTGTATACATGCTGTATATAGAGATAATCTCACCCTCGTGACTTTTGATATCGAATATATCAACACGAGTTGATAAAAGTGGAACAATTCCGAGGCTTGCCTAGGATTTTTTCCACTTTTATCAACGAGTGTTGATATATTTGATATCAAAAGACACCAGGGTGAGATTTTATTTATTATCCAAAATCATTCTTCCAACTTTTTCAGTTTATAGACAGTAATTAGCAGTGTCTTCAGTGTAAAAAGTACTGCTAACAGCTTCAGTAGCAGAACCATTTGTGATGTCATTTGATTGTGACGTCATGGTAACCACTGACGTCACAATGGTCTATCAACATTGTGATGCAATATTATTGCAGCGATATAGCGATATCCACAGCGTAGATATATAGAATACTAAACGAGCTCCCGTGTAATACCAATTTTATGAAACGAGTGAATAGTTGTGGTATCTGACGAGTATTTTATGTATTACTTGCCATTTATAGCGTTTTTTTAGAATTATGCTGTTGAGTGTGAATAGGCTGACACCTACACGACCCACGGCATAATCCAATTGAGTTCAACATAATAATACAACAAGTCAAAAGTTGAAACGTATGAATTTAATACCATACAACGGTCTACCTTCAGAATTCAGGCGTCCGTTCCGTAACTTAGGTTATCGCAACTCACGTACTTCAACTTATACCAACGACTGTCGTTGCGCTACAGTACGATCGCCTTGTGGAACGGGGCCTTGCACCTCAAAGTTTACAATCACGTCACAGTACCCGATGACGTAATTTGTGGAATTTTGTTGCAAGATCCATCGGCGAAACAATGCCATGTGACGTCAGCCTAGCAACAAGGTTGCTTGGGTCATCGAGTGTGGATAAGCTCCTCTCAGTGATCTATCATCTCCAACCGCAATGTCGCTCAATAAGCAAAGGGATGTTGAGAGCTTTCAATATTTGTTCGTAGAACGTGTTCCGAGTGTACATAAGCACGCGTTTTGGTATTACACAATGTGTAATAAAGCTGTATGTTTTTAAACGGGTGATCTCTTCACGGGCAAGTTATAAATCGCTTCATCTCATCCAAGCGATATCTCCTGTGGGAGCCAGTTTTGGAAGATATATGCTCATAACGAACTACGGCTATACCGAACTAGAAATTAGTACTCGCTAGATCTACAGTTCCATCATATTTTCTAAGGAAAATAAACATACAAAATTAAGATATGACGATAGTGAATTAAAAAATGACGTATCTAGAAAGGGTTTAAACGAGAATCCAAAATGCCGATGTGGCAGCCCATGTGAAAAGCCATTTAATTTTTCTGATTGAATGTTCTTTATTTAAATCAGCTAGAAACGAATTGATGCACTCACTATTGTTAATCGTAAAAGATACTTGTGATGCTAGTTGGCAATGCAATTTTACCTAATCAAGTGAACGAAAGCATTTTTAGGAATGTACATACATATATAAAGAAATCCCCCCCCCCCCCCCCCCCCCACGTGCATATTACAACTGGTCTATTACCATGTCATAACACAGAATATCATTCTCGGTGTGTTTATTATAAAATATCACATATACAGGTTAAGAATACAAGAAAACACCACGTCACATCCGGGTCGAGAATAAGACAACCCCAACCAAACGGAGTGAAGGTCATGCAAGCTCTGAGAATTGTATCAAACGTGCTGTACTTGATTAAGTTTGCATGAGACAGATTATAATGAATGAAGAGGATGCCCTATACCCTCGTATCCTATATATGGCCTGTTAAAATATATATCGGCCCAGTCGTCTAAGGCGCCGCAATTCGCTGTGCAGAGTTGCGTCCCTTGGGCACGCCAGAAACCTATGACCGTGGGTTGTAGGTTTGTCAGCATACTCGATTATTTACAGACAACGTCTTATAGCTGGAATATTGCCGAGTGCTGCGTTAAACAACAAACCAACAACAACAGCAACAGCATCATACCCGTGCTCGTGGGTTTCACCGAAGTGGTAAACGTCTAAGACCTGCATCCCTTCGGGCTTTCCTCCCACATTAAGCTGACACGCCGTGATATAACTGGAATACTTTTAAAAGCGGCGTTAAACCCAACTCACTCACTCACTCACTAAAATATATTATATCTGTCTTCATGAATCGCGGGGGACTGGGGAGGAAGGGTTATATTTTGATTATTTTGCACGAAGAGCTCTCTTGTGGCCACGCCCCCTGCGGTTTCAAATATGGAAGGATGGCTCGGGGTATTGGGGCAGGGGCTAGCTTCCCAAAGCATTAATTACAGGGCGTGTGCAAAAAGGATGTGTTGACGAAAATGTTTCTTAACAGTGTTCATAAATAGAAAGTATTAAGGGCGGGTTGGTTGGGTTATGAGGGATTTTCTTTTTGTTTTAACAAGCCTATCACATTTTCGTTAAAATCATTGCAGATGTATCTCTGATCATAACAGCATAAAACCTACCATAAACTATATACGAATGTCCAAAAGAAAGTGTACCAAGAGTTGAAAGACTATGAAAGAAAAAGAAAAGCACCTGGAAAGTCAATATGTGTAATGTTCATTAGAATTGTGTTTTAACATATGTAAAACTGCTCATGTTATCCAAGGTTATATATATGTATATATATATATCAACACTAAATTTACACGTTTCGTAGTGTTATCGTCGATATATAAACTGTCTCACTATTACACGAACACGTCACAAATCATAAATATTCCTAACCTGGGGACGCTTGAATGAAAATACAATTGTTTTTTTCATCGTGATACCCGCTTTTGTATTGACAGGATATGTAGCAACGATATCCAAGAGCCGTACAATATATGCTGCAAGTGTCTGTCGGCGTACTTTACGTCAATTCCCGAGGCAAGGCTTCTTTTTCATTTTTTTTATCAAAGTCTTGCTTCCACAAGTCTTTTTATCAAAATCTGGTTTCCATCATTGCCACATCAAGCCCACTTTCCTGTGCTAAATATGATTGGACTATCGCACATATCGATAGTCCAATCAGAGAAGGTTTAACAAAACCAACATCTACGACTGGTACACCTTCGTAAGAAAGTGAATTACAGCTGGAATATGTCATCTTTCATATTTTAACCCCCCACCCCCACCCCCTCAACGAGTGCCTATGTTTTTGTGCCAGGGATTAAATCGCTCATATTTTCGTTGTCTGAAAAACTTGGTCGTCGCCTATGGTAGTCGCCATCTTTGTGAAGCTGTACGAGATGAGAACTGCGATCTGATTGGATATCGCGTTTTCATTACAAGGGGCACAACTCGTGATCTACGCGAGGTGCCTTCAGGGTCGTGCCAAGAAATGTGGCCTTAAGCTTGATGGACAACAATTTTATGGATATCAACTTCTTTAATACTGTAAAACGGCGTTAAGCTTGATGTGGAAGGGTAGAAGCTAGGCTTTGATATAGGATAGTGGACACGCTTGCCTCGGGAACATGACTTTACGTATGATCTTCTATTATCCGGTGTAGGGTATCACCATTCTATAACAATAAATACCCTGGACCCGTTCGCTGCCATACCTCCGTATGTAACCGTATTCGAAACACACACCACTAAAAATGGCCGACAATCAGACTACTCTCGTTAGGTGAGGTGAAATGGGGTTTAACGTCGCGTCCAAGATTATTGTACTTATATAGCGACGTGCATGTACGTGTGTGTGTTTGTGTGGCTGCTTGTACTAGTCCGGACTGATGCTGATTTATAGTGCTAGCTCACTGAGATACTATGCCGCAGTTAACATTAATACCCCACTCAGACACAGTATACTGACTCCGAGCCGACCAGTCCTTGTTTTAGCCCCTTAATGCCGAGCGCCAGACAGGGTAACAACAAGTACCATCTTTTAACGTCTTTTGGTATGACGCGGTCGGGGATACTACTCTCGTGAGTGAAGGCATCCCGTGAAATGTTATTGATATTCCGAGAAAGAAGTTTGAGGGCGAAAATGTCCAGGGTCGTTATCATAATGAAATGGAGATATAACGCACTATATGGTCGAGGACAATTTCCAATGCCGTTTCCAAAACACTATTCTACAGACATCCACATATATATTAACTCCTTATGCTGTTTATCATCGACATGTTGATATTCCCGATATTATGCTGTTAGGAATTCTTTGATTCTTTGTTTGTTGTTTAACGCCTCACTCAGCAATATTCCAGCTATATGGACGGCGGTCTGTAAATAATAGAGTTTGGACCATGCAATCCAGTGATTGATATCATGAACATCGATCCAAGCAATTGGGAAACGGTGACATGAATCAACCAAGTCAGCGAACCTGACCACCCGATGTCGCCTCTTACGGCAAGCATGGCAAGACCAATTCTTAGCCGGATCTTTACGGGTCAGAAGTCTTCGAAATTGATGGTCGAGAGAATCAGTAGGGTGCGTATATATTCCCGCGTCAATATAAATCCTGTTCAGTGACAGAGTTGTGAATTAACTATTCACGAGACCAATGCAATCGCTAATCATCAGAACAGAACAGCAAGGGCTGGTCTTTTTCAACATCAAGCAATGTCAGCCCAGCTTGAAGCCATTCGTCAAACACTGGGACATGTGTTTACACCGTCCTGGCGATGCGGAACCAATATTAACGGAGCATTCAATAAATATCCAGGGCCTCACGGCAGAGGACACCAAAATGGTCCTCACAAAATACATGTGTCCCCATATGGGGAATCTAACCCGTGACGAGCGAATGCTGTAATAGGTATTGGCTACCCCACCGTCCATTCGGTATAACGTAAAGGTTGTGTCTTGAAGCATACAGTGACAAAATCGTTACACACGCACACGCACACGCAAACGCACACACACTGAATATATGGGTCCCGGGTTATGATTGTTTCATCATAAGAGTTTTTTAGAAGTAAATGATGGTCAACTTCAGCCGGTCGCCGAGTGGCAAATGTCATGTTCAACGGACCTTCACGTTGTTTGATCTTTTGTCCAATATCACAAAATTTGAAAAGTCTCTTTTGGACCAATCTGAATGACTGTCAATGTTGAAGAAAATGAACAGTTGGAAACTCCGTATATTTCTCCTGAGGATGGTGATTCTGGTAGAGGATGGCAAAGAACTGGTGAATTCTCTTAAGCACAATCACGCTGTATTCATCCGGTAATTTGACGTGGAAGGACATCTGATTACGACGGACGTGACTTCTATCATCAGTCAAGCTTTATGTCTGCGGTCCATGATTAAGGCTTACATCCCTGCACAATACATGTCGCAACACGAGAGCTGTCCTCATCCACACAACGCGATGGCGAGCGTAGACCGTCTGTCACCGCAGCTCAACGATGAAGGAGATGGTGACTGTGACGAAGCCGACGAAGGCCCCGACCATGCCGATGAGGAAGGTGGGGCTAATGACGTCCTTGTTCTCCTTGAAGGCGCTGTCGAGGCCCCTCTGAAACAGGAAACGCATCACAGGTCAAATTTTGTTGATTATTTATTTAATGATATTCATGGATAAACAGAATGTATGAGCAACATCTGTTTGGTGCACGGGTGGTCTCAAGTGCCTTCGAGTTGTAGTCTTTCGGCACACCAGAAACCTTTAAATGTGGGTTCGAATCGCGGTTCGCCCCGATTATGTTTCAAGGTTTGTCACCCAATCTGTGGGGGCACGGGGTGGCCCAGTCGTCTAAGGCGCCGCGAATCGCTGTGCAGAGTTGCGTCCCTTGGGCACGCCAGAAACCTATGATTGTGGGTTCGAATACCGGTTCGCCCCGATTATGTGTCTAGGTTTGTCAGCACCATACCCGTGCTCGTGGGTTTTCACCGAAGTGGTAAACGTCTGAAACCTGCATCACTTGGGGCTTTCCTCCCACATTAAGCTGACACGCCGTGATATAACTGGAATACTGTTAAAAGCGGCGTTAAACCTCACTCACTCACTCACCCAATTCGTACTCGTGAATCTTTAACCAAAGTGGTAAAAGTCTGAGACCAGCATCACTTCGGCTTTCCTCCCACACTACGCTGACACGCCTTGTTATAACTGGAATATTGCTGCGGCGTAAGCTATAATTTGTATTCATTTTTATTTATTCTTTAATAAGCTTTTAGAAGTTGGAGTACTAAGTAAGGAAGTTGTTCATCCATAAATTCTTATCCTTCCTTAATTCTTATTTATATGAGATAAACAGTAGTACGCGGGCCTCGTCGTAAATCCACACAACCATTCTTAGATTCTTAGACAGACAAAAACAAAAGTCGCAAAATTTCTGAGCCTGTGGGTTGTGTTGGTGTGTGTGTGTGTGTGTTGGTGTGTGTGTGTGGTGTAGGGGGGGGGGGGGGGGGGGGGGTGTCTAAAGAAATAAATTGTCACCGAACATTTTTGAAAATAAATATTATCCTTCATATTGTTGGTCACAAAGTTATATTTAATGGCTCATAATTTTAATGTAAAATAAAATATATCTGACCCAGATTATCAAATGGTAAATTGAGTCTTTAAGACTATTACGTCATATACACAGTGTCCTGTCTGATTGATCGATTATATTCATCACGCAGTCATAGCCCCAGGAAATACTCAAGAAAAGCACAAGATCAAACTGCCACACATTTAGGCGTACGTAATATATTGACACGAAATACTTAGATTGCGGTTGAATTAGAGCCTGCTGTACAAAGCTATTGTAGCACCAAGGCGATCGTAACTCCCATACTTCATAGACGTAGCACTTAAATGGCTTTGTGGAGCTGGGCCCAGGTCAGGTCCTACCACAAGGCCACATGACTGATTAGCGTTACATGCATTTCAAGCATTTGGATTGCAGGTTGTTTGATTGACGTGTGTCTCGCGGTGACTGTCGCCTGACACACTCGCCGTGTGTTTACACGACCTGTCAATCACTCACACACTATCGGTGTCTATATCACTTCAAATCAAGTGCTTGAGTCCCCGAAAAACATGGGTATATGTAGATTCGATTAGAATGAAATTGTGTAAGATGCCATATGATTAATATCAACTGAAGCGCAGCTATGTTATTTGTGAAGCAACTTTGGCACGTGAACAATTTCAGTGTCACTCTGACCACGGCATTATTAACTGATGGGCAAAGGAAAGTAAACCGAGTTTTATTTGATTGAAAATTTAAAGAACTGTTGTTAACTTTAATTGTGTCTATTTACCCATCACTCATTCCTGCAACAGTTTGTAAAACGTAATGTGTGGCTGAGCAATCTTGTGTAAAAATAAATTGGTTCCATGACGACTGGGGTAAGAAATGAATTGGCCCCATGACGACTGGGGTAAGAAATGAAATGGGTCCATGACGACTCGGGTAAGAAATTATATATATATATATATATATATATATATATATATATATATATAGAGAGAGAGAGAGAGAGAGAGAGAGAGAGAGAGAGAGAGAGAGAGAGGTTATCACGCGAGTGTGTTTGGGGATGGTAAATATCCTGCATTAGGAATAAACATTGTATTTAGCGAGCCTTGGCGAGCTAAATACATAGTATTTATTCCTAATACAGGATATTTACCATTTACATAGTGTTTATTCCTAATACAGGATATTTACCATCCCCAAACACACAAGCGTGATAACCTCTTTATCATATAATGTCATTCTTTAATTCTGTGCTTCAAAATCGCTTTCCCTCTCTCACAAACATAACCGAAACATTGCGAGTTTTCCTGGAATGCGCGCATTAATAATTATTACGTCACAGGGTAAGTGATGTGTCTTTCAGACAGTGACAGTAGCCAATATAGTTCCAACTGAAATAGGTTTCTTATACAGAGGCGAAGCAACATATACGCAAAACAACAATTGTTTTTAATTGCCTTTCGCGGCAATCCATCGGTCTTTCCGCTAGAGTAACTGCCCTTTGTCAAAGGGAAGCTACTCTTACCCTATACTATGAGACGTCACGGCCACGGTCAGATGTTGTTGACAGTCGGTCTGTCCTGTCATAACGATAAGAATTGTAGTCAAATGTACACACAGCGACAAAACGAAACAAGGTAACAATTCAAACATATTTCCGCCAAATCCAACTATTTTAATTTGTGGAGGAGGTTTTAAGCCGCAGAGGTCTACAAGCACAGATATGGCTACTGATCCCACTTGGCTAGGCCTCGTGCCCTCGCAAAATTGTTCCGAAATTTATATCTCCAAAGTTGCCAAACTTATAAAATGCCTTAGCTACGTCACAGTTAAACACAGATTTTCAGTATATTAGACTGTTCTTTTGATAATGATAGCAATTATCCCTGTAGTTTATCCAGATTCACGATGGTTAATTCTGACTCGATCGCCGAATGACAAGTGCGACGCCATGTTTGTTTATAAACAGTGGAAGTAGTCCCTACTTGACCTTTGATATTTGCATCTCTATCCGCATATGACCCCAACGGATATCGTTTTTATCCGTTGGCTTTATCCTGCCGAGAAACCTACCCATTGTATGATAAATATATATATTGGTTCCATGGACGACTGGGGTAAAAAATGAATTGGTCCCGTGACGACTGGGGTAAGATATGAATTGTATCCACAATATATATATATATATATATATATATATATATATATATATATATATATATATAATCTTTTATTTGAAGATCGGCATAATGTTTTTTTTCTCCGTTCTGTGGATCAGTTCAGATGTGCATGCGTTATATTCTGCACCGCATTGCTCTAAGGCGTTTAGAAAGAACCTCAAATTCTATATCTGTATTCCTGTATGATAGTGAGTATTGTAAACAAGGGGGGAAAACGCACATGCTGTGTACACACAGGAGTACAAGACAACCTGTAAATAATGTCCATCGTGGCGACACCTCGTGAATTTCAGCGAGTATATTATACCGGCCATTGAGCAAGTCTATCACTTGTCTGGGTCATGCTGGAAAACGATTTTTCAATCTGTTTTTCATAAAGTGTGTTTATTACGCTCGTGCTCATTCCTCAGTATTCAAAACAAATTCGGTTTGCATATATCTTGAATGGCATTACGTCAAAACTTGGCGTTGGGTGTGAATTCACACCTTGTGTTAAAATGCGAGAAAAGTGTCAAAAGAACAACACTTGTTGCCATGGAGAACGCACACCTTACTTGTCTGTTTCACAAACATTATCAGTTATTGAGATCCGTTTGTATAACAATGCTGTTTCACCATGGTAACCGAAATAGCGTGACATATCATTATAAAGCTGATAGGACAGAAAAATAAGATAAAATCAGTGTGACCTTTTTCACATTTATGCAGGTTGAGCTGTTCTGTCGTTAGCCCGTAAACTAAAATACAACAGCAGTATCAAGGTGGCCAGTATTGTCGATTTCCGACAATGTTTTGTTTGTTTGTTTGTTTGTTGTTGAACGCCTGCAATATTCCAGCTATATGACGGCGGTCTGTAAAATAATCGAGTCTGGACCAGACAGTCCAGTGATTGACATCATGAGCATCGATCCACGAAAATGGAGTCTATGATATGCATCAACCAAGTCAACGAGCCTGACCACCCGATCCCAATAGTCGCCTTTTACGACAAGCATAGTCGCCTTTTATGGCAAGTATGGGTTGCTGAAGACCTATTCTACCCCGGAATCTTTACGGGTCTCCGACAATATGTTACGGCAGGTACAGGCAAGCCAGCATAAGCTTAATACGTTTTATGCAGCACACATGAGGGCACTCAGCAATATATTTCAGCAACATGACGGCGGTCTGTAAGCAATCGAGTCTGGGCACAAAATCCAGTGACTGATATCATGAGAATCGATTAGGATACGAGGACATGCATTAACCCTGTCAGCGAATCTGACCAGACGATCCCGTTAGTCGCCTCTTACGGCAAACATGGGTTGCTGAAGACTGGTTGTTACCCGGTTCTTTACGGGTCAAAAGTCTTTAAATCGATGGTCGAGAGAATCAATAGGGTGTGTATATAAACTAGTGGTAGAGCGTCCGCCCGGAGAGCGGAAGGTCCGGGGTTCGATCCCCGGCCGCGTTATACCAAAAGACGTTAAAAGATGGTACTTGTTGTTACCCTGTCTGACGCTCGGCATTAAGGGGCTAAAACAAGGACTGGTCGACTCGGAGTCAGTATACTGTGTCTGAGTGGGATATTCATGTTAAACTGCGGCATGGTATCTCAGTGTGCTAGCACTATAAATCGGCATCAGTCCGGACTAGTACAAGCAGCCACACAAACACACACACGTACATGCACGTCGCTAAATAAGTGCAATAATCTTGGACGCGACGTTAAACCCAATTTCACCTCGCCTCACAGTATGGAATAAACACATTCTATAGTAGTGTTCAGGTATTAAAAACCAGTCATTATCTTTTAAAAAAATCAACCAGCCAGGCGAGTGACAGACGGCGGCTGCAAAAGGTCGAATCTGAACCAGGCAAACCAGTGGTCGACATGATGAGCAGCATCGCATGTCGTCGAGCCCTGATGACGCTCCATCAATCTCACCACCCACACACTGTTACTCCGACCAGGAATCTCTGTGGGTTCACAAACTTTAACAAGACAACCTTGATGCGGGACATCAATACTGCCCAAACATTGCAAGTTGAAAAGACAATATT
Source organism: Haliotis cracherodii (assembly GCF_022045235.1). Classification (NCBI taxonomy): domain Eukaryota; kingdom Metazoa; phylum Mollusca; class Gastropoda; order Lepetellida; family Haliotidae; genus Haliotis; species Haliotis cracherodii. Next base: position 235,267 of record NW_027266299.1, read on the forward strand.
AGTGCTCCAAATACAGAAATACCGTTCGGAATCACCTCGCGAAAGGCTGCGGCAATCAAGAGCACTCGTGTGCTGCGGGCGAGCTGTGTCGTGTATACAAGTCGGAATGTGTAGGATCGCCGGATCCTGCCACGAACGCCGATCTCTGCATTAAATGCAGCCATGTTAAATGTCCACTCTCATTACTGCGAGAAAATGCTGTCATAAACACTGAAACTCAAAGATGATGTTTATCGCCGAGAAAAGGAACATTTCTTGAAAAGCGCCCTTGCAATTTTTGATTATTACATATGATTATTGAAAGTAATAAATAAATTATCGGCGGGGGGCGGTCGGGTAGCCTAGTGGTTAAAGCGTTCGCTCGTCATGCCCAAGACTCGGGTTCGATTTCTGACATGGGTACAATGTGTGAAGCCCATTTCCGGTGTCCCCCGCCGTGATATTGCTGGAATATTGCTAAAAGCGGCGTAAAACCATACTCACTCACTCACTCACTCACTCCTTATCGGCGGAATGGCGTCTTTCTCTTTATAAGTATATTAGCACACTTGCAACTATCTTCGTTGACTGATCATTGCGATATCATCGTGATTCTATTTCAAGTGGCGAGGAATGTAACGTTATCGGGTGGTCAGGATCGCAACCGTGGTTGATGCAGGTCATCGAATCCCAACTGCGTAGATCGATGCTCATGATGTCAATCACTTGATTCCTTGATCAAGATTGCTGGAGAATCGTGAAGATCCGCGGTAGAAGAGGTCTTCAGTAACACATGCTTGTTGTAAAAGGCGGCTATGCTTGTCGTCGGAGGCGACTAACGGGATCGGGTGGTCACGCTCGTTGATGCATGTTATCGTATCCAAATTGCGTTGATCGATGCTCATGATATCAATCATTGGATTGATTGGTAAAGACTCGATTATTTACAGAACGCCGTCATTTAGCTGGAATATTGCTGAGTGCGGCATTAAACGGACAACCGTAATGGGGGAAGGAAGCAATGAAAATGGAACTTCGAACCTCCATGGATGAGAACAGTATAGATCAGCAGAGTATTAAGCAGAGCTCCAGATAACGTTTTGAGCCTTTGTGCGTTTGCTCACAAGTTGTCAATCGTACGGAAGCCTTTTAGGGACATTTGCTTTTTTATTTGTTTCGATACTACCTTGAAATTTCAAGATACTAAGCTGAAGTTGAAATTTCAAGATAGTATCGAAAAAAATTTAAACAACAAATGGCCCTAAACTGCTTCCGTATGATCTTGATATTTCAAGATTATTCACTTATTCACGTATTTTTACATCTTAGGATGTTAACTTATTATCTTGAAATTTCAACTTATTATCTTGAAATTTCAACTTAGTTTCTTGAAATTTCAACTTAGTATCTTGAAATTTCAACTTAGTTTCTTGAAATTTCAACTTAGTATCTTGAAATTTCAAGATAGTATCGAAAAATACAAAAAACCCAAAACAAATGGCCCTAAAAGGCTTCCGTACAATCGCACTGGGTATTCATAGTTTTCTTTGGATATTCCGTACATTTGAACTCAATTGATTCCTGTCTGTTGAATATGTTTACACCAGTGAGTACTGTAGACATTTAAATGTGTTTGTATGTTGTTTTACGCCGCACTCAGCAATAGCTATACGACAGCGGTCTGTAAATAATCGAGTCTGTACCTGCCAATCCAGTGATTGACATCATGAGCATCAATCTACACAATAGGTATACGATGACATGCGTCAAAGTATTTTTTTTTCAGGAAACTTCTTACCCAAGCGATATACATGTCTGAGTATAGGTTAGAGTGGGTGAGTGAGTTGGGTTTAACGCCGCTTTTAGCAGTATTCCAGCGGCGTGTCAGCTTAATGTGGGAGGAAAGCTCAAAGTGATGCAGGTCTCAGACGTTTACCACTTCGGTGAAACCCACGAGCACGGGTATGGTGCCGACAAACCTAGAAACATAATCGTGGCGAACCGGGATTCGAACCCACAAACATAGGTTTCTTGCGTGCCCAAGGGACGCAACTCTGCCCAGCGAATCGCAGCGCCTTAGACGCCTGGGCCACCGAGCACGGGTATGGTGCTGACAAACCTAGAAACATAACCGGGGCGAACAAGTATTGGTTAGAGCACGAGAACAGGGTGGCCCTATTTTAACGATGAGACACCATGGTCAGAGTGCTCTAACGTACTTAAACCATGACCAACATTCCGACAACCCTAGAACCAGAAAATGTTTAAACATCAGTATTTTGATAGACGTATATTAAAAGATATTCAATAACTCTATGCTCATCTGTGAGAACACCACGTGAGTCGCCCCTGCGTGATGCACGTGAATATGTTGCTCGGGCCAACTTGCGTGCACCTGCGATTTGAGTTATGAAATCCATGTTCAGGGCAAGTATACAGTTCATATAGGACCAACTTGAGCATATTTATCAATCAGGTAAATATTACTTCCCCATGTTGCTGGGCTTATTGTGAGTAAATGCAGCCCTGATCAAGTTAAGAGTAACTTGTTTTCTGTCGGTTCATTTCTAAGAACGAAAAGCTACCAATTCACACGTACGTGGAAGGAGTGAGTGAGTATGGTTTTACGCCGCTTCCAGCAATATTCCAGCAATATCACGGAAAATGACACGGACACCAAAAATGGGTTTCACACATTGTACCCATGTCGGGAATCGAACCCGGGTCTTCGGCGTGACGAGCGAACGCTTTAACCACTAGGCTACCCGACCGCCCCCGTACGTACAAGGCATAGGATAACATTAAAAACGCACGGCATATAAAACACATATTTCACCTTCCATAAACGGATAAACTATTAGTTCTGATGAAAGTAAATATTTCGTTGTTAGTTTCATACAGTTACTTCCATGACGCCGTGGCAGAAGACCACATTCGATAGCCTTCGGTGCGGGCTGGAATCCCACTGGCGTCGAGATACGTTTTTCGTGAAACTGTTCTATCATCAAGGGATATGATAGGGAACATAGAAGTCCCCCCACTGCCAACAATGTTCAACTCACAATTCAGTCAGTAAATGCACGTTAAAAACAAAGTAGCCATGGTTTCAATAAAATTAAACGTGATGTAGCGCTTTTATTAAGCATAGGTGATGCTGCATTCTAAAAGTAAATAAAGAGACCCGTGAATATCCGGGGTAGAATAGGTCTTCAGCAACCCGTGCTTGCCTTAAAAAGTGACTATGCTTGTCGTAAGAGGCGACTAACGGGATCAGGTGGTCAGACTCGCTGATCTGGTTCATGCATGTCATCGCAACCCAATCGCGTGGATCGTTGCTCATGATGTCATCCACTGGGTAGTCTGGTCCAGACTCGATTATTTAAAAACCGCCGTCATATAGTTGGAATATTGCTGAGTGCGGCGTTAAACAACAAACGAAAGTAAAAAAAAAAGATCTGTAAAGAAACTGCGGTATATGGATGTTGAAAATGATACATTCAGTAAGTACTATTATGCTAATATTATTCTTTTAAAAACAAATTATGCATATTGGACAATATGTACGCCACCAAGTTAAACGTTGTGGGTAATAGTGATTGATCTTGTGTATCTTAATAATAATCAAATATGTGTCAGTGTTAGCAACTTTATAACGTTCTGTCTGGTCAGAATTTGATATATTATAGTAATATATTTGATGCACAATACGACATAATTCCCGGTTAAAGAAAAAAAGATTATTTTGCAATACAAGACACGCGTCAAAACAGACGCACGCATATCGACTCAGTAATTATCGTTACGCAACCAGTGTATTTCCGACGTATGTTCGATCCAAATAGCACCAGAATGTAAAAATATCAATAAAATGCCTACAAATCATAAAAAAATGTCGAAGACGTCTAGTTGCAATGTAAAAACAGATTTTATATGAGAAGCTATATCGGCACTAATTTCAGTTGGTGTATATTTCGCAAGAAACAGCTAAATATCAGACAGTCAAGTGGATAAATTCGCCGATTTGCATTAACGTGTAAATAGATATTGTTACAGAAACGTTCAATGAAACGGCTCTGACAGGAATAGCTTGTAACTAACAGATTTGGTGACTTTCACTGTCCACTGAGAATCTAACATGTGATTGGACTTTACTAATCAGTTAGTATTTTTTTCGAGGTGGCCAGTCGTCACTAACTAAGAGTGAGTGAGTTGGGCTTATCGCCACTATTAACAGTATGCCGTCACGCTACCACCTGTGCTACGGAGACTGTTGTTGTCACAAGTGTCAGTTTTCCTCGTCACGTTGGCTTGGTTTATTTGTACATTTTAATCTTAATATTTAATCTTAAGTTCGTTGTTTGTCCTGGTGGTATTTGCGATTTGCACGTCTAATTTAAATATATATTACACATCGCATCCATGGTGATGTGTACTTTAGCATCATGTGTAAATGTGTCTACCTGTACCAGAATGAAACCCCCTTTGTGCGGAAACAGCCTTAATTGCGGACTGCAGTATAATGATCTTACTGGAATACTGTTAAAACCTACGTAAAACCAGCACACTCACTCACCAAAAAGCGGCGTTAAACCTCTCTCACTTCCAAGTAAGATTGGTATGTGAAAGAACGCCGGATGTAAGCGAAATGGTCACCGTTTTGCACATCCATTAATATCCCAATACGACACTCAGTCACTGCAACAACGACACCATTACGACGAAGGTCGATAAAGAACAACTGTCATACTGACAGTGCACGTATAGATAACGATTTCATAAAACAGCAGCTCAAATATGCAGTCGTGTCAGACTGCCCAAGTCAAGTATTTATTCTGCTTACATATATACTGGCTTATTGCATTCGGCTTTTAGCTTCTTGACCGTTTAATGCTTTGGAGTTAATAGCAATGTCAACACTGATGGCCCTGGTCAATGGACAACGCGTGTTTAATGGTCAAGAGTACAATGCATTCATGGCTTCCGGTTCCTTGGATGTAATTTGATATTAATGACACAAGACTTAACCCATTTACATCTTGAATGCGCATAGGATATCAGTGAAATTATTTCAATTGTAACTGAGCGCAATGTTTGTTTTATCGATTGGCTATTTCGTTTCAGTTGTGCCCCTTTTTGGCGAATACCTATAGAAAAGTGACGTCATGTGAACGCATTGTCGCAAAACATTAAGATGAGGTGATCCATTGTAAATGACCCATTGAAATTTTGAGATCTTCTCTACATCATAACCAATAAAACATTATTATGGGTAATACGTAGAATAATATGTGTAATACGTAGAATAATATGGGTAAACGTAGAATAATATGGGTAATACGTAGAATGATATGTGTAATACGTAGAATAATATGTGTAATACGTAGAATAATATGTGTAATACGTAGAATAACCAACTCAAGTGTGAAATCACAATAATTATTTGGATTCGAGCATTTGGAGATGAAATCTCTCTCTCTCTCTCTCTCGTCTTTATATCATACAGCATTCTACTTGGTAAAACAATGATAAATTGTTCACATAAACCAATAGCATATTCGTTTTTTACATGCATCCATCACGCATGTCTGCGTCACCGTGGAGGGGGCTGTTAGCGTCAAACCTATAATCTGCAATAAGTAGGCAGCTGTGCACGTATATACACGGTGGGGATTCCGGGCTATAGGTAGCCCCTAGCAACCAATGCTGGTCGTAAGAGGCAACTCAGTGGATCGGGTAGACTAACATTTAGTCTCTGAAATCTTATATTACACATATCCTTCTTGACTAAAAATATATTAAAAAATCCCTATGCTGTGGAATAGAGCTAGCTATGGCTTGCTAGACTTGCTTTTGTATGCGTTTCTAGATTTTATTCTTTTCATAAAATAAATATATGCCACGGTCATGGTGCAGGACTATGGATATGGAGGACAGATTCGGTGACTTGCCGATTTATAGTGCTAGCACACTGAGATACCATGCCGCAGTTTAACATGAATAGCCACTCAGACACAGTATACTGACTCCGAGCCGACCAGTCCTTGTTTTAACCCCTTAATGCCGAGCGTCAGACAGGGTAACAAGCACCATCTTTTAACGTCTTTTGGTATGACGCGGCCGGGCATCGAACCCCGGACCTTCCGCTCTCCGGACGGACGCTCTACCACAAGACCACGGAGGCGGTCAACTATCATTCAGCACTGACAGTGAATGTTTAACAGTCGCACTGAGTTAGACGCCCAGTGTTTGGTTGATTGGTTTGTTGGCCGCACTCACCGGTATTCCAGCTATATGACGGCGGTTTGTACATAATCGAGTCTGGACCAGACAATCCAGTGATTAATATCATGAGCATCGTTCCTTGCAATGTGGGATCGATGACATGTATCAACCAAGTCAGCGAGCCTGACCACCCGATCCCATTAGTAGCCTTTTACGACAAGCATAGTCGCGTTTTACGGCAAGCATGGGTTGCTGAAGATCTATTCTACCACGGATCTTCACCGAGTGTTTGGCATTCTGACAGGTAGTGAATATGTGATTAAACTGATCCCGTAAATATTTTTTTTTAAATTAGTCCCAAAAACAAGTCGTTGACTGGATGTGATAGACTTAAAAAATAAATAATGTTAATGTTAAATATGTTTGGCTCTTTTAAGCGAGTAGAACTTATAATCTTTAAGTGTTGACTGAAATTTGTCTGTTTCAAACAAATATTGACAGCATATAGTGACCGCCTCCGTGGTCGAATGGATATGGCGTCTGCCCGGATTACGGAAGATGGTTGGTTTGATGCTGGGCGCGTCATACAAAAATAAAACGGTACTTGTTGTTACCCTACCTAGCGCTCGGCATTATGGGGATAAAACAAGTACTGGTCGCCTCTGAGTTAAATTCCACGTTAAACCGCGGCATGATCACTCAGTGGGTTAGCACTATCAGACCGACATTAGTCCGGACTAGTACAAGCAGCCACACTCAGGGATTTGTCTAGGATTCTTAACAAAATCATTATTTGGTTATAATTTGGATTATAGGAAAGTTAATATCTTCGAGGTATTTAAACATTGCTTTCAGTACAATAATGTAAAATCAAACATTGAAGTCTCTTTACTGGTCCTGTTATCAGTAGGGGGCACGGGTGGCCCAGTCGTCTAAGGCGCCGCGATTCGCTGTGCAGGGTTGCGTCCCTTGGGCACGCCAGAAACCTATGATTGTGGGTTCGAATCCCGATTATGTTTCTAGGTTTGTCAGCACCATACCCGTGCTCGTGGGTTTCACCGAAGTGGTAAACGTCTGAGACCTGCATCACTTCGGGCTTTCCTCCCACATCAAGCTGACACGCCGTGATATAACTGTAATACTGTTAAAAGCGGCGTTAAACTCAACTCACTCACTCCAACTCCCACACAACACTCATAGTTATCAGTAATACACACGCTACGTCTACAAAGCCATTACATTAGTTTTAGCTATGTTGCATTATTTTTTTACTTTTGTTTTATTCCAGTCTGCGATTTTTGTACATCTAGCTTACAGGTAAATGTATATAGCGAGACGCAGCATGTTGCGCAACCTCGTAACTCTGCACAAGCTTATATGATCTGACAGCAATTCGTAGCTGTGTCACACATACCAACAGTAATCGGCGCTCGTGACCTACTGGTGGATATTGATAGATATACGATCGTATAACAACCGAAAAAAATGGACTCGTGTATATAGTCCCTGTTCTCAGATCGCAGTTACGATTAAAAACAACTGGCTTTTTAATCGCCACCATTCATGGTCCTGTCATTCATAGCTTATCAAAGTTTATCTGCCGTATTTTAAATGCTATCGAACTGAAGAGATCAACATGTGACTATCTTCCTATTGTGCAGCTATGGGTGTGTGGCCTTGGATGAGATGGGACATTTGTGGTTCGGGGTTTTAAGTGGCACGATAACGTTTGTACTGACGTAAGTGATTAGCCCTTTACTTGGCTGGAGATCTAACTATTTATAAGTAGCTGATATAGTAATATTTTTAGGGAGACCAGATTGAGATCATCAAAACAAAGGACTTGACAATAACCTTGGATAACTTAATCTCAATCTCGTCTTCTTCAAGACCGAAACTGAAAGAAAATCATTTGAACACGAGGTGGATGGGTGGTGATATTATAAATTGTATTTAATAATATCAATCTGATAATAATAATGATGATGATGATGATGATGATGATGATAATAATAATAATATTTAAAAAATCATGTTGTCACGAACATTCCATTACAGTCGTCCGACATTGTGATCGCACATAAACACGACTTAATTAACAGGAAAATTGCAATAATTAATTTCTTCATGACTGGTGATGTGGCGCGTCCCACTGACCAATCCCAGCCGAACACCAACAACCCAACCCACCCCATCAACCAAAACCCAATCGCCACAATCCCTAGACCTATGCAGTCTCCATTTGGTTATAATATTTTGTAAACAATTACATTAAACAAAAAAACAAACAACATGCAACTAAAACCTCAAATATAAACATAGTTTTTAAAAGTTTCCACAGGTATTTGTGCATCCAGAACACACGGTTGTACTTATCAAAGACCAGGGCAAATGTACCTCGTATGTTCCAAATAATTGATTTTATATCGAAAACACAGACTGACCCCAGTCTATACAAACCCCAGACCCGTTCGATCTCGTTTCTAAATTTGCATGGTATTATCTGAGAAAACGATGATGACAAGTTATGCAAATGACACAACAATTGAATTCATGAAAAAAACAATGCAATTTAAACCTTCGACTTACCCATCCACCTTGTTTTACAAGCCATTCCACGAGGTGCATGACGACAAATCCCCCAACCGTGTCGACTACGTCGTTGACGAAATCAGGGTGTCCTTGTTGAACGCACTCCTCGGCAAAGGAACTACTTATCGCGAACATTGACACAATTTTACCCCAAGTAATGGAATCACGGAAGAGTATGTTCAACACGTCGTTCAGAGTTGCTTTCACAATACCTGCACTACTCATAGTTCTGCCAATCTTCCTTGAAACGTCCGTGTAAACACGAGGGTACATTTTCTCCAGCACCTGTCCCGCGTTGACATAGCTTTCGGACAGCTCTGAATTACAGCCTCCAAACGGTAATTTCTTCGTCATATCTTTTTCTGACAGTCGCTGGTATGTATAATCCTTGCATATGTGTTTAGCCTCTTCCATCATAGTCGTCAAGGTTGACTGTGGCAGCTGTAGTTCCGAGCTTGTCTGCATTCCAAACGATTCCATAACAAACGACAAAACCTTTCTCACGTAGTTAGTCAAGCAGACGACAATCCACGCAGTTACGTCTGCGCCTGCGCGAGTACTGTCGTCTGCTTTGACAGCTCCCCTCGAATTCGTCGCCTGTCGCCAACTGACGGAAACTCGAGCACAGTCGTCGACCTCCATGACGGACAGCACAGCTTGTTTTTATCGTCTTACGCGCACTTATTAAATCTTCTTCACATAATTCGTATTTAGCATGCAACAATCTGATCTATACTTCGTGGTCGGGATGATTAGCCGGTCGTAAGTCTAAATACCCAAATCAGCTCTGTACTCCGACCCGACGTATTGAGGTTATCGATATAGCTATAGATAGTACATTTCACAGATGGCACGTGCTCTCGGATATGAATAAACAAGTCTGTATTGTACGGTCGTGGGTTATCCAGCACGTACAATGCTCTCGCTTTGTGCAATATTGACCAGAAGCAGCGAAATACACGGAAATGAAAGTAAAGTTATTGATTAGTAATTGAGACATACTAGTATATAAATAGCTGTGTGTATGTGTTCCGTAGACAATGTATAATCAAAAATATCACTAATCACGAATATTCGGGAACATGTGTGTAGTTAATCTTCCCCAGTAATATAACATAGTCACTGAAAATTTCAGGGATTATACATCGTCCTTGAAATAGTTTTTTTATGATTTTATTGAAATAGTGCTAATTTTACTAATAATCACGGAAATGTCACACTTATATGCTTGCTCTCTGTGTTTGTTTAATTTGTTGTTTAACGCCGGACTCAGCAATTTTCCAGCTTTATGACGGCGGTCTGTAAAATGTTTTTGGACCAGACAATCCAGTGACTGATATCATGAGCATCGATCTAGGCAACCAGGATACAATAACATCAACCACATTAGCGAGTGTGGCCACCCGATCTTGTTAGTCGCCCCTTACAAACATGGGTTGCGGAAGGCCAATTCTAACCGGATCTTCACTGGTATTGTTCTCTCAGTAAACCTATATGGTGCATCAACGCATTTCCATATTTGAACATTTTCAGAATATTGAATCACAATTAGTCCCTGAAACATTTGCCGGGCAAAAGAAACTATACACCCATGTTTGAGAGTGGATAGTGAGTGAGTGAGTTGGGTTTAACGCCGCTTTTAACAGTATTCCAGTTATATCACGGCGTGTCAGCTTAATGTGGGAGGAAAGCCCGAAGTGATGCAGGTCTGAGACGTTTACCACTTCGGTGAAACCCACGTGCACGGGTATGGTGCTGTCAAACCCAGAAACATAATCGGGGTGAGAGTGGATAAATAAACAAACAAGAACTGTTTACTCGATGGTGAAGTATTTGATATAGGTATTGTTGTGTTTTGGACCCCATGTTTGCAGTGTTTAGGCGATAACGTTTTGGCAATGTTTTATGTTTGTGGTCAAATCTAATTTGTGTATGGTTTCTTTTGCCCTTCATTATTATTGTATTCAAAAAGACGTCACTGGCCGTAAGATATGGAACCCTTTTAGGGCCATTTTTTTCGATACTATCTTGAATTTTCAAGATACTAAGTTGAAATTTCAAGATATAGAAGTTGAATTTTAAACTATTTTGATACTATCTTGAAATGTCAACTTAGTTTCTTGAAATTTCAACTTAGTATCGAAATTTTAAAAAAACAAACAAATGGCCTTAAAAGGCTTCCGTAAGATCTTGAAATTTCAAGATTATTCACTTCAAACGTATTTTTACATCTTAGGATGTTAACCTATTATCTTGAAATTTCAACTTAGTAACTTGAAATTTCAACTTCTGTATCTTGAAATTTCAAGATAGTATCGAAATTTAAAAAAAAAAAAGGCCCTAAAAGGCTTCCGTAGCTAGATCGTATCACTTTGTGAGCATTAACCTTGACTGGTGCCACCAGTAGGCAGACTGATGGCATCATGCGGGCAGCAAAGACACAATAATTCTCCTTGGCCCTCTTTTGGGAGCAGTTCAAAATTTTACTCTTCACTTTTTAGTCACACCCTGTGAGTGAGTGAGTTTGGTTTGTTTGTTTGTTGTTTAACGCCGCACTCAGCAATATTCCAGCTATATGACGGCGGTCTGTAAATAATCGAGTCTGGACCAGACAATCCAGTGATTAATGTCATGAGCATCGATCCACGCAATTAGGATCGATGACATGCATCAACCAAGTCAGCGAGCCTGACCACCCGATCCCGTTAGTCGCCTCTAACGACAAGCATAGTCACCTTTTACGGCAAGCATGGGTTGCTGGAGACCTATTCTACCCCGGAATCTTCACGGGTCGTATGAGGGAGTGAGTGAGTTTGGTTTAGCTCCGCTTTGAAAGGTATTTCAGTCATATCACGACGTGTCAGTTTGATGTGTGGGGAAAGTGAATCAGGGCGCATCTAGGATCTGAACCAACGATCAAAGGTTTCTGACACACCCAAGGGCCGCAACTCTACACAGCGAATAGTGGCGCTGTACATATGACGAAGCCGCACGTGCCCGCCTCATAACTGTGTTTATTTGTTTGTTTGTTTTTTAACGCCGCACTCAACAATAGTCCAGCTACATGACGACGGTCTGTAAATAAACGAGTCTGAACCATACAATCCAGTGACTGACATCATGAGCATCGATCCACGCTATTGGGATAGGATGAAACGTATCAAACAAGTCGGCGAGCCTGACCACCCGATTCCATTAGTCGACTTTTACAACAAGCAAAGGTTGCTGAAGAACTACACGGGGCTTATAACCGTGAACATGTTGACATGCTAAATGACGTTTCGGAAGAAAAATCGCAGAACTGTTAGTACCATTGTGTAAGGTTCGGAAAAGAGTGCTTGGTATTCTGGGGGGAGGGGGCGGGGGGCGGGGGAGGGAGGTGACCCCCAAGATACATTGTCAGCTTGGCATGCTGAATGTCCTGCTCCTCCGATTTATAGTGCTAGTGCAAATATTCCAACTATGAGACGACGGTCTGTAAATAATCGAGTCTGGACCTGACAATCCACTGATTGACATCATCGATCAACGCCAATGGGATACGATGACATGCATCAACCAAGTCAGCGAGCCTGACCACCCGATCCCGTTAGTCGCCTCTTATGACAAGCAAAGTCGCTTTTACGGCAAGCATGGGTTGCTGAAGACCTATTCTACCCTGAATCTTCACGAGTCTGCCGAAGTGCAATGACAGACGTATCTCAGGACGAATTGTTATCGAGGAGCCTAGGTTTGGGCAGCTCGACAGGAACTGGTGGAATATTGCAAGACATCAAGGGGAAAGTTGACTATGGGAAAGTTGAAGTCATACTTCCTATCACACAGTCATGTGGATAATGTATCTTGGAAAGATACGGCGGCCCATAAGGGCCATGGAGTCAGTTTTTCAATATTTTGATATTTCACTTACTTTTATCGTAACCTTTTGCAAATTAACACAATTTGTCATACAAGTATGTGATAAATCATGTATAAAAAACAACCGAAAACATGGAAAATGTATTTTCAAGTAGCTATTGAATCGCTGAAATGTGAAGCGAACATGTCAAAAACTAAAATGAAAATACAGAATAATATTCCCACCGCAGTGTAATTATTATCAATGCGATGGAAATAGTTTTCTGTATTTTCATTTTAGTTTTTGACATTTTCGCTTTTGTTTTTGACAGTTTCGTTGGTTTTTTTTCAGTTTTGTTTTTGACCTTTTTTTGTTTTTGTTTTTGACATTTTCATTTTAGTTTTTAACATTTTCAGCGATTCAATATCTTCTTTATACAAGATTTATCACATATTTGTATGACAAATCGTGTTAATTTGCAAAAGGTTACGATAACAGTAAGTGAAATATCAAAATATTGAAAAACCGACTCCATGCCCCTTATGGGCCACCGTAGAAAGAGACGTCTTGTTGCATTTAATACATGAACTTTATCAAATGCACGTTCACAATGTTAGAAGTCAACATCGGCGAGTGCGAGGTCAGTTGAAGTGTGTCATACGTGCTGACGTCACGTTACCGCGACTCAGTAACCCATTCGTGACCAACTCGTGTTATTCCGAGACAAGCCGAATAGCGACTCGTGCCCCGCTCATGGCCTTTTTTGCGACAGGGTTCCGTCTTAGCGCAAACGGGCATACCTAAAACAATTATTGTCAACTCTTTGCGTACTGGTTCACATATATTTCCCCATATATTATATTTCAGATGCAATTTAAAGCACATCGGGACATGCGGAATTATACAGTATGATTGAACACATTTAACTGTGTCTTGGGTATATTTTTAGATGCAAGACATATAAAATCAAAAATTATTTCTGAGGGATTCTTTGACGAAGAACTTGAAATCATACGCGCATTCTGATTGGTTTGTCGTAATTTCGCACATAACATTCATCGATAGGGGGACGAGTCTTCTTGCAGGTTACGGAAAGGGGCGAGTGGTGACGAATGTCAGTAACCCAGCGTTAAAGTTTTCGAACACAAATACTCAGCAAGACATGCATACCACCATTGGATGATGGATGGATAAACGTGGAATATGCAAGCTCCAAGTTATGCGGAATCAGAATCCAGAATTATTTGATTTGCACATTTTGAACTTTGGCTGTCAGTGACGTGGTGTTGTTGATGCGAAGGAGGAATGCACCGCCGTGTAGAGGGTCCGTGGTTGATGATGTCTGTCTTGTCACAACAACATCAGAAGAATGCGGCATGGGGTAGACAGGTCACTGACGTGCTGATTGTGTTACACGTATTTATGGTTGACGGTGATTTGACCTGTCGCAGAAGAGCAAAACAAAACATCTATGTCCATGAGGGCCGTCGGGTAGCCTAGTGGTTAAAGCGTTCGCTCGTCACGCCGAAGACCCGGGTTCGATTCCCGACATGGGTACAATGTGTGAAGCCCATTTCTGGTGTCCCCCGCCGTGATATAGCTGGAATATTGCTAAAAGCGGCGTAAAACCAAACTCACTCACTCACTCTATGTCCAGGGGCGCAAAAAAAATCGTTTTTATTTTATCAGGGTGTAAGGCGTCCGAGGCTCCCCGCGAAATGTTATAAATAATTTCCAGCATTTTGGTACCGTTAATGCTACATATTATTTGTAATAAATATTGGTAATTTTATTTATTATATTTGTTTTATTAGTAATATATGAGGTAATTCACCAACACACTTTCGACACAACAATGAAATACACATTAAAAATAGTCACCATGTCATCGACAGAATCGCAGAATCTTGATCGTTGAATTAACGTTGAAGTGTTTGTGACAAATCAGTTATAATTCAACAGTTCCGTCTTTCAAAAAAGTCGTCAATTGCTATTGTCAATGTCCATGTCCATGTCAATGTCCATATCAATCAATGTCCATGTCAATATCCATGCCCATATCCATGTCCATGTCAATCTATCTTAATGTCCATGTCCATGTCCATGTCAATCAATGTCCATGTCTATGTCCACGTCAATGTCAATGTCAATGTCAATCAATGTCCATGTCCATCTATCTCAATGTCTATGTCCATGTCAATGTCAATCAATGTCCATGTTCATGTCCATGTCAATGTCAATGTCAATCAATGTCCATGTCAATGTCAATCAATGTCCTTGTCAATGTCCATGTCTATGTCCTTGTCTATGTCTATGTCCTTGTCAATGTCCTTGTCAATGTCTATGTCCTTGTCTATATCTATGTCCTTGTCCATGTCCTTGTCCTTGTCAATATCCTTGTCAATGTCCATGTCCATGTCCTTGTCAATGTCCATGTCCTTGTCTATGTCCTTGTCAATTTCTATGTCCTTGTCTATATCTATGTCCTTGTCCATGTCCTTGTCAATGTCAATGTCCTTGTCCATGTCCTTGTCAATATCCTTGTCAATGTCCATGTCCATGTCCTTGTCGATGTCCATGTCCTTGTCTATGTCCTTGTCTATGTCCTTGTCAATGTCTATGTCCTTGTCTATATCTATGTCCATGTCCTTGTCAATGTCCTTGTCCATGTCCTTGTCCTTGTCAATATCCTTGTCAATGTCCATGTCCATGTCCTTGTCAATGTCCATGTCCTTGTCTATGTCCTTGTCAATGTCCTTGTCAATGTCTATGTCCTTGTCTATATCTATGTCCTTGTCCTTGTCAATGTCCTTGTCCATGTCCTTGTCCTTGTCAATGTCCTTGTCAATGTCCATATCCTTGTCAATGTCCTTGTCAATGTCCATGTGTATGTCTATGTCAATGTCCTTGTCAATGTCCATGTCCATGTCCCTGTGAATGTCCATGTCCTTGTCCATGTCCTTGTCAATGTCCTTGTCAATGTCCATGTCCTTGTCAATGTCCATGTCTATGTCAATGCCAATGTCAATGTCTTTGTCAATGTCCATGTCAATCAATGTCTTTGTCCATGTCAATGTCCATGTCAATGTCAATCAATGTCCATGTCTATGTCCTTGTCAATGTCCATGTCAATCAATGTCTTTGTCCATGTCAATGTCCATGTCAATGTCAATCAATGTCCATGTCTATGTCCTTGTCAATCAATGTCCACGTCCATGTCAATGTCCATGTTCCTTGTTGATGTCGAGGAGTGACAAAGAGCTCATTCTCTTGTTGACAAGGGTTTGGGTTTGACAAGTTTTTGGCGTCGCCAGGACGAGGACAGGTCGTGATATTTGTGGCATGATAGAAAGAGTCATCAAGTACAACTTGTACAGACGGACATGACATATGACCTATGGGTATCGGGCAATCTCATCCCCCTATTTTTCTTTCTTTTCATTTTTGTTGTTGAAAAACTCGGTTATACTATATATTATGGCCTACCATTTGAAGTTATTGGAAGGATTTTATCAAAAAAAGTAATTGAAAACAAACGAATTATACTTCATATTGTTGGGAACAAAATACATTGCTAAAATGTTGTTTTTTTCTATAAAATATTATGTCCCACAGTTTGAATTAATATCTGGTAATAGCTGAAAAAACCCCATCTGGTCTCAATACAAAATCGCAGCACCCCTCTCCACAACCATCCACGACCCCACCCCCAAATATCAAATGGTCGTTCCCTACCCATACCCAAAAATAATTAAAGATTTGTTTCCTGACGTTTAGTGAATACATCAGCTCTATTTGTCTCTTTTTTGAAACGCCGCCACATAAAATTGACGTCAAAGAAAATGGATGGGCGACTCTTTACAAACAATCAACAATTAGAACGACTTACCCCCTCGGCGCGAAGCAAACATTGTAAACCAGTCCTTAATGTGATCAGCGATCTGACTGATCAGCCTTCTTCGTTGATTATCATTCAATTCCCACAAATCCACGTAACCTTTTGACCCGTGAAGATCCGGGGTAGAATAGGTCTTCAGCAACCCATGCTTGCTGTAAAAGGCGACTATGCTTGTCGTAAGAGGCGACTAACGGGATCGGTTGGTCAGGCTCACTGACTTGGTTGATGCATATCATCGGTCCCATTTGCGTGGATGGATGCTCATGATATCAATCACTGGATTGTCTGGTCCAGACTCGATTATTTACAGACCGCCGCCATATAGCTGGAATATTGCTGAGTGCGGCGTTAAACAACAAACAAACAAAACATAAGCCTTTTAAATGCATATGGACAAATAAACGATACTGTTTTTAAGACAGAATCAACCAACTCCCCAACTGAATTATAATTCAAGAACATACTGAAAGAATTTATGAATGATGATGGCAAGTATTTAGTGAGGAATTACGCCTTTAGCCTTTTACATGAGGGGAATAAACGCTCATTTCATGAACACTATCTTGTTTATGTAACAGCGTTAATTTGTAAACATACTATCAATACAACTACAGATATAAAGGAAAAAAAGATTCTATTTTCTAAGTATTCATAACTATTGATTGGTTTCTAACTCGACCAGGCGATTGAAGCGGACATACATAATGATGAGATTCACGGCCCCAGTGAGCGAGTGAGTGAGTGAGTGAGTGAGTATGGTTTTACGCCGCTTTTAGCAATATTCCAGCAATATCACGACGTGGGACACCAGAAAAGGGCTTCAAACATTGCAACCATGTCGGGAATCGAATCCGGGTCTTCAGCGTGATGACCGAACGCTTTAACCACTAGGCTACCCGACCACCCCTCCGCGACTCTGAAGAGTTGCAAAGCCTCCCCGCTTCATCAACGTTAAAGATGAGGCCCTGAAGACCATCAGTGTCAAAGGTAACTGCACAACACTACCTGGGAGGTGAAACGTTTCATAGGTTAGTCTTCGATGCTGTTATTAACAAATATGTGCATAGAGAAAGATACCCATAGTTGCTCCCTTACCTAGACTGTTAAACAGTCCTTAATGATGCCGTAATTTCTGTATGAAACTGGGGGAACGGGTGGCCCAGTCGTCTAAGGCGCCGCGATTCGCTGTGCAGAGTTGCGTCACTTAGGCACGCCAGAAACCTATGATTGTGGGTTCGAATCCCGGTTCGCCCCGATTATGTGTCTAGGTTTGTCAGCACCATACCCGTGCTCGTGGGTTTAACCGAAGTGGTAAACGTCTGAGACCTGCATCACTTCGGGCTTTCCTCCCACATTAAACTGACACGCCCTGATATGACTGGAATACTGTTAAAAGCGGCGTTAAAAACCCAACTCACTCACTCACTCACTCTGTATGAAACTTCGATTCGCTGAAGTTTCCGTCATTAAAATTAAAGTAACATGCTGAAACACTCTTTTAAACGGATACCTCTAGGCAATTACGATAAACAGTGTGAATGTACAGTTATGTTAGTTTGTTTGTTTGTTTACGCCACTCAGCAATCTGACGGCAGTTTGTAAATAATCGAGTCTGGACCAGACAACCCAGTGATTGATATTATGAGCACTAATCTAGGCAATAGACCCCTCCCCCCCCCCCCCCCCCCTCCCAAAATAAAAAAATAAATAATCAAATATTCAAAACCTAATTACTTTCAACAGAAACGCTTGCATTAAATGAAAAACAAAAATGTATAAAAACAGTACGCGTCAATACCCAATGAAGCTTTTTCAGCATGCATACTTTCCGAAACACAATTACGAGCTAATTTACTTTCCGAGTCAAGCCAATATTTTTACAATAGTTATATATATCTAAAGTAGTATTTAATTTTTGTTAATCCTAAAATGTTCACTAATTGGGGCAAAAACCCAATAGAGTGATGAATAGATGAGTGAACAAATATTGGTTTCCCAAATTAGTATTGAAACCCTTGAGTAAAAACACAATTGCTTAAAAAGTTTTCTGGAGCTCTGAATACACATTATCTAACTAGCGGGATAGGTTTCAGGTGCATTTGCAGTCGATTAATGACATTAGGCAAAAGTAGGTGAGGTGAAATGGGGTTTATCGTCGCGTCCAAGATTATTGCACTTATATAGCGACGTGCATGTACGTGTGTGTGTTTGTGTGGCTGCTTGTACTAGTCCGGACTGATGCCGATTTATAGTGCTAGCTCACTGAGATACCATGCCGCATTTTAACATGAATACCCCACTCAGACACAGTATACTGACTCCGAACCGACCAGTCCTTGTTTTAGCCCCTTAATGCCGAGCGCCAGACAGGGTAACAACAAGTACCATCTTTAAACGTCTTTTGGTATGACGCGGCTGGGGATCGAACACCGGACCTTCCACTCTCCGGGCAGATGATCTAACACTAGACCACGGAGGCGGTCTCAGGCAAAAGTAACAAACGTAAGTATTTATCTTCTAATCATAATTTTGAGTGAGAAATGATTGCACCAATACCCGTCACAGATGATAAATTTTCTGTATATCTGTATTATATCGTATTACTGATGTCCTGGAGATTCCTACGGTCAATATACTATGTTCGCTATCACTGGATTCTTATTTTAACCCGTTTATTGTCAACCATATGGATACTATACTATATACGCGCATGTAGTGTCCAATACAGAAAAATCGACGATTGATTCATATACAGTGAGTGAGTGAGTGAGTTTGGTTTAACGCCGCTTTTAACAGTATTCCAGTTATATCGCGGCGTGTCAGCTTAATGTGGGAGGAAAGCACGAAGTGATGCAGGTCTCAGACGTTTACCACTTCGGTGAAACCCACGAACACGGGTATGGTGCTGACAAACCTGAATCATATACAATATTCCCTCCAGTATGTACCGAGATTTTAAAAGCACGATCTTATGGCATGATCTGTTGACATGATTCAAGCGTTAACAGAAGAGAAATATACTTTAGCAGATATAAGACAATAGAAATCACACAACGGAGGTGGATTTCGCGAAACGTAGTACGATAAGTTAAAGTCAAACAAATCGCCACTCTTTGATCGATTATGTCTGATCGATAATAACGTTGACCCTGGCGTCAAAAATAATAATAATGACAATTATTATGGCAATGTGTGTACTTATATTGTGCAAGACTGCATACACCAGTTTGGTGCATGCACAAAGTACCCCAGTCAATTGATACCAGCTGCCAGAGCGTTTTTGTGTATATAATTCAGTATGTAGGGACAGACTTTGTCGAGATAATGGCAAATGTCGTCTATGTAATTAAAATACATTCCTATACTGCGCCAAATATTAAGATTAGTACCCATTGGTACTGAGCAGGATTAAGAAAACCTTAAAAATTGTTTCAGAAATAATAAACAAAATCACTTTCCCAATCAGTTACTCTAGAAAATGTTGAAAATACGGTATTGTGAAAGTAAAATTGTTCTGCTTCATCAATTCTTGATTCAGTTAGGAACATACGCTCGCAACGTGATGACGTCGTACATTGGAAAATTTCAAGGTGTTTACAACGTTCCTAAAAAGGTGATATTTTTACTGATAATCCTGGAAATGACATTTCACTCTTATGTGCTTGCACTCTTTGTTTGTTGTTTAACGCCACACACAGCTATATTCCAGCTATATGACGGCAGTCTGTAAAAAATCGAGTCTGGACCAGACAATCCAGTGATTGATATCATGAGCATCGATCCACGCAATTGAGATCGATGTGAAACCCACGGAAACGTGTATGGTACCAATAAACCAAGAACCTAATCAGGGCCTTTAAGGGATACAATTATTTTTTTTAGCAAATATTATACTTCAGACTGTTAAAGAAAGGGATTGTCTGCAACAAAAATGACATCGTTGCAATGTGTTTTTTACCAAAAGATATTAAGGAATAGTTATAATAAATAAAAAATATACCTGGTCAAAACGTCAAAATTATTTTATTTGTGTGTAGGCCTTGGCCCATATAAAAGAAATGCAATACCAATAATACAACGTGGAGCACATTACATGGATATAATAAAATATATATCTGGTATTGCAGCTGTAGCTGAACATGTATGTATTCTCAATACAAGCAGAAGTGACCTGAAACAGAATTTTAATTATATTTTAACTAAAAATAATTTAAAAATACACAATAGAATTGACCGAAGGGCGTAAAATTATACATAATACCCAAGGAAAATCTGGAGACCTAAGGCACGTGAGAGGAACGTAAGACTACATCGTATGACATCGAGGTCATCGTGCACACGTCACCGTTTGAACACAAGGGTGTTTGCAAACCTCAAGCAAATTAATGCAAACCTATGGCTTGTGTCACATGTAAGAAAAGTTATCAACCCCAATGAAACGCATCAAATGCACATAATGCGTCTCTAATCACTTTGTTCTGCCACCCTGTACATACCAATACATGCAGAAAAGCCACATGGTCGGGTAGCCATACCGCATCACAAACTCGATACCTCTGGGAATATATCGCATGCGAAGTGTTTGTATCCATGCCTATGAGTATGGAATGTCCGACAAAAGCCAAGCCTGATGACGCCATCATACCTTTTGTTATATTAATGTGACCTTATATTTGTCGGTAATATTATTTCCGTCGATGCAGATTTGCGTAAAGTATGTACACCGGAGTTTAAGTTAACTCCTCCATAGACACAAAACATATTTAAGTTTATTCTTATTTTGTACATAAGGCCACGATAATAACTTCACGGATTGTATTTGAAGCAAAATTGTAGACAATAGTAGTGACATCTTTCGAAGCAATAATGCAATCATGTCCAGGTCCACCCTATTCTCAGCCAATCAGGACACCAGAAGTCCGCTCATAGGCGTGGCCTATGTTTTGGCTTATGCGCTTATTAGCAAAAACATTACTTGGCAGCCAATCAAATACTCTGAAACCACTTGCTGTTTATTATTGTACTATAAATGCTGTTCTAGCTTACGTTACTCGCTGTTTCTCCCTACCTGAGACACACAAAGTGGTACACTCAGACTTGGTGACCACACCGAGTGTACTGGGAGAACTGACAACCATGACTCGGATAGTTGTCTCAGTTCTGGTAACCGTGTTACTGACGTCTACGGGGAGTGCAACACCGACTGAGGGTAAGGACGTGTCATCCTTTTTCACATCATATATCGCATGAAACACACAAATGTGTATTCTGCGATCAATGTTGTGTTGTCCAGGTCGTTTGTAACTTGGAGTTGTGTCCCTTTGTCATGCCAGGATCCATTGATCGTAAGCTCACAGTTCGGTTATTTCTGATAAGTTCTTGGTTGTAGCACCATGTTGGTGGAATTAAGTTTTAAGTCTTCACTCAGGGACGATCAAACAATTTATTTTTATTTTGACTTCAGATATTATTATATATGACCATCTTGTATGTTACTGATGACCGTAAATGAAGATTTTATTTCAATTAGTTATCTGAATCTTTTAATGTTGGTGTTTTCGAATTCATTATCCGCCAGCCTAGTGATATCACTGGCAGGAAAGTAAAATTGTAATTGCACCAACTTTAACAATTGTAACAAAGTGTAAACGTTGTCAGTATCTTATGAGATTGTTCTCGAATGCATCGTCCTACATCCATACCAAATGTGACCGTTATCAGTGTCTTAATAAACAGTTTATATTGTTAATATTGTCTATGGCTCTATTACATTGACATCTGAGTTTTGCGAGGTGTTATAACATACCAACAACTCATAATGGTGACGGAGTCAGGTGGTCAGAATCGTGACTGGGTTGATGACGTCAGCGTGCCCCGACGGCGAAGGATGACTGGATTGTCTGATTCAGACGTGATTACTTACAAGTCGTTGTCAACCAACAACAAAAAACAAACAAAAACAAAACTAAATTGCCTATAATTTACACACATTCTTTGATCACGCAATGTCCAAAGGGTGGTCCATTTTTTTGTTGGGATATAATTGAAATAAATCCAAGCATACATAAATAGTATATATGGCAGTAATATCTCACGAAAGATCCTTAGTTCTTGCAACTAAAAAACACATACCATAAGAACGATATTTGGTTGCTGGCTTTTCTTGGAAATGTTTATCATAATATATACAAGTCCTTCAAAAGTTTTGTTAGTGAAACCACGTAATTGTGTGTGTTCAAACATGCTTTCCCGAGACTATTAAAAAGTGGAAGTATCAGTGTGTCAGGTACTGTCATAACAAGAGCCATGCACATGTCTGTGACAGATAACCCCATATGATGTTGCGTCCGTGTAAAACCAATATTGTATTGAATTGGATGTTATGTCAGACTGTATACCATGTTTATGTAATACAGTTTTTGTCATGAAAAACATTTTATATCAAATGACGAAAACACAATGACTTGTCGACACGATGAACGTGGTACAGAGTGTTGTAAGCTGCATTACTATTTACTTCCAGACCCACATTGTAAGGATACGTCAAACAGATGTCACACATATGCAAAGTCAGGGTTCTGTGCAAAGGAGAGTTCCATGTACACGTTCATGTCGATACACTGTCAGCGGACTTGTAATGTGTGTGAGTATTGTTTTGATGATCCACTATATTTATCCCTCATCCCAAATGGATCGGGTGGTCATTGTCGCTTTCGTGTCAGTGTGCCATCATTGGCGCTGTCTTCCAAAACTGGTTTGTCTGATCAAGGGTTCCTTATTTACACAAGTCAGGCAGCAAACGATATGGTCACTCTAGAAAGTCCTTGAAACGTAGCCAAAAATAGATGGCTTCTGACAAAGATTGGAAATGTTTTATCTCAACATGATATAACTTTGGTGTTGTATCTTAAAATGTTCAAAATCTACATATACCTTCATGTCATGTTCCAAAATATAATATATAATACTGCACAATAACTACAATTCCAACTGTCTCCTGTGCCATAATTGATAAGGATAATCGGCTGGTTTGGATCCTGTATATTCATTTACTTCCAGGCCCACCTTGTAAGGACAAGTTAAAAATATGTCCAACCTATGCGAAGATGGGATACTGCTCTATGGGGCATAACATGTTCCCATTCATGTTCAGAAGCTGTCCACAAACGTGTAATCGTTGTAAGTATTGTTTCATTGAAAAATGCTATCAATACCTCAATAAAATGTACTTGGGTTGTCCGGCTGCCTTAATGTAGCTGAAATATTTCTGTCTGAAGCTTTGATGAAGAATTCACATTTCCCTGTTGTTGTTAGCATTACATAAACTGCAAAGACTAAAGGATATTCTTTTTAAAATTAATACTAACACTCAGAAAAAAAGGTTCTGCTCCTTCTTCATTTTACCTATGTAAGAATTGTTCGAATCCAGGTTAGTACACTGTTTCCCAATGCCATTTGATTGTCATGAAAAGACAACTCTGCACAAGGAATTGTGGGGATCAGACGAAAGGTTCTCCTGTGCCTCTACCCTGCAAAATGTTTTGTTCCGATTATTTTCCTGACATGTGTGAGTCTTGATTGTTACACTTTCTATTTTACAGGTGGAGACTCTGAACGTTCTGATCAACATGAGACAACATCGCTTCCTCCACCACGAACAGTTGAAAGTATGTCTTGTTTTTGCATAGAGATTAACTCAAATACATTGATCACATACTCCTTATATGATAGGAGACTAAATTAACTGGACCGCTTGGACAAATTCGTTTCACACACACACATGCCTTGTCGACATGCCTTAGATTTTGTTATCCGTGTCATACACATCCCAATGACACAGTTCCCTTGGAACATTGTCAGGGGTAATGATTACATGTTCTATTATATTTGTATATATGCTTCAGATTTAGTCATCCCTGAATGCGTTTACGTAAGAGGTGAAAGGGAATTTGTAGGTTTGTAAGAGGATTGTGAAACAGTTATATGTGGTGTTCAATATATACTCTTTTGTTTTCATCAGAGTTTCAGTTGTCATGGCGAGACAACACATGTCAGTAGCACACAAATTGCATGTGTAATGACGTTCAGATCAAACACAAGTATCTTGTGGTATTTGTATCTGAAACGCTCAATTCCATTCAGAATTTAGTCACCCTTCAGGTGATGAATTAATAGTCACTTGAGCCTTTATTGTATTTAACACATGTCAGCATAATACCCATTTAACTTTACGGCTCAATATACTCTGCTAAGGCAGAAGGCGACTCTTAAACATTAAGCAACAACATCATACGCTGGAAGTCTGTTGCAAGTTGAAGATCAGCTTTTTCTACCGTCGGTTCCCGATGCACGATCAAAAGCCGGAGTCACTGTCCAGCAGTGAAGACAGAACCTAGTGACGTAACTGTTCACATATAAGACGTATGTGACGCTGTGTGGCTTCACCATATACTTGTTTACTTAAAGCCTTAATGCTTTAGCTTGGTTTATTTAATATTTTAACTTCAGTTTGGGCTTATCTTTGTTACTATGCCTTAATGCAATCGGTTTATATATATGTTTGTGTACTTACATCTGCTCGCTTTCGAAACCTTTTTCAAAATTACGAGTCGGATTATCTTTGTGTGACGCGTTACTATGGCTAAAGTGATTGGGTATTATTATACATAAACAATAAACATATTTATACTTATATAAAGGAGAGTTCCATGTACACGTTCATGTCGATACAATGTCAACGAACTTGTAATGTGTGTGAGTATTGTTTTGATGATCCACTATATTTATCCCTCATCCCAAATGGATCGGGTGGTCATTGTCGCTTTCTTGAAAGTGTGCCATCATTGGTCCTGTCTTCCAAAACTGGTTTGTCTGGTCAAGGGTTCCTTATTTACCCAAGACTGTCTTTGCCAAGAGCATATGAAACCAAGAGGTAAAACGTCAGGCAGCGAACGATATGGTCACTCTAGAAAGTCCTTGAAAGGTAGCCAGAAAGGGATGGTGTCTGACAAAGATTGGAAATGTTTTATCTCCACATGATTCAACTTTGGTGTTGCATCTTAAAATGTTCAAAATCTACATATACCTTCATGTCATGTTCCAAAATATAATATATAATACTGCACAATAACTACAACTCCAACTGTCTCCTGTGCCATAATTGATAAGGATAATCGACTGGTTTGGATCCTGTATATTCATTTACTTCCAGGCCCACCTTGTAAGGACAAGTTAAAAATATGTCCAACCTATGCGAAGAAGGGATACTGCTATATGGGGCATAACATGTTCCCATTCATGTTCAGAAGCTGTCCACAAACGTGTAATCGCTGTAAGTATGGTTTCATTCAAAAACGCTATCAATACCTCAATAAAATGTAATTGGGTTGTGTGGCTTTCTTAATGTAGCTGAAATATTTCTGTCTGAAGCTTTGATGAAGAATTCACATTTCCCTGTTGTTGTTAGCATTACATAAACTGCAAAGACTAAAGGATATTCTTTTTAAAATTAATACTAACACTCAGAAAAAAAGGTTCTGCTCCTTCTTCATTTTACCTATGTAAGAATTGTTCGAATCCAGGTTAGTACACTGTTTCCCAATGCCATTTTATTGTCATGAAAAGACAACTCTGCACAAGGAATTGTGGGGATCAGACGAAAGGTTCACCTGTGCCTCAACCCTGCAAAACGTTTTGTCCCGATTATTTTCCTAACATGTGTGAGTCTTGATTGTTACACTTTCTATTTTAAAGGTGGAGACTCTGAACGTCCTCATCAACATGAGACAACATCACTTCCTCCACCACGAACAGTTGAAAGTATGTCTTGTTTTTGCATAGAGATTTACTCAAATACACTGATCACATACTCCTTGTATGATAGGAGACTCAATTAATTGGACCGCATGGACAAACTCGTTTCACACACACACATGCCTTGTCGACATGCCTTAGATTTTGATATCCGTGTCAAAGTGGAAAATGTATGACAGTCTTTTTCCAGGGACCTCATGCTTCCTGCAAACCAAGTGGAAGTTTCGTGAACCGTTCAACCACCACTTCCCATATGTGTGTTCAATGATATCAATCATCACACGTCTGTGTTTTAAGGGCCATATTTTAACAAAGTCATAACTCACATTTCAAAGAAAGGATAGTGCAATCCAAGTTCATATGTATGAAGCATATTTGGAGGTCTGCATTACTGATTTTATCCAATAAAAAACTGGCATACCTTGGTGCAACTCAAACAGTGTTTATAGTGATATCATTCGTGGTAGTAACAAAATGAATCTGGAGATCATTCCATCCGTTTTAAGCATCACATAAACTGCAAAGAGTGAAGCATATTCTTTTTAATAATATACCTGGGCGTAAGATAAACACCTTCAGGTACAAAATACACATTTTACCTTGGTAAGATTATTTTGATGACAGGGTAGTACACTGTTTCGCCATAGTGAGTAAATGAGTGAGTTGAGTTAAACGCCGCTCGAAACATTATTTCAGTGCTATCAGGGCGTTTCAGCTTAATGTGCGAGGAATGCCCGAAGTGATGCAGGTTTAAGTCGTTTCACAATACCATTTCAATGTTACAAAACGTATTGCCTGCAACACTGTCTCTCTGATCATCCACACATCAGAGAGTCTTTGTTGTTACACTTTGTTACTTTGCTTTACAGGTGACGGAGACTCCCAACCTCCTCAGCAACAAGAAACAACATCCCTCCCTCCGCCACGAACTGATGAAAGTATGTGGCATTTTCGCCTTGCGATTAACGCAACTACATTAATCATATACTCTTCGGATGTCATGTGGTCAGAGGGATGTTTTAGCTTGTACGAGTTTGCCAAGAAACGTCTCGCTTTTACTTACTAGTCGTTTGTTAATGCCTGTTACATGTCTTTGTGTTTCATACGTTTGAAATCTTTATTGTTTGGAATCGAAAATTAGCTCAAAGCCTTAATACCAAAATGAATTATAGACTGAAAATAAGCTTAACCGGATAAAAGCTACTTTGCAGTGTGCTCCTCTATCCTGTTTAATATGACATATAACACGTCATTAAGTGACTGCTCATGTAATTAATTATGATTCAAAGTTGTCATTGTCTATGGTTCTATTACAGTGACATGACTGATTTTTGCGTGGTGTTGTTACGTACCAATGAATTGTAATGGTGACTGAATCAGGTTGTCAGAATCGGTAACTTGATTGATGACGTGTCAAGATGCCCCGACGGCGAATGATGAGTGGATTGTCTGATCCAGACGCGATTATTCAATGTGGAATGAATATTGCTGACAACAAACAATAAACCAAAACAAAACTAAGTTGCCAACACTTTACACACCATCTTTGATCTTGCAATGTCAAAATGGTAGTCCATTTGTTTTGTTGGGATATACTTGACATAAATCCATATATACATAAATAGTATATATGGAAGTAATATTTCACGAATGATCGTTAGTTCTTGCAACTAATATCCACATGCCATAAGAACGATATTTGGTTGCTGGCTTTTCCTGAAACTTTTTCAAAAAGCAATTCCCTTTATCATATATATATGCCATTAAAAAGTTTTGAAAGTGAAACCACGTCATAGTATGTGTTCAAACATCCTTTCCCGAGATTATTAAAAAGTAGAAGTATCACTGTTTCAGGTACTGTCATAACAAGAGCCATGTACATGTCTGTGACAGATAACACCCACATGATGTTGAGTCCATGCCCTTATACCAGGGTGCATTATTGATTGTGTTGTGCTTAAGGCGACAATACCTACAATGCACAATACAGATCAGACTTTATATCATGTGTATTTATTACAGTTTTTGTCATGAAAAACATTTCATATCAAATGACGAAAACACAATGACTACAGGCCCACCTCTCTTTGTGGGCGACACAAAAAGCTTTGTACGGAGGGTTGTAGCTAGGCTGCATTACTATTTACTTCCAGACCCACATTGTAAGGATAAGTCAAACAGATGTCAAGCACATGCAAAGAAAGGGTTCTGTGCAAAGGAGAGTTCCATGTACACGTTCATGTCGATACAATGTCAGCGGACTTGTAATGTGTGTGAGTATTGTTTTGATGATCCACTATATTTATCCCTCATCCCAAATGGATCGGGTGGTCATTGTCGCTTTCTTGAAAGTGTGCCATCATTGGTCCTGTCTTCCAAAACTGGTTTGTCTGGTCAAGGGTTCCTTATTTACCCAAGACTGTCTTTGCCAAGAGCATATGAAACCAAGAGGTAAAACGTCAGGCAGCGAACGATATGGTCACTCTAGAAAGTCCTTGAAAGGTAGCCAGAAAGGGATGGTGTCTGACAAAGATTGGAAATGTTTTATCTCCACATGATTCAACTTTGGTGTTGCATCTTAAAATGTTCAAAATCTACATATACCTTCATGTCATGTTCCAAAATATAATATATAATACTGCACAATAACTCCAACTCCAACTGTCTCCTGTGCCATAATTGATAAGGATAATCGACTGGTTTGGATCCTGTATATTCATTTACTTCCAGGCCCACCTTGTAAGGACAAGTTAAAAATATGTCCAACCTATGCGAAGAAGGGATACTGCTATATGGGGCATAACATGTTCCCATTCATGTTCAGAAGCTGTCCACAAACGTGTAATCGCTGTAAGTATGGTTTCATTCAAAAACGCTATCAATACCTCAATAAAATGTAATTGGGTTGTGTGGCTTTCTTAATGTAGCTGAAATATTTCTGTCTGAAGCTTTGATGAAGAATTCACATTTCCCTGTTGTTGTTAGCATTACATAAACTGCAAAGACTAAAGGATATTCTTTTTAAAAATAATACTAACACTCAGAAAAAAGGTTCTGCTCCTTCTTCATTTCATCTATGTAAGAATTGTTCGAATCCAGGTTTGTACACTGTTTCCCAATACCATTTGATTGTCATGAAAAGACAACTCTGCACAAGGAATTGTGGGGATCAGACGAAAGGTTCTCCTGTGCCTCAACCCTGCAAAGTGTTTTGTTCCGATTATTTTCCTGACATGTGTGAGTCTTGATTGTTACACTTTCTATTTTACAGGTGGAGACTCTGAACGTTCTCATCAACATGAAACAACATCGCTTCCTCCACCACGAACAGTTGAAAGTATGTCTTGTTTTTGCATTGAGATTAACTCAAATACATTGATCACATACTCCTTATATGATAGGAGACTAAATTAACTGGACCGCTTGGACAAATTCGTTTCACACACACATATGCCTTGTCGACATGCCTTAGATTTTGTTATCCGTGTCATACACACCCCAATGACACACTTCCCTTGGAACATTGTCAGGGGTAATGATTACATGTTCTATTATATTTGTATATATGCTTCAGATTTAGTCATCCCTGAATGCGTTTACGTAAGAGGTGAAAGGGAATTTGTAGGTTTGTAAGAGGATTGTGAAACAGTTATATGTGGTGTTCAATATATACTCTTTTGTTTTCATCACAGTTTCAGTTGTCATGGCGAGACAACACATGTCTGTAGCACACAAATTGCATGTGTAATGACGTTCAGATCAAACACAAGTATCTTGTGGTATTTGTATCTGAAACGCTCAATTCCATTCAGAATTTAGTCTCCCTTCAGGTGATGAATTAATAGTCACTTGAGCCTTTATTGTATTTAACACATGTCTGCATAATACCCATTTAACTTGACGGCTCAATATACTCTGCTAAGGCAGAAGGCGACTCTTAAACACTTAGCAACAACATCATACGCTGGAAGTCTGTTGCAAGTTGAAGATCAGCATTTTCTACCGTCGGTTCCTGATGCACAATCAAAAGCCGGAGTCACTGTCCAGCAGTGAAGACAGAACCTAGTGACGTAACTGTTCACATATAAGACGTATGTGACGCTGTGTGGCTTCACCATATACTTGTTTACTGAAAGACTTAATGCTTTAGCTTGGTTTATTTAATATTTTAACTTCAGTTTGGGCTTATCTTTGTTACTATGCCTTAATGCCATCGGTTTATATTTAAGTTTGTCTACTTACATCTGCTCGCTTTCGAAACTTTTTTCAAAATAACGAGTCGGATTATCTTTGTGTGACGCGTTACTATGGCTAAAGTGATTGGGTATTATTATACATAAACAATAAACATATTTATACTTATATAAAGGAGAGTTCCATGTACACGTTCATGTCGATACAATGTCAACGAACTTGTAATGTGTGTGAGTATTGTTTTGATGATCCACTATATTTATCCTTCATCCCAAATGGATCGGGTGGTCATTGTCGCTTTCTTGAAAGTGTGCCATCATTGGTCCTCTCTTCCAAAACTGGTTTGTCTCGTCAAGGGTTCCTTATTTACCCAAGACTGTCTTTGCCAAGAGCATATGAAACCAAGAGGTAAAACGTCAGGCAGCAAACGATATGGTCACTCTAGAAAGTCCTTGAAACGTAGCCAGAAATGGATGGCTTCTGACAAAGATTGGAAATGTTTAATCTCCTCATGATTCAACTTTGGTGTTGCATCTTAAAATGTTCAAAATCTACATATACCTTCATGTCATGTTCGTAAAATATAATATATAATACTGCACAATAACTACAACTCCAACTGTCTCCTGTGCCATAATTGATAAGGATGATCGGCTGGTTTGGATCCTGTATATTCATTTACTTCCAGGCCCACCTTGTAGGGACAAGTTAAAAATATGTCCAACCTATGCGAAGAAGGGATACTGCTATATGGGGCATAACATGTTCCCATTCATGTTCAGAACCTGTCCACAAACGTGTAATCGTTGTAAGTATTGTTTCATTCAAAAATGCTATCAATACCTCAATAAAATGTACTTGGGTTGTCCGGCTGCCTTAATGTAGCTGAAATATTTCTGTCTGAAGCTTTGATGAAGAATTCATTCCCTGTTCCCTGTTGTTGTTAACATTACATAAACTGCAAAGACTAAAGCATATTCTTTTTAATAATATACCAACATTCAGAAAAAAGGTTCTGCTCCTTCTTCATTTTACCTATGTAAGAATTGTTCGAATCCAGGTTAGTACACTGTTTCACAATACCATTTGATTGTCATGAAAAGACAACTCTGCACAAGGAGTAGAGGGGATCAGACGAAAGGTTCACCTGTGCCTCAACCCTGCAAAATGTTTTGTCCCGATTATTTTCCTGACATGTGTGAGTCTTGATTGTTACACTTTCTATTTTACAGGTGGAGACTCTGAACGTTCTCATCAACATGAGACAACATCTCTTCCTCCACCACGAACAGTTGAAAGTATGTCTTGTTTTTGCATTGAGATTAACTCAAATACACTGATCACATACTCCATGTATGATAGGAGACTAAATTAATTGGACCGCATGATGGACCAACTCGTTTCACACACACACATGCCTTGTCGACATGCCTTAGATTTTGATATCCGTGTCAAAGTGGAAAATGTATGACAGTCTTTTTCCAGGGACCTCATGCTTCCTGCAAACCAAGTGGAAGTTTCGTGAACCGTTCAACCACCACTTCCCATATGTGTGTTCAATGATATCAATCATCACACATCTGTGTTTTAAGGGCCATATTTTAACAAAGTCATAACTCACATTTCAAAGAAAGGATAGTGCAATCCAAGTTCATATGTATGAAGCATAATTGGAGGTCTGCATTACTGATTTTATCCAATAAAAAACTGGCATACCTTGGTGCAACTCAAACAGTGTTTATAGTGATATCATTCGTGGTAGTAACAAAATGAATCTGGAGATCATTCCATCCGTTTTAAGCATCACATAAACTGCAAAGAGTGAAGCATATTCTTTTTAATAATATACCTGGGCGTAAGATAAACACCTTCAGGTACAAAATACACATTTTACCTTGGTAAGATTATTTTGATGACAGGGTTGTACACTGTTTCGCCATAGTGAGTAAATGAGTGAGTTGAGTTAAACGCCGCTCGAAACATTATTTCAGTGCTATCAGGGCATTTCAGCTTAATGTGCGAGGAATGCCCGAAGTGATGCAGGTTTAAGTCGTTTCACAATACCATTTCAATGTCACAAAACGTATTTCCTGCAACACTGTCTCTCTGATAATCCACACATGAGAGAGTCTTTGTTGTTACACTTTGTTACTTTGTTTTATAGGTGACGGAGACTCTCAACCTCCTCAGCAACAAGAAACAACATCTCTCCCTCCGCCACGAACTGATGAAAGTATGTCGCATTTTCGCATTGCGATTAACGCAACTACATTAATCATATAATCATCGGATGTCATGTGGTCAGAGGGATGTTTTAGCTTGTACGAGTTGGCCAAGTAACGTCTCGTTTTTACTAACTGTCCGTTTGTTAATGCCTGTTACATGTCTTTGTGTTTCATACGTTTGGAATCTTTATTGTATGGAATCGAAAATTAGCTCAAAGCCTTAATACCAAAATGAAATACAGACTGAAAATAAGCTTAACCGGATAAGCTACTTGGCAGTGTGCTCCTCTATCCTTTTTAATATGGCATTTCACACGTCATTAAGTGACTGCTCATGTAATGAATTACGATTCAAAGTTGTCATTGTCTATGGTTCTATTACAGTGACATCCCTGAGTTTTGCGTGGTGTTGTTATGTACCAATGACTTGTAATGGTGACTGAATCAGGTTGTCAGGATCGGTAACTTAGTTGATGACGTGTCAAGATGCCCCGACGGCGAATGATGACTGGATTGTCTGATCCAGACGCGATTATTTAATGTGGAATGAATATTGCTGACAACAAACAATAAACCCAAACAAAACTTAGTTGCCAACACTTTACACACAATCATTGATCCTGCAATGTCTAAAGGGTAGTCCATTTTTTGTTGGGATATACTTGACATAAATCCATATATACATAAATAGTATATATGGAAGGAATGTCTCACGAATTATGGTTAGTTCTTGCAACTAAAATCCACATGCCATAAGAACGATATTTGGTTGCTGGCTTTTCCTGAAACTTTTTCAAAAGCAATTCCCTTTATCATATATACAAGTCATTCAAAAGTATTGTAAGTGAAACCACGTAATAGTATGTGCTCAAACATCCTTTCCCGAGATTATTAAAAAGTAGAAGTATCAGTGTTTCAGGTACTGTCGTAACAAGAGCCATGCACATGTCTGTGACAGATAACCCCATATGATGTTGCGTCCGTGTAAAAGCAATATTGTATTGAATTGGATGTTATGTCAGACTGTATACCATGTTTATGTAATACAGTTTTTTTTCTCATGAAAAACATTTTATATCAAATGACGAAAACACAATGACTTGTCGACACGATGAACGTGGTACAGAGGGTTGTAAGCTGCATTACTATTTACTTCCAGACCCACATTGTAAGGATAAGTCAAACAGATGTCAAGCTCATGCAAAGAAAGGGTTCTGTGCAAAGGAGAGTTCCATGTACACGTTCATGTCGATACAATGTCAGCGAACTTGTAATGTGTGTGAGTATTGTTTTGATGATCCACTATATTTATCCCCCATCCCAAATGGATTGGGTGGTCATTGTCGCTTTTGTGTCAGTGTACCATCATTGGTCCTGTCTTCCAAAACTGGTTTGTCTGATCAAGGGTTCCTTATTTACCCAAGACTGTCTTTGCCAAGAGCATATGAAACCAAGAGGTAAAACGTCAGGCAGCAAACGATATGGTCACTCTAGAAAGTCCTTGAAAGGTAGCCACAAATGGATGGCTTCTGACAAAGATTGGAAATGTTTAATCTCCACATGATATAACTTTTGTGTTGTATCTTAAAATGTTCCAAAATCTACATATACCTTCATGTCATGTTCCATAATATAATATATAATACTGCACATTAACTACAACTCCAACTGTCTCCTGTGCCATAATTGATAAGGATGATCGGCTGGTTTGGATCCTGTATATTCATTTACTTCCAGGCCCACCTTGTAAGGACAAGTTAAAAAAATGTCCAACCTATGCGAAGAAAGGATACTGCTCTATGGGGCATTTCATGTTCCAATTCATGTTCAGAACCTGTCCACAAACGTGTAGTCGCTGTAAGTATGGTTTCATTCAAAAACGCTATCAATACCTCAATAAAATGTAATTGGGTTGTCTGGCTGCCTTAATGTAGCTGAAATATTTCTGTCTGAAGCTTTGATAAAGAATTCCCTTTTCCCTGTTGTTGTTAACATTACATAAACTGCAAAGACTAAAGCATATTCTTTTTAATAATATACCAACATTCAGAAAACAATGTTCTGCTCCTTCTTCATTTTACCTATGTAAGAATTGTTCGAATCCAGGTTAGTACACTGTTTCCCAATACCATTTGATTGTCATGAAAAGACAATTCTGCACAAGGAGTTGTGGGGATCAGACGAAAGGTTCACCTGTGCTTCAACCCTGCAAAATGTTTTGTCCCGATTATTTTCCTGACATGTGTGAGTCTTGATTGTTACACTTTCTATTTTACAGGTGGAGACTCTCAACGTCCTCATCAACATGACACAACATCGCTTCCTCCACCACGAACAGTTGAAAGTATGTCTTGTTTTTGCATTGAGATTAACTCAAATACACTGATCACATACTCCTTGTATGATAGGAGACTCCATTAATTGGACCGCATGGACAAACTCGTTTCACACACACACATGCCTTGTCGACATGCCTTAGATTTGGTTATCCGTGTCATACACACCCCAATGACACACTTCCCCACACGGACAAACTCGTTTCACACACACACATGCCTTGTCGACATGCCTTAGATTTGGTTATCCGTGTCATACAAACCCCAATGACACACTTCCTTTGGAACATTGTCAGGAGTAATTTTTTAATGTTCTATTATATTTGTATATATTCTTCAGATTTAGGGTCCCTGAATGCGTTTACGTAAGAGGTGAAAGGGAATTTGTAGGTTTGTAGGAGGATTGTGAAACAGTTGTGAAAGTTACATGTGATCTCCAATATATACACTTTTGTTTGTATAACAGTTTCAGTTGTCATGGCGAGACAATACATGTTAGAAGCACACAAGTTGCATGTGTAATGACGTTCAGATCAAACACAAGCATCTTGTGGTATTTGTATCTTAACCGCTCAATTCCATTCAGAATTAAGTTACCCTTCAGGCGATGAATTAATAGTCACTTGGGCCTTATATGTGAACTACATGATAAAGACTGGCTATAGATCGCCAGCAACTGAAGGAAGATCAACCTACTGGAGTCCAAGGGGTATTTCTTCTACTTTCATGGTACCCTAGGAGGATTTCCACAATCCCTTTGCATGCTGGCGATTATCAGCAAATTTAGCCAAAATTAAATCAAACAAATATTCTGGGATTAAAATATTGATATATGCCTATCGGTAATCTGTAGTTCCCTTTACACCATTCCTTGAGTGGTGTTCTCGAAGTCTCGTCGAGAATAGGTGGAAAAGTGATGATTCCACGTAAAGTAATATTCACTCATTCATTCATTCATTCCTTGAGTAATAAACGACATAATGCCCCTGCAAACCAAGTGGAAAATGTATGACAGTCTTTTTCCAGGGACCTTGTGCTTCCTTTAAACCAAGTGGACGTTTCGTGAACCTTTCATCCACCACTTCCCATGTGTGTTCAATCATATCAATCATCAAACATCTGTGTTTTAAGGGCCATATGTTAACAAAGTAAAGGCTTTGAGTTCAATCATAACTCACATTTCAAGGAAAGGATAGTTCAATCCAAGTTCATATAATTAATGTATGAAGCATAATTGGAGGTCTGCATTACTGATTTTATCCAATAAAAAACTGGCATACCTTGGTGCAACTTAAACAGTGTTTATAGTGATATCATTCGTGGTAGTAACAAAATGAATCTGGAGATCATTCCAATCGTTTTAAGCATCACATAAACTGCAAAGAGTGAAGCATATTCTTTTTAATAATATTGCCTTAATGTTCCAATATATAATATATAATACTGCAGAATAACTCCAACTCCAACTGTCTCCTGTGCCATAATTGATAAGGATGATCGGCTGGTTTGGATCCTGTATATTCATTTACTTCCAGGCCCACCTTGTAAGGACAAGTTAAAAATATGTTCAACCTATGCGAAGAAGGGATACTGCTATATGGGGCATACCATGTTTCCATTCATGTTCAGAACCTGTCCACAAACGTGTAATCGCTGTAAGTATTGTTTTAATCAAAAACGCTATCAATACCTCAATCAAAATGTAATTGGGTTGTCTGGCTGCCTTAATGTAGCTGACATATATCTGTCTGAAGCTTTGATAAAGAATTCATTCCCTGTTCCCTGTTGTTGTTAACATTACATAAACTGCAAAGACTAAAGCATATTCTTTTTAATAATATACCAACATTCAGAAAACAATGTTCTGCTCCTTCTTCATTTTACCTATGTAAGAATTGTTCGAATCCAGGTTAGTATACTGTTTCACAATACCATTTGATTGTCATGAAAAGACAACTCTGCACAAGGAATTGTGAGGATCAGACGAAAGATTCACCTGTGCCTCAACCCTGCAAAACGTTTTGACCCGATTATTTTCCTGACATGTGTGAGTCTTGATTGTTACACTTTCTATTTTACAGGTGGAGACTCTCAACGTCCTCATCAACATGACACAACATCGCTTCCTCCACCACGAACAGTTGAAAGTATGTCTTGTTTTTGCATTGAGATTAACTCAAATACACTGATCACATACTCCATGTATGATAGGAGACTAAATTAATTGGACTGCATGGATGGACAAACTCGTTTCACACACACACATGCCTTGTCAACATGCCTTAGATTTTGATATCCGTGTCAAAGTGGAAAATGTATGACAGTCTTTTTCCAGGGACCTCATGCTTCCTGCAAACCAAGTGGAAGTTTCGTGAACCGTTCAACCACCACTTCCCATATGTGTGTTCAATGATATCGATAATCGCACATCTGTGTTTTTAGGGCCATATTTTAACAAAGTAAAGGCTTTGAGTTCAATCATACCTCACATTTAAAAAAAAAGATAGTTCAATCCAAGTCCATATAATTAATGTATGAAGCAGAATTGGAGGTCTGCATTACTGATTTTATCCAATAAAAAACTGGCATACCTTGGTGCAATTCAAACAGTGTTCATAGTGATATCATTTGTGGTAGTAACAAAATGAATCTGGAGATCATTCCAATCGTTATAAACATCACATAAACTGCAAAGAGTGAAGCATATTCTTTTTAATAATATACCTGGGCGTAAGATAAACACCTTCAGGTACAAAATACACATTTTACCTTGGTAAGATTATTTTGATGACAGGGTTGTACACTGTTTCGCCATAGTGAGTAAATGAGTGAGTTGAGTTAAACGCCGCTCGAAACATTATTTCAGTGCTATCAGGGCATTTCAGCTTAATGTGCGAGGAATGCCCGAAGTGATGCAGGTTTAAGTCGTTTCACAATACCATTTCAATGTCACAAAACGTATTTCCTGCAACACTGTCTCTCTGATAATCCACACATGAGAGAGTCTTTGTTGTTACACTTTGTTACTTTGTTTTATAGGTGACGGAGACTCTCAACCTCCTCAGCAACAAGAAACAACATCTCTCCCTCCGCCACGAACTGATGAAAGTATGTCGCATTTTCGCATTGCGATTAACGCAACTACATTAATCATATAATCATCGGATGTCATGTGGTCAGAGGGATGTTTTAGCTTGTACGAGTTGGCCAAGTAACGTCTCGTTTTTACTAACTGTCCGTTTGTTAATGCCTGTTACATGTCTTTGTGTTTCATACGTTTGGAATCTTTATTGTATGGAATCGAAAATTAGCTCAAAGCCTTAATACCAAAATGAAATACAGACTGAAAATAAGCTTAACCGGATAAGCTACTTGGCAGTGTGCTCCTCTATCCTTTTTAATATGGCATTTCACACGTCATTAAGTGACTGCTCATGTAATGAATTACGATTCAAAGTTGTCATTGTCTATGGTTCTATTACAGTGACATCCCTGAGTTTTGCGTGGTGTTGTTATGTACCAATGACTTGTAATGGTGACTGAATCAGGTTGTCAGGATCGGTAACTTAGTTGATGACGTGTCAAGATGCCCCGACGGCGAATGATGACTGGATTGTCTGATCCAGACGCGATTATATAATGTGGAATGAATATTGCTGACAACAAACAATAAACCCAAACAAAACTTAGTTGCCAACACTTTACACACAATCATTGATCCTGCAATGTCAAAAGGGTAGTCCATTTTTTGTTGGGATATACTTGACATAAATCCATATATACATAAATAGTATATATGGAAGGAATGTCTCACGAATTATGGTTAGTTCTTGCAACTAAAATCCACATGCCATAAGAACGATATTTGGTTGCTGGCTTTTCCTGAAACTTTTTCAAAAGCAATTCCCTTTATCATATATACAAGTCATTCAAAAGTATTGTAAGTGAAACCACGTAATAGTATGTGCTCAAACATCCTTTCCCGAGATTATTAAAAAGTAGAAGTATCAGTGTTTCAGGTACTGTCGTAACAAGAGCCATGCACATGTCTGTGACAGATAACCCCATATGATGTTGCGTCCGTGTAAAAGCAATATTGTATTGAATTGGATGTTATGTCAGACTGTATACCATGTTTATGTAATACAGTTTTTTTTCTCATGAAAAACATTTTATATCAAATGACGAAAACACAATGACTTGTCGACACGATGAACGTGGTACAGAGGGTTGTAAGCTGCATTACTATTTACTTCCAGACCCACATTGTAAGGATAAGTCAAACAGATGTCAAGCTCATGCAAAGAAAGGGTTCTGTGCAAAGGAGAGTTCCATGTACACGTTCATGTCGATACAATGTCAGCGAACTTGTAATGTGTGTGAGTATTGTTTTGATGATCCACTATATTTATCCCCCATCCCAAATGGATTGGGTGGTCATTGTCGCTTTTGTGTCAGTGTACCATCATTGGTCCTGTCTTCCAAAACTGGTTTGTCTGATCAAGGGTTCCTTATTTACCCAAGACTGTCTTTGCCAAGAGCATATGAAACCAAGAGGTAAAACGTCAGGCAGCAAACGATATGGTCACTCTAGAAAGTCCTTGAAAGGTAGCCACAAATGGATGGCTTCTGACAAAGATTAGAAATGTTTAATCTCCACATGATATAACTTTTGTGTTGTATCTTAAAATGTTCCAAAATCTACATATACCTTCATGTCATGTTCCATAATATAATATATAATACTGCACATTAACTACAACTCCAACTGTCTCCTGTGCCATAATTGATAAGGATGATCGGCTGGTTTGGATCCTGTATATTCATTTACTTCCAGGCCCACCTTGTAAGGACAAGTTAAAAAAATGTCCAACCTATGCGAAGAAAGGATACTGCTCTATGGGGCATTTCATGTTCCAATTCATGTTCAGAACCTGTCCACAAACGTGTAGTCGCTGTAAGTATGGTTTCATTCAAAAACGCTATCAATACCTCAATAAAATGTAATTGGGTTGTCTGGCTGCCTTAATGTAGCTGAAATATTTCTGTCTGAAGCTTTGATAAAGAATTCCCTTTTCCCTGTTGTTGTTAACATTACATAAACTGCAAAGACTAAAGCATATTCTTTTTAATAATATACCAACATTCAGAAAACAATGTTCTGCTCCTTCTTCATTTTACCTATGTAAGAATTGTTCGAATCCAGGTTAGTACACTGTTTCCCAATACCATTTGATTGTCATGAAAAGACAATTCTGCACAAGGAGTTGTGGGGATCAGACGACAGGTTCACCTGTGCTTCAACCCTGCAAAATGTTTTGTCCCGATTATTTTCCTGACATGTGTGAGTCTTGATTGTTACACTTTCTATTTTACAGGTGGAGACTCTGAACGTCCTCATCAACATGACACAACATCGCTTCCTCCACCACGAACAGTTGAAAGTATGTCTTGTTTTTGCATTGAGATTAACTCAAATACACTGATCACATACTCCTTGTATGATAGGAGACTCCATTAATTGGACCGCATGGACAAACTCGTTTCACACACACACATGCCTTGTCGACATGCCTTAGATTTGGTTATCCGTGTCATACACACCCCAATGACACACTTCCCCACACGGACAAACTCGTTTCACACACACACATGCCTTGTCGACATGCCTTAGATTTGGTTATCCGTGTCATACAAACCCCAATGACACACTTCCTTTGGAACATTGTCAGGAGTAATTTTTTAATGTTCTATTATATTTGTATATATTCTTCAGATTTAGTGGTCCCTGAATGCGTTTACGTAAGAGGTGAAAGGGAATTTGTAGGTTTGTAGGAGGATTGTGAAACAGTTGTGAAAGTTACATGTGATCTCCAATATATACACTTTTGTTTGTATAACAGTTTCAGTTGTCATGGCAAGACAATACATGTTAGAAGCACACAAGTTGCATGTGTAATGACGTTCAGATCAAACACAAGCATCTTGTGGTATTTGTATCTTAACCGCTCAATTCCATTCAGAATTAAGTTACCCTTCAGGCGATGAATTAATAGTCACTTGGGCCTTATATGTGAACTACATGATAAAGACTGGCTATAGATCGCCAGCAACTGAAGGAAGATCAACCTACTGGAGTCCAAGGGGTATTTCTTCTACTTTCATGGTACCCTAGGAGGATTTCCACAATCCCTTTGCATGCTGGCGATTATCAGCAAATTTAGCCAAAATTAAATCAAACAAATATTCTGGGATTAAAATATTGATATATGCCTATCGGTAATCTGTAGTTCCCTTTACACCATTCCTTGAGTGGTGTTCTCGAAGTCTCGTCGAGAATAGGTGGAAAAGTGATGATTCCACGTAAAGTAATATTCACTCATTCATTCATTCATTCCTTGAGTAATAAACGACATAATGCCCCTGCAAACCAAGTGGAAAATGTATGACAGTCTTTTTCCAGGGACCTTGTGCTTCCTTTAAACCAAGTGGACGTTTCGTGAACCTTTCATCCACCACTTCCCATATGTGTGTTCAATGATATCGATAATCACACATCTGTGTTTTTAGGGCCATATTTTAACAAAGTAAAGGCTTTGAGTTCAATCATACCTCACATTTAAAAAAAAAGATAGTTCAATCCAAGTCCATATAATTAATGTATGAAGCAGAATTGGAGGTCTGCACTACTGATTTTATCCAATAAAAAACTGGCATACCTTGGTGCAATTCAAACAGTGTTCATAGTGATATCATTCGTGGTAGTAACAAAATGAATCTGGAGATCATTCCAATCGTTATAAACATCACATAAACTGCAAAGAGTGAAGCATATTCTTTTTAATAATATACCCGGGCGTAAGATAAACACCTTCAGGTACAAAATACACATTTTACCTTGGTAAGAATATTTTGATACAGTTTCGCCATAGTGAGTAAATGAGTGAGTTGAGTTAAACGCCGCTCTTTACATTATTTCAGTGCTATCAGGGCGTTTCAGCTTAATGTGCGAGGAATGCCCGAAGTGATGCAGGTTTAGGTCGTTTAACAATACCATTTGAATGTTACAAAAAGTATTGCCTGCAAAACTGTCTCTCTGATCATCCACACATGAGAGAGTCTTTGTTGTTACA
Organism: Haliotis cracherodii; assembly: GCF_022045235.1. NCBI lineage: Eukaryota > Metazoa > Mollusca > Gastropoda > Lepetellida > Haliotidae > Haliotis > Haliotis cracherodii. Next base: position 277,497 of record NW_027266299.1, read on the forward strand.
CTTTGTTACTTTGCTTTACAGGTGACGGAGACTCCCAACCCCCTCAGCAACATGAAACAAGATCTCTCCCTCCGCCACGAACTGATGAAAGTATGTGGCATTTTCGCCTTGCGATTAACGCAACTTCATTTATCAAAAACTCTTCGGATGTCATGTGGTCAGAGGGATGTTTTAGCTTGTACGAGTTGGCCAAGTAACGTCTCGTTTTTACTAACTGTCCGTTTGTTAATGCCTGTTACATGTCTTTGTGTTTCATACGTTTGAAATCTTTATTGTATGGTATCGAAAATTAGCTCAAAGCCTTAATACCAAAATGAAATACAGACTGAAAATAAGCTTAACCGGATAAAAGGTACTTTGCAGTGCGCTGTTCTATCCTGTTTAATATGGCATTTCACACGTCATTAAGTGACTGCTCATGTAATGAATTACGATTTAAAGTTGTCATTGTCTATGGTTCTATTACAGTGACATGACTGAGTTTTGCGTGGTGTTGTTATGTACCAATGACTTGTAATGGTGACTGAATCAGGTTGTCAGAATCGGTAACTTGGTTGATGACGTGTCAAGATGCCCCAACGGCGAATGATGACTAGATTGTCTGATCTAGGCGCGATAATTTAATGTGGAATGAATATTGCTGACAACAAACAATAAACCAAAACAAAACTTAGTTGCCAACACTTCACACACAATCTTTGATCCTGCAATGTCAAAAGGGTAGTCCATTTTTTTGTTGGGATATACTTGACATAAATCCATATATACATAAATAGTATATATGGAAGGAATGTCTCACGAATTATGGTTAGTTCTTGCAACTAAAATCCACATGCCATAAGAACGATATTTGGTTGCTGGCTTTTCCTGAAACCTTTTCAAAAGCAATTCCCTTTATCATATATACAAGTCATTCAAAAGTTTTGTAAATGAAACCCACGTAATAGTATGTGCTCAAACATCCTTTCCCGAGATTATCAAAAGTAGAAGTATCAGTGTTTCAGGTACTGTCATAACAAGAGCCATGCACATGTCTGTGACAGATAACCCCATATGATGTTGAGTCCGTGTAAAACCAATATTGTATTGAATTGGATGTTAAGTCAGACTGTATACCATGTTTATGTAATACAGTTTTTGTCATGAAAAACATTTTATATCAAATGACGAAAACACAATGACTTGTCGACACGATGAGCGTGGTACAGAGGGTTGTAGGCTGCATTACTATTTACTTCGAGACCCACATTGTAAGGATAAGTCAAACAGATGTCAAGCACATGCAAAGAAAGGGTTCTGTGCAAAGGAGAGTTCCATGTACACGTTCATGTCGATATACTGTCGGCGAACTTGTAATGTGTGTGAGTATTGTTTTGATTATCCACTATATTTATCTCTCATCCCAAATGGATTGGGTGGTCATTGTCGCTTTCGTGTCAGTGTGCCATCATTGGTCCTGTCTTCCCAAACTGGTTTGTCTGGTCAAGGGTTCCTTATTTACACGAGTCTGTCTTTGCCAAGAGCATATGAAACCAAGAGGTTAAACGTCAGGCAGCAAACGATATGGTCACTCTAGAAAGTCCTTGAAACGTAGCCAAAAATGGATGGCTTCTGACAAAGATTGGAAATGTTTAATCTCCACATGATATAACTTTGGTGTTGCATCTTAAAATGTTCAAAAATCTACATATACCTTCATGTCATGTTCCATAATATAATATATAATGCTGCACAATAACTCCAACTCCAACTGTCTCCTGTGCCATAATTGATAAGGATGATCGGCTGGTTTGGATCCTGTATATTCATTTACTTCCAGGCCCACCTTGTAAGGACAAGTTAAAAATATGTCCAACCTATGCAAAGAAGGGATACTGCTATATGGGGCATACCATGTTCCCATTCATGTTCAGAACCTGTCCACAAACGTGTAATCGCTGTAAGTATTGTTTTAATCAAAAATGCTATCAATACCTCAATAAAATGTAATTGGGTTGTCTGGCTGCCTTTGATGTAGCTGACATATATCTGTCTGAAGCTTTGATGAAGAATTCATTCCCTGTTCCCTGTTGTTGTTAACATTACATAAACTGCAAAGACTAAAGCATATTCTTTTTAATAATATACCAACATTCAGAAAAAGGTTCTGCTCCTTCTTCATTTTACCCATGTAAGAATTGTTCGAATCCAGGTTAGTACACTGTTTCACAATGCCATTTGATTGTCATGAAAAGACAACTCTGCACAAGGAATTGTGGGGATCAGACGACAGGTTCTCCTGTGCCTCAACCCTGCAAAACGTTTTGACCCGACTATTTTCCTGACATGTGTGAGTCTTGATTGTTACACTTTCTATTTTACAGGTGGAGACTCTGAACGTCCTCATCAACATGAGACAACATCGCTTCCTCCACCACGAACAGTTGAAAGTATGTTTTTTTTTCATAGAGATTAACTCAAATACACTGATCACATACTCCATGTATGATAGGAGACTAAATTAACTGGACCGCTTAGACAAACTCGTTTCACACACACACATGCCTTAGATTTGGTTATCCGTGTCATACACCCCCCAATGACACACTTCCCTTTGAACATTGTCAGGAATAATGATTACATGTTCTATTATATTTGTATATATTCTTCAGATTTAGTCATCCCTGAATGCGTTTACGTAAGAGGTGAAAGGCAATTTGTAGGTTTGTAAGAGGATTGTGAAACAGTTGTGAAAGTTAAATGTGGTCTCGGTGTCCTGCCATTAGTTATACGTCCCAATAGTTAGACAGCGTATAACAACACTTTAAACGGTTGAGTGCACACTAATCCTTATGCTTGTTACCTCAGACTTTAAAATGGAATAGTCTAGATTAGATCTGACAAACAAAGCAAAGCAGCTTTAAATAGATACTTTGATATTATACTTAACATTTAATGACACTTTACATTTGATAAATTTTGTACAGTTTGTAACAGCACTTTGTGACAGTTTTTGGTAATGTACACTTTACATTTCATAACTTTTACAGTTTTTTTATCCGAGACGAAGCAAGTGTCCACAAGCATCTAAATACTCAATAGCAGACTTGTCACCCTGCTGCAGCTGATCTTTGAGGCGTACCAGGCGGTTCTCTGTCTCTCTGTAGATTCTCTTGCGGCAGCGTGGTGCCGCACCAAAGTTCAATTGCATCAACTTAGTCCTTTCACTGAACTCGACTTTCTGGATGACTTCAATGAATCTGTAGATGTTAGGGTGAACATGTGGCAGTAGGTAGTTCAGTCGGCTGTGGAATCCCTCAAGGTTGTTGTTGGTTCTGGGTCCATCAGATTCGAAATGGTTCCAAATGCGCATTGGGAATCTGGCGTCATCATCCACCCCGGCTCTCATAGGCAGCAGAGCTAGCCCAGCTGCTCGTCGAATCAACTGGGTCAAACATCTGTGTTTTAAGGGCCATATTTTAACAAAGTAAAGGCTTTGAGTTCAATCATACCTCACATTTAAAAAAAAAGATAGTTCAATCCAAGTTCATATAATTAATGTATGAAGCATAATTGGAGGTCTGCATTACTGATTTTATCCAATAAAAAACTGGCATACCTTGGTGCAACTCAAACAGTGTTTATAGTGATATCATTCGTGGTAGTAACAAAATGAATCTGGAGATCATTCCATCCGTTTTAAGCATCACATAAACTGCAAAGAGTGAAGCATATACTTTTTAACAATTTACCTTGGCGTAAGATAAACACCTTCAGGTACAAAATACACATTTTACCTTGGTAAGAATATTTTGATGACAGGGTAGTACACTGTTTCGCCATAGTGAGTAAATGAGTGAGTTGACTTAAACGCCGCTCGTAACATTATTTCAATTCTATCAGGGCATTTCAGCTTAATGTGCGAGGAATGCCCGAAGTGATGCAGGTTTAAGTCGTTTCACAATACCATTTCAATGTTACAAAACGTATTGCCCGCAAAACTGTTTCTCTGATAATCCACACATGAGAGAGTCTTTGTTGTTACACTTTGTTACTTTGCTTTACAGGTGACGGAGACTCCCAACCTCCTCAGCAACATGAAACAACATCTTTCCCTCCGCCACGAACTGATGAAAGTATGTGGCATTTTCGCCTTGCGATTAACACCAACTTCATTAATCATATACTCTTCGGATGTCATGTGGTCAGAGGGATGTTTTAGCTTGTACGAGTTGGCCAAGAAAGTCTCGTTTTTACTTACTGGTCGTTTGTTAATGCCTGTTACATGTCTTTGTGTTTCATACGTTTGAAATCTTTATTGTATGGAATCGAAAATAAGCTCACAGACTTAATACAAAAATGAAATATAGACTGAAAATAAGTTTAACGGGATGAAAGCTACTTGGTAGTGCGCTGTTCTCTCCTGTTTAATATGGCATTTCACACGTCAGTAAGTGACTGCTCATGTAAATGAATTACGATTTAAAGTTGTCATTGTCTATGGTTCTATTACAGTGACATGACTGAGTTTTGCGTGGTGTTGTTACGTACCAATGACTTGTAATGGTGACTGAATCAGGTTGTCAGAATAGGTAACTTGGTTGATGACGTGTCAAGATGCCCCGACGGCGAATGATGAGTGGATTGTCTGATCCAGACGCGATTATTTAATGTGGAATGAATATTGCTGACAACAAACAACAAACCAAAACAAAACTAAGTTGCCAACACTTTACCCACCATCTTTGCTCACACAATGTCAAAAGGATGGTCAATTTTGTGTTGGGATATACTTGACATAAATCCATATATACATAAATAGTATATATGGAAGTAATATCTCACGAATAATGGTTAGTTTTTGCAACTAAACTCCACATGCCATAAGAACGATATTTGGTTGGTGGCTTGGAACTTTTTCAAAAGCATTTCCCTTGATCAAATATACAAGCCATTAAAAAGTTTTGTAAGTGAAACCACGTAATAGTATGTGCTCAAACATCCTTTTCTGAGATTATTAAAAAGAAGAAGTATCACTGTTTCAGGTACTGTCATACAAGAGCCATGCACATGTCTGTGACAGATAACCCCATATGATGTTGCGTCCATGCCTTTATACCAGGGTGCATTATTAATTGTGTTGTGCTAAAGACGAATAAACCTACAATGCACAATACAGATCAGACTTTAAATCATGTTTATATATTACAGTTTTTGTCATGAAATACGTTTTATATCAAATGACGAAAACACAATGACTACAGGCCCACCTCTGTTTGTGGTCGACACGATAAGCGTGGTACAGAGGGTTGTTACTATTTACTTCCAGACCCACATAATTGTAAGGACGACTCAAACAGATGTCAAGCACATGCAAAAAAGGGGTTCTGTGCAAAGGAGAATTACATGTACTCCTTCATGTCAAAACAATGTCAACGAACTTGTAATGTGTGTGAGTATTGTTTTGATTATCCATTATATTTATCCCTCATCCCAACTGGATCGGGTGGTCATTGTCGCTTTCGTGTCAGTGTGCCATCATTGGTCCTGTCTTCCAAAACTGGTTTGTCTGATCAAGGGTTCCTTATTTACCCAAGACTGTCTTTGCCAAGAGCATATGAAACCAAGAGGTTAAACGTCAGGCAGCAAACGATATGGTCACTCTAGAAAGTCCTTGAAAGGTAGCCAAAAATGGATGGCTTCTGACAAAAGTGAGATTGGAAATGTTTAATCTCCACATGATTCAACTTTGGTGTTCTATCTCCAAATGTTTCAAATTTACATAAACCTTCATGTCATGTTCCAAAATATAATATATAATGCTGCACATTAACTACAACTCCAACTGTCTCCTGTGCCATAATTGATAAGGATGATCGGCTGGTTTGTTGTCTGTATATTCATTTACTTCCAGGCCCACCGTGTAAGGACAAGTTAAAAAAATGTCCAACCTATGCCGAGAAGGGATACTGCTATGTGGGACAAAGCATGTTCTCATTCATGTACAGAACCTGTCCAGAATCGTGTAATCGTTGCAAGTATTGTTTGATTCAAAAACGCTATCAATACCTTATCATAAAATGACGTCGCAATGATTTTGTCGTTGTTATTGTAGGCATAACATAAACTGAAAAGACTAAAGCGTATTCTTTTTAATAATATACCAATGCTACGAAAAAAAGTTCTGCTCCCTCTTAATTTTAACTTTTGAAAGACTTGCTCGAAGCGAGGTTAGTGCACTGTTTCACAATAACTATTTGACTGTTATGAAAAGGCAACTCTGCACAGCGAATTGTGGGGGCTTAAACGAGTCGGTCATCTGTTCCTCAACCCTGAAAAAAGTTTTGTCCCGATGATTTTCCAAACAAGTTTTGATTGTTACACTTTCTATTTTACAGGTGGACACTCTGAACGTCCTTATCAACATGAAACAACATCGCTACCTACACCACGAACTGTTGAAAGTATGTTTCATTTTTGCATTTAGATTAACTGAAGTACACTGATCACATAACCCTTGTATGATAGGAGACTAAATTAATTGGACCGGGTAGACAAACTCGTTTCACACACACACATACCTTGTCGACATGCCTTAGATTTTGACACTTTGACACACTTCCCTTGGAACATTGTCAGGAGTAATGATTAAATGTTCTATTATACTTGTGGATATGTCTCAGATTTAGTCATCCCTGAATGCGTTTACGTAAGAGGTGAAAGGGAATTTGTAGGTTTGTAAGAGGATTGTGAAACAGTTGTGAAAGTTACATGTGGTCTAAAATATATACACCTTTGTTTGTATGACAGTTTCAGTAGTCATGGCGAGACAATACATGCTAGTAGCACACAAATGGCTGATGACGTTCAGATCAAACCCATGTATTTTATGGTGTTTGTGTATTAAACGTTTAATTTCATTAAGATTTTAGTTCTAGGCGATGAATTGATAGTCACTTGGGCCTTTATTGTATTTAACACATGGAAGCGTCCTACCTATATAACTTTACGGCTCAATATACTCTGCTAAGGCAAAAGTCGACTCTTAATCACTCAGCCACAACATCATATGCTAGAAGTCTGTCGCAAGTTGAAGATCAGCATTTTCTACTGTCAGTTCCTGATGCACGATCAAAAGCCGGAGTCTTTGTCCAGCAGTGAAGACAGAACCTAGTGGAGTAACTGTTAACATATAAGACGTATGTGACGCTGTGTGGCTTCAACATGTACTTGTTTACTTAAAGCCTTAATGCTTTAGCTTGGTTTATTTAATATTTTAACTTCAGTTTTGGCTTATCTTTGTCAGTTCGCCTTAATGCAATAAGTTTATATATAAGTTTGTATACTTACATCTGCTCGCTTTTCACACTTTTTTTTCAAAATTACGAGTCGGATTCTCTTTGTGTGACGCGTTACTATGATAAAGGTGAGTTGGTAATATTATATATCAACAAGAAACATATTTATACTATATAAAAATCTGTCAAATAAGGATAGTAAAAAATTGAAATATCATTTATCATTTTTTTAAAACTAGTATGTAACGATCAAACATATCACAATACATAACAACTGGCTATAGATCACCAGCTGAAGGTAGATCACCCTACTAGAGACCAAGGGGTGTTTCTGCTACTTTCATGGTACCCTAGCAAGATTTCCACCATCCCTCTTCCTGCTGGCGATTATCAGCAAATTTAGTAAATTATTGTATAAATAAAATATTCTATAATTAAAATATTAAAATATGCCTATCGGTAATCTATAGCTCACTTTACACCATCCGAAACAATATTCCCGTTGTCTAGTCGCGAATAGGTTGAAAATTAATAATTCGATGTAAAGTAATATGTACTCATTCATTCATTCCTTGAGTGATAACTAAACGGCATAATGCCCCTGAAACCAAGTCGAAAATGTCTTTTTCCAGGGACCTTGTGCTTCCTGCAACCAAGTGGAAGTTTCGTGACCCGTTCAACCACCATTTCCCATGTGTGTGTGTTGTCATATCGATCATCAAACATCTGTGTTTTAAAGACCAACTGTTAACAAAGTAAAGGCTTTGAGTTCAATGATACCTCACATTTCAAAGAAAGGATAGTTCAATCCAAGTCCATATAATTATTGTATAAAGGATAATTGGAGGCCTTTTCTGGCCTGACTTGTTTCTTATCTTCTTGTCAAGTGTTGTTTGGACACCTTTTTGGAATCACCAACGTTTTGCCAGCTACCAACACTATTTTGGATTCAAGAACGTAGATACATGTAGGCCTCTTTCAAGACATTCAACGGGGACTATATTCCCAAAATTTAAGATGCACTTACATTAATTCTAGGACATGGCACTTATTGCTCCGGACACTGATTTGACCCATTATATTGCCGTTTTTATTGTAAACCTGAAACAGTGTGTGTTCCTGATTCATTGATCTTAAGTGTTCATTTACTGATTTCACAACTGACTTCTTTTGAAACCGGTTTCAGGGATAACCTTTGCGTTTCAATTTGGAAATTTCGTAAACATCAGCAATCTTCATTGTACAAGTCAGCGTTGAACCCAGGTCATTTTCTCTGAGTGTGATCCAATATGGAAATCAGTGTACCCCATTACAAGTAACGATAACAACACACTCGCATACCCATGCATCAAAAGAAAAAAAACCAACCTATTGTGCTTCATAGTTCACATCACATTTTAGAGAGCTTTTTGATGCCACACTTTCAAAAAAAGAAAAAAAAAGTTGTAACGCTTGTGTAGTCAATTGTACGATTATGACTACTAATGACTCTGTTATAAACTAGTGTCCAAAAGAAACGATACCACCTGTTTGCAACGACATAAAAGAAAAACTAAACAATGCAGAAGTTTAGGATTGGTGTTATGCTTTTGAGAAATCCTTTTACAACATCTGTACAAAAATTTCATTTCAATAAAATCTGTACAACCAATATGACAAGCCTTTAAAGATGGGTGGGGTCGAAAAATGAACATTTCGTTAGAGCACTGATCACAGAAACAACGGGAAACGGACTGATGACGTCAAACGTCTGATGACGTTGGGAGTGATGCGTTGCCATTCCTCGAGGAGACATCGTTTCAAGTCCTGGACGTTGACTGGAGGCACACGGCGACGTCGGATTTGCCGATCGAGGTGGTCCCATAAGTGCTCGATGGGATTCATGTCCGGTGAACATGCGGGCCATGGCAAAACCTGTACGTTGGCGTTGGCAAGGAAGTTCTGTGTCAATCTTGCTGTGTGTGGCCTTGCATTGTCATGTTGGAAAAGGAGTCCACGAGGCTGTTGCTGAATAAAGGGCACCACAACAGGCCGTAGGATGTCATCAAGATTACGACAAGCATCGTTTTGACGTCACCACATATGCCACCCCAAACCATTAACCCTCCACCTCCGAACAGCCGGACCTATTGGATACAGTTAGGCGCCAAACGTCGGTATACAAGCTGCTGTCCATCGTTTCTGAAGATGAGGAATCTGCTCTCATCAGAGAACATAACACGTGCCAAGTCCCGCCGTTGCCAACGTCGAACTCGCCTGGCCCAGATCAGTCTGGCCCCGGTGTCGAGGCGTCAGGAGCGGTCCGCGGTAGGGATGACGTGGCCGGATACCATACTGCCGTAGTCTCCTGTAGACGGTCTGTCGACTGATCCCAGTGCTGTAGCCGCCGTGGACGTCGCTGTTACGGTGCGGTTCCTCAGGTGTAATACCCGGATGTAAGGATCTTCACGGGGCGTGGTTACTCGTGGTCTTCCACTCCTGGGCCTGTCTAACGTCTGACCTGCCTGACGTAACCGCTGCATCAACCTGGTGATAGTGATGCGTGCGCAGCCCAACCTTCTGGCGACGTCGACGTGTGACGCTCCTTGTTGGACCATTCCAACGGCTCTCTCTCTCTCGATGGCTGTCAAACGTGGCATATCTTGTGTTCTTTTTGTTGCTGCGATATCAACGTGTCTGATCAGCCGTTTTATACAGTTTTTATGCACGTGCAGAACATGCTAGAGAGGGAAATGTCACTTTCACGAAATCTACGTTTTTTCCCGGAAGTGATCACGTGTTCCCGGTATTTTTTATCGACTATGCAGTGTTTGGGATGTGCACTACGAATTGGCATGTTTTCATAATAGACAATTCACTTAGTAAGAAACAATTTTGAAAATAAGTTGGTATCGTTTCTTTGGACACTAGTTTATAAAGATACCAGAGTATCTTTACTCTTGAAATGAATCACTCTGTTATTTACATTTTCTCCATATCTTGAAATGAGTCATTCTGTTTTATATATACTGAACAACAAAAGTTCCTGTGACATTGAAAAAGATTCAATGCAAAGTTATGTTTTTTACCAAATCTGAAACAATTTCGGTTTGCAACAGATAAATGACTCCTGTAAGGGTTCAAATGGTATAATTTGCAATACTGACTTCAGAAAATGTGTGATTTCATAAAAAAAAACCATGAACATGCCAAAATGTCAATTTACAAATCAATATCGTGTGTGTCCACCTCTGGTTGCGATGCAAGAAACATATCTTCGTCTCATGGAATGGACGAGGCGTCGCACAAAGTCCTGTGGGATATCTGTCCGTATCTGCTGGAGCATGTTTTGAAGTTCCTGGAGTGTCTGTGGAACACGTGGTTGACGTCGAAGGCGCCGATCCATCTCATCCCATGTGCTCGATTGATGAGAGATCAGGGGAGCAAGCCGGCCAGGGGATGACATTCACGTTGTTTTTTTTAAGAGAATCCTGAACAAGTCGAACAATGTGACGCCGCGCCGTTCCCATGTTGAAAGGTAATGCCTGGGTCATGACGACATAAAAACGGTAGAACAACAGGGACGATGATCTTGTCGCGATAGCGCTGTCCATTGAGATTTCCCTCTACCACTATCAAACGGGTCCTCTGTCTTGCTGTAATCCCACCCAATACCATAACGTTGCCGCCCCCGAACCGATCTTCTTCCATGACACAATGATTGACGTAACGTTCACCTCGACGTCGGTAAATTTGAATCCGTCCATCGCTGTGGCTGAGGTGAAAACGAGACTCGTCAGTGAATAGACCTTTTTCCCACTGCATGGCCGTCCAGCGTAGGCCCTGTCTGCACCACTGCAGAAGTGCTTGACAGTGGTTTCCTGTCAAAATGGGACGTCTGGTTGGACTTCTGAGGACAATCCCTGCACATCTGAGGCGACGACGTACGGTTTGTGAAGATATTCGTCGAAGGCCAGGGATGCATCTTGCAGTCACTGTTGCTGGCTGGAATCGTGTGTTGTTCGAATCCAGTCGTCTTGTCGATTATTGGTTACGCCTGGCCTGCCACTCCGAGGATGGTCTCCGACTGCATTCGTTTGTTGCCAACGTTGCCATAAACACCAAATGGTGTTTCTGTGGACGTTAAATTGTCATGCAACATCACGTTGACTCGATCCTGCTTCAAGCATACCAATGGCTCGCAGACGCTCATTTTCGGACAAGCGTGGCATTTCGTAATGTTAAGTGGTTGTTGTCAGCACGATGCTAAACAATGCATATGGACTCTCGTTAATGCACATGTTTTAATACCCATTCATGGGGCTTGCATAAAAGTCACCTTTTGCATGGAATGCATGCTTTTCTGTATTAGTTGTGTTTGTGTGACTTGATTCCATACATGTACTATAATATTGAAAACCGATGTTTACTTGTTTGAAGAATACACTTAAACATTGGTGTCACGGTAACTTTTGTTGTTGAGTATATATATTCAAAACAGAAGAAACGCAAAACAGACATTTTTGGCATTAAAAGCAAAATTAGCGGACCAAGAGGCGCAAAAATTATGAGGTTTAATGTGTTATAGTGTCAGTGACAAATTTCCTGGATCAGAATGATCACAACAAGGACATGCAAACCACTGAGTAGTACATGTACCTCAACTACATGGGATCCGGTAGCATATTGTTGACTGAAGCATCGATCCAGAGATAACAGTAGCAGGTCAAGCATGCTCATGTTTTTTTATCAAAGTGATTAATCAGTTATAACAATATTCCAGTTATATCACGGCGTGTCAGCTTAATGTGGGAGGAAAGCCCGAAGTGATGCAGGTCTAAGATGTTTACCACTTTGGTGAAACCCACTAGCACGGGTATGGTGCTGACAAGCCTAGAAACAAAATCGGGGCTAACCGTGATTCAAACCCACAATCATAGGTTTCTGGCGTGCCCAAGGGACGCAACCCTGCACAGCGAATCGCGGCGCCTTAGACGACTGGGCCTCCCGTGCCCCCTCGTAGAATGAGCTGCTGGGATCTTGAGACACGTACTGTTGGCAATCAGGATCAATAGCCACGAAGGCCTCTCGTGCGATGTCGCTTATCTTTAGCAATAAACAATATATAAAACAGTGAAATAAGCGACCATTTCTATAATCCGTATGTTAAACATGAAACATTCATGAAAATGTCAGACACACCTTTTTCTTAAAAGTCAAGATCCTTCATTAGTCGTCAAAATTTTAAATTAAAAAATGAAATCAGGACAATTTTGATTGGATCACTTGGTATGGGTGGTGAGTGGATGTTGTGTTTCACCACAGTCACCCATAGTGCGGCTGTGACTCAGTGGATTGTTGATTAATGAGTTTGGACCAGGCAAACCAGTAATGACACGTGCCGATTCCAGTTTATGGAACTGTAGATGAGTACTTTTCCATAGACCTATTTATCCCAATTTGTGTCACCACCATATATGAAAAACATATTTAGTGTGAGCACGAGATTATTTCAGTTAATGTGACAGTCCCATGTCACACTCTCCTTTGACGATATGAGGTGAGGTGAGGTGAAATGGGGTTTAACGTCGCGTCCAAGATTATTGCACTTTTATAGCGACGTGCATGCACGTGTATGTTTGGCGTGTGGCTGCTTGTACTAGTCCGGACTGATGCCGATTTATAGTGCCAGCACACTGAGATACCATGCCGCAGTTTAACATGAATATCCCACTCAGACACAGTATACTGACTCCGAGCCGACAAGTCCTTGTTTTAGCCCCTTAATGCCGAGCGCCAGACGGAGTAACAACAAGTACCATCTTTTAACGTCTTTTGGTATGACGCGGCCGGGGATCGAACTCCGGACCTTCCGCTCTCCGGGCGGACGCTCTACCATTAGACCACGGAGGCGGTCCTTTGACGATATGACAGCAGAGCCCACAGTCATGAAACCTTCATGCAACATAATTGGTAGCTTCAGCTTGTAGACGACAAGTCGCCCGTAGTAAATATGTATGTGAAATTCATGCAAAGACAAGTCATTTATTCACCTGAAAAGCATAAGAACATATGTTAGAAGTCAAACTACGTTACTGCATCGGACAGCAGTTTTGTCACTGTTTGGTCATATTTGGAAATTTCCTCCACATTTCTACCATAACAAAAAAAACAATGCTCCACCGAGGCCTTGAATGTTATAGGAACTCTTGGAATCTGGTAGAAATGTTGTGAAATGTAGACTGTAAATAGTCGACTCTGGACCAGGAAAAGAAGATTTTGAAGTACAGTAAAGAAAGGTTATAACGAACTCAAAGGGACTACTAATTTTAGTTCGTTATAACCGTAGTTCGTTATAAGCATATATACAGCATAACTACAGCAAATAGTCGGGACCAAAACAGTAAGTTCGTTATATCGGTCAGTTCGTTATAAGCGTGTTCGTTATAACCGTAGTTTACTGTATGCATTGTACAGACAAACATGGTCCCCCGATCCTGTGAAGTTGGCTCTTATAACAAGCGTGGGGCATTAAAGGCATACTGTATTGTATTATCCATAAGATTAGATATGTCCGAGTTCATACAATGCATAAAATGCACTACGTGCAATAATATGCGCACTAGCCCCAATATCACTTCCCGCGCACCATTGTATTGTTAACGTGATGTGGACGTCATTGTTGACGTAAATCGAATCTTATTGTCAGTAAGGTCAGATGATGACGTGACACTAGAAACAACGTCATAGCTAGAATTGTTTTCTAAGATCTCAGCACTAAAGTGTTCGTAACTCCCATACTTTAACATAGACCTACCTACGACAGTCGTTGCTCTAATGTTCTTTTGTACAACGGCACACAGTGCACTTTTCTAAAAGGAATCTTTTATGAATTAACAAATAATAGGAAATAAAAAAAATATAATACTCGTATGTGTGTTTAACTGATTTTACGAAACTTGTGTAAAAATTCATATATTACCCTCGCTCCACTTCGGGAAATACAAAAGATTTGACTCTCGTTTCCAAAAATCTGTATGACACACATTCTCGTATAGTAATCTCTATGTACTGTATGTAGAGATTTCTAGGTACGTTCTTGAACAAATGTTTTGTTAATGAGTAACTAAACTAGTCTAATCAAAATACAATACAGCTGTATCATTTGTGCATATACCAAGATCAGGTTAGATAGTTCATATAGGATGTACGTTCAAGAAATTTTGAAAATGGTGTTTTCTTGTTTCACCCAGTTTTGTTGTCATTATGTGCAGGTCTGAGACCTCGGACGCACAGAGATGTCGAGCTAGAAGTGGATTTGGGACAACATACGTTCTCCTTTTCAATCGGATAACGGCGACAGTTCTGTGGTTATGTAGCATAAGTGTAAACCATACCGCCAGAACGTCACATGCAGAGTTAGAAGCAGGAACATTTAAAGCTGAATTTCACAACAGGTGCAAGGGAAGACGATGTTATTCAAAGGAAATAACGCTTAAGACTTGCTATGATATTTGTTACTTGCTGACACTGGGAGGAATACCTTGTATCTGTTGAAGTTTTTAAATAACATGCAATCTCATTGAATTGTCTTTTCAGTCTTTTTGTTTGGAAATATTTATGTGCAAAAGTACCACACGTGACTTCCAATAAGGATTTTGCAACCATCAGAGATTAAAGAAAGTCTTTAGCATCAGCTGTTTCATTTGACCATTACACACGCACACGCACACGCACACGCACACGCACGCACGCACACACACACACACACACACACACACACACACACACATGTCGAATGTAAACATGATAAGAATTGAAACCTCTTTAAATAAAGTGCATATCATGAGGCAATAAGTCAAATGCAGATATTAAATTTATTAAAATTAGATGTGCAAATCAGTTTCACATCAGCTCTTCACATATAATACATATACTACAAGCACTTACAACGAGGGGGCACGGGTGGCCCAGTCATCTAAGGCCCCGCGATTTGCTGTGCAGAGCTGCGTCCCTTGGGCACGCCAGAAACCTATGATTGTGGGTTCGAATCCCGATTATGTTTCTAGGTTTGTCAGCACCATACCTGTTTCACCGAAGTGGTAAACGTCTGAGACCTGCATCACTTCGGGCCTTCCTCCCAGATTAAGCTGACACGCCGTGATATAACTGGAATACTGTTAAAAGCGGCGTTAAACCCAACTTACTCACTCACTAAATGATTAATAAATGTACAGTCAGCGATTTGATAGTAAGTTCCCAATCTTCCGTTCACAACATATATGTTCAGAATTGAACACATTTCCAAAATATTTTTTCCAAAGTTATTCAGTAATGTATCACGTGAATATTTTTCCCCCATTGGACACATCTGGGACATGATAAGGAGACGTGTGCGTCAACGTCAACTTAGCCAGGCGTTGCAAGAGGAGTGGGACAGACTCACTCAAATCGCCATTGGGAGACTACGCAGTATGCCTCGTCGAGTGCATCAATGTTTGATAAATGGTGGCGGTATTACGCACTACTGATCCAAATTGTCATCTTTGACATTTCCCATCTTAACCCTCTCGTCCATCAAGATCGTTGGGGGTCATAACATCTTCTGTCATACTTCACGACCGGTTGTGTTCCCAGTTCGTTCATTATCATCGTGCAACTATTACTAGAAACTAATATCTCTTACAATTTTGGAATTATTACGTTATTCCCCTACTTTTTTTACTATGATAAATACTATTAACATGCAACTTCAAGATCATCCAAATCAAGATGAAGTTGAGTGACAACATCTGAGGATTGGCTATGGTCGAAAATGGCCAACGGAAAAATGGGACCAACAGATTTCATGAACAATTCCAACCTGGGCGAAGAAAACATACAAAATACTCTCATTCTATGTACTTAGATGCAAATTGAATTACATTATTTACTATCGATAATAACACATAAAGGAAAGTCGAGTTTCTAGTGATCTGTTGTTGCTGAGAACCCACTCCATGGTCCAGATGAGAGTGCGCCTGCCCGGAGAGCGGAAGGTTCGGGGTTCGATCCCTGGCCGCGTAATACTAAAAGACGTTAAAAGATGGTACTTATTATTACCTTCCTGGCCCTCGTCATTAAGGGGCTAAAAACAAGGACTGGTCGGCTCGTTGTCAGTATGCTGTGTCTGAGTGGGATATTCGTACAAGCTGACACACACACACACACACACACACGCACGCACGCACGCACGCACGCACGCACGCACGCACGCACGCACGCACTTACACACACACACACACACACTTTGACTTTGGGAGCACAAAAAGGTGAAAAGAACCATGTATATAAGTGCGACAAAACCCTGTGTCTCTGCTAAAAGCAAAGTCGATTTTATTTCCCACGCTGTGAGAGAGTGAGTGAGTGAGTGAGTTGGGTTTAACGCCGCTTTTAACAGTATTTCAGTGATATCGCGGCGTGTCAGCTTCATGTGGGAGGGAAGCCCGAAGTGATGCAGATCTTAGACGTTTACCACTTCGGTGAAACCCACGAGCAAAGGTATGGTGCTGACAAACCTAGAAACATAATCGGTGCGAACCGGGATTCGAACCCACAATCATAGGTTTCTGGCGTGCCCAAGGAACGCAAATCTGCAAAGCGAATCCCAGCGCCTTAGACGACTGGGCCACCCGTGCCCCATCCCACGTTGTGAAGATACAGGTGGTAAGATACTAAATCCGTACGCCACACGTTTGTTGTACAAGATTGACCTCGTTTTATTCGTTTTGATTGGATAACGGTGACCTCTTTCACACAGGAACAACTTATTTCATTTATGAAAAAAATCACGAGACGTCATTTACTTTTACCAGGCAGAACTGAAGGAAACTCATGAAAGTGAGAGACATTTCCGAACACAAAACAAAATAGCCACACGCATTCAATTCGCCTTGCGTTCTTTATTAATTATGCATAGAGCTACTGCAGACATTATATAATCGAGCTATATCCATATGCAATATCTACCGATAGATAGAGGGTCCCCATGAGCGTGACGCACCCGACCACTTTCGCGACTTTCAATATGATTTATCGTAAAAGATTAAGCGTGGTGAATTGAAGTCAGTTTAAACTATCTGGACATATATCTAACGTTTGATGCTCCGGTTCGAGCATTCGTAGAGTACTTTGTAACATTGCTTCCGAAGGCATTTGTTCATGACTGAACATACACGACTTCACGACCAAATCACTCTCAGTGAACAGTGTCCACTGATATACTATGCGCCAGTTCGAAAACTCCGCGGAAGTGAGCCTGACGTCTGTGTTTGTGGCCCAAACATCCCCAATGTGAAAATAACATTCGCTATTGGTCTCTAGCGTAGATCACTGTTGTCTTTTCTTGTTCCGATGGTGACCTTGCCCTTCGTTCGAAGCTGTTACTGACATGTAAGCAGACTTGAGTTTTTGATTGTCACGTCTTCGGTATATTGTCGTACAGTTAAGATAAACGTCTTTGGCGAGCACTCTAATTTCCCTCTCCCAAAATGGTACCGACTGGTATTTTAAAGTCAGCTGATTGCACAGCCGGGACCCCGTCGAAACGATGGACCGAGTGTTGGTCTGAGATTCAAAGCGCGGCGCTAATTGACTTTCAAAAGTTTCTTTCAGTTGTCCTGCGTACAAACATCAATGCACTAGAATTACCATAAGTTCAATGAAAAAAATTAAATTAGATCTTGGGCGTTGGTGCTGTCATGTTTGCACACACAACAGAAGGAACACGTTGTTAAAACGTATACATAGAAATGTCAACAAGGCCCATATTTGGGCATAAATCAACATTCATGTGCAACCAGGGTTGTAACCGGTTTCAGTCTGGACTGTTAACGAAAGAAAGTTGTTATGTATTTACACTTAAATACTAATTTGACGTGGTTAATAAATAAAATACCTCACTAATTCTCGTTGGATACCACTTTTACGAAACTCGTGAACTTTCTATGGTATCTGATCTTGCTTTCGCTCGAACAGATACCATAGAAAGTCCAGTCGTCTCGTGAAACAGGTATCTAACGAGAATGAGTGTAGTGTTCTCTGTGTAAAATTCCTACTACACCATAAGCATGTGTTTATGAATCACTATCAAACTGATACCAGGTGTTCCCGGAAATGTGAGCGTATCCTGTCCCACCTGTGGCACCCGTCACAAACATATCTAAATAATCCTAGAAATGTTCATGAGATATCAATGTCCAGGGTCAATGTGACCAAGGGTGTACCATTTTTTGGAAAGATTCGTCGTGTTCACTATATTGAATTAAATTAAGAATTCATGTAGCGCAATTACAAATTAAGAACTGCTCAAATTCGCTTAGACCAAGATTGATCTCGTCAAAGGATCTCTTGAAGAGACAGGTCTTGGGTGTCTTTTTTAAGTTTGTCAGATTTTCTGCTTCTCGGATGTCTTGTGGCAGATTGTGCCATAGCAATGGTGAGGTGAGGTGAGGTGAGGTGAGGTGAGGTGAGGTGAGGTGAGGTGAAATGGGGTTTAACGTCGCGTCCAAGATTATTGCACCTATATAGCGACGTGTATGCACGTGTATGTGTGTGTGCATGGCTGCTTGTACTAGACCGGACTAATAGCGATTTATAGTGCTAACACACTGAGGTACCATGCCACAGTTTAACATGAATACCCCACTCAAACACAACATACTGACTCCGAGCCGACCAGTCCTTGTTTTAGCACCTTAATGCCGAGCGCCAGACAGGTAACAACAAGTACCATCTTTTAACGTCTTTTGGTATGACGCGGCTGGGGATCGAGCCCCGGACCTTCCGCTCTCCGGGCTGACGCTCTACCATTAGACCACGGAGGCGGTCTTCATAGCAATGGACCAGCATGGCGACATGATCTTTCGACATATGTTTTGGTACGTGCCCATGTACCACTACCAAACAGGTCTTTGCCCTTTTTGCCCCGTTCTCCGGTTACCGAACCTTGAGTCATATTAATTGTATGGCTTGTGTCACTTGTCAGAAACGATGTTACATTTCCATCAACCAGATTGAAACACATCAAATGTACATACAGTTTCTCTTTTCACGACCAACGTTCTCATATCACACATACATGGAGAACAGCCACAAGGCAGGGTACACGTACATCATCACATTGTAACCCGATACCTCTGGGAATGCAACCCTGCACATAGGTATCAGCCTCAGTATGCAGACCTTGGAGCATGGAATGTCAACCCAAAAGTATCCTTTTACACCATGGCATATGTCATTAGTACGCATATATGGGACCAACACATTGTACTTTGTACTATTTAACTCGCTGTTTCTCCCTACCTGAGACACACAAAGTGGTATACACAGGCGTGGTGATCACATCGACTGTACTGGGAGAACTGCCTGCCATGACTGGGATAGTTGTCTCAGTTCTGGTAACTGTTTTACTGACGTCTACGGGGAGTGCAACACCGACTGAGGGTAAAGACGCTTTATATTTCTTTGGTTTACTAAATGTGTAAGCACCTGGGACCTGCATCGATTTGAGCTTTCTTTACATTCATGGCCTTAACATTACTTTCAAAAGGTTTTGTGGTAGAAATGTGGGGGGCGTTTCCAAATTTGACGCATCAGTGACCAAAATGGGGTCCGATGTAATCCGTATATACTCATCGAATACAATACATGTTGGTTGATACACGAGGAATTACTCATATTCAAGAGATATTGGGTTTGATGCACAAACGAACATACTGGTATGTTGTGTGGACCGACACTCATGGACGCATCGAAGACGCCATGACACGCGATGCATTTGTCTCGTGCATGATTGATGTGTAAAGTTTGGAAATCACGTGCAGCATATTGTGATAAGAATAAAGACAGTCCGAGGTAACACTTGATTGATTATTAGTTTTGTCATTAATTCCTACACACTGGAACCATCTCTTTTTAAAATACATACTTCTTTGTATGTTTCTATGGTTCGCGTTTCTTTCGGCGGTGAGTATATATAGAATTCTAAACGAGCTCCCGTGTCATATCAGTTTTATGAAACGAGTGAATAGTTCTTGTATCTGATGAGCGAAAGCGAGTCAGATAACAGAACTATTTACGAGTTCAAAACACGAGTTCACGAGTTTCGTAAGATTAGTATTACACGGAGTGAGTCTAGCATTATATTTATTACTTGCCATAATAAACTTATATCATAATTTTACTGTCGTGTTTGAAAAGGCAAAAACCTCACGATCCACAGCATACTCCAATTAAGGTTAACAGAATGATACTTCAAACACGTTAAAAGATGACACGCATTACTTGCCATACAACGGTCCACATTTAGAATTCGGGAGTCCGTTCCACAAAGTTATCGTAGCGCTAAGGTTATCGTAACTCACATACTTTAACATAGAATTACGACTGTTGTGCTAAAGTGCGACCCTGCCCTGAACCAAAAAGTTTACAATCACGTCACAGGGTACTATGACGTAATTTGTAGAAAAATGTTGCAATGCCATGTGACGTCAGCTTAGCGACGGAGTTGCTGGGATCATCGATTGTGCATAAGTTCTCTCCAGTGATCTGTCATCTCCACACGCAATGTCGTTGAATAGGCCAAGATATGCTGAGAACTTTCAATATATTTCAGTCTAACGTGTTCCCGTAGTACATAGGCACGCGATTTAGTATCACACAGCTGTATGTTTAATAAACGAGTGATGTCTTCACGGGCAATGAATAATTTGATTTATACCATATGTTCCCATGTTTTTTCAGGTGAACAATTGACTTGTCTTTGCATTTGTTTGTGATAGTTGCCACGGGTGGGGTAGGATACGCTCACCTTTTCACTAATACCTGGTATCATAACTATGTGATATTGTTATACCTTTATCAACAATCTTGGGGCCGGTCGGGTAGCCTGGTGGTTAAAGCGTTCGTTCGTCACGCCGAAGACCCGGGTTCGATTCCTGATGAATATTGACTCAAGATGGCGTCTGGTACTAACATTTCACGATTCGCAGCTAAAACTGTAATGAAACATATGAAGATAAAAAGGCTTCATAACATTTAACGTGAATTTGGGTTTAACAAATTTAAAAGGACTGATTACACTTGACGAGGCCTCGTGTTTCGACGTAAATTGTAATAAAAAGGTAAATTGTAATACTTGCAGCAAATTGTAATAATTTTGACGTAAATTGTAATAACAACGTAAATTGTAATACTATTTGACGTAAATTGTAACACGCAAATTGTAAGAAAAATTGACGTAAATTGTAATAATCTCTACTTGCGGTAAAATGTAATAACTGTGTATGATGACAAACGTACAAAACTGTTAGGGATGGTTGGTATAGGCTTTATCGTACAATCGTCATGAAAGGGTGGTGTCAACATCGATAAATTTAAATGACTGAAAGATCCACCCTCGGATTCAAAATGATGGGTTACACAACCGGATATTCGACAAATAATTTAATTGTGACATATTGTTCAATACTCTTATAAGGCTATTCAAGATGTTTGTTTGCATGACTTGCTTCAACAGTACGTTGACCAGTTCGACACGACTGAACGAGTGATGACGAAGGGTACAAACACAGGCTGGTCAACCAGTGTGTCGATTTGCGGTGGAAACGCTATACGAGTTGATAAGGAGTACATGATCCTTTTTTTTAAACAAACGGGGGAATTTAATCATATTTATACAATTCATTTTATTTTGACGAAGAATTCAAATACAACAAATGAGTTGACAGATCCCGTGCATACACAAATAACATCCGGTATCTTCGGATAACTCTTGTACAGTTTCAAAGAGTATACGAATTATAATAAATTTCTTGCAATCAATTGCTGAAATATATCTGCTTGTATCCAAATAGAAAGGAATTGAAAATTTATAATGAAAATATGTTTGTCACTAAAGTAAATTTTCTCTTTGACCTTGAAACGTACTTGAAGATCATTAAATTCGACAATCGTTGGTGGATTGCGCCAAGAAACCTTGATACGAAATATATACGTACAATAATCCCCTGAAAACATAACCTCCTCTGAAAGATTAAGAGGATTAAAGTAATTTGGGCTAACATCAAGCACTGTAATAACATACTCTCTTAAAATTCCAATGAAATGACTGGTGACTTACAAAAAAGTCAAATTATATTTTGCATGATTTTTTTTACCTAGTTCTAATTGCCTACCCTTATCACTTTTTTCTGAAATTGAGTTAAAACTTCTAAATTTGAGACTGCAATATATGTCTTCAGAGGGTATTTCATACACTATGTAACAACTGTTTTACCCCATTTCAAATTTGGTTTCATGCTGAATCGCTCTTTTCAACTACTGCTAACACACTTTAAATGCAAGGAAAGCATCCCAAACGTATATTTGTATATATAAATACATTGTGTTGATAACCACGTACTTAACCTACAGAAATAACACTCCAGTGAGTTTATATATATACAACAATGTTCGATGTATCAAATTTCAAAAAGTTCTCATACCCCACACTAAGTCATATTTAATGACGATTCTACGATAAATGCTGTACCAAACTTCCCTAAACAGTTGTGTACCTTTGTATATATATGTACTCCAACTGTTCGGAGTACAGTAAAACATTTACAGTAAAACATTATCGTATTTACATACATACATACATACATACATACATACATACATACATACATACATACATACATACATACATACATACATACATACATACATACATACATAAACATACACACAAACACACACATACATACATACATACATACATACATACATACATACATACATACATACATAAACATACACACAAACACACACATACATACATACCTATGTGTGTATGTGTTTAAATTTGTATGTATGTGTTTGTGTTGGTGTGTATATGTGTATTTGTGTGTATGTATGTAAAGAGAATATTTACGTTAGTGACAAAACCCTTTTCATTATAGATTTTCCATCCTTTCAATTTTGATCAAAACAGATATATTTCAGCAATATGCTGTTGCAACAAATGTATTATACATTCTGATGCTCTTTGAAACTCAACAAGACATGCCCAAAGATACCGGATATTATTTGTGTATGCTTTGAATTATGATTTCGTGCCGTTATCATGATGGATTCTGTTTTTGTTGTTGGGGCAAGGAGTTATTATCCCAGCAAAAGTTGTCAGTAAGTTGTTGTTAGTTTTTCATGACATATGAAAGGAATCCAGACAGTTACATTTATTCATTTATTTCATTGTATATACTTCTTCCTATGAAAAGAAATATTTAATGTTACATTTATGATCCATATGTTAATCATACATTGCTACAAATATTGCATAAGTTAGCATGGTTTGCATTTATTCATTATTATTTTGTTATCTGTGAGAAGTTCACAGAGATCGAGAATACACAATATCTAATAGTGTATGCAATGTAGGTAAAGAATATCCACGCCCCTCTTTTGATATTAATAAAAACATTGCATATAATGTTATGTATTAAGTATTCTCCTTTCTCATGCATGGGAAATCTATGCTGCATTTGCTGACGACTGTTTTTTTTCCTTTGACATTGCAAAGGAGATCTGTCACTCATTTGTTGTATTTGAATTCTTCGTCAAAATATAATGTATAAATACGATTGAATTGTCTCGTTTGTTTCAAGGAAACGGTCATGTGCTCCTTATCTCAACTCGTAACTCAATGTTATTGCAATGGACTCCTAGCTTAGCTACTATTGGATGATTAATCAATTAACCTATTTGTCGAATGGACGTACCTAATGTCATCCATCATTTTTAACCCGAGGATGGATCTTTCAGTCATAAATTTCGATGTGTACAGTTGCTAGAGTATCATTCTAACAATACAGACATGACACAAACTGCACGTAAAATAATTGATAAAGGTAGTCCTTGCGGATTCACATACCTACATGTACATCGCCCAGGTCATTGTCATTATTTGCTTCACATCCTTCGAACAACGTTAAAAAAATTGAAACTTGAATAATAATAAATTGATATTATGTATATGAACATGTATAAATCAGCTTGCACACAGACTACTGCAGAATGACATGTCATCCATTTGCTAGTTTAGTTTAGTTTAAAAATATTTTATTCACAGAACAAAAGGAGAATTGTATTGGGGACAAGTTCTTGCAACTTAGTAAACCCCTCTCCACATAAAATATGTACAAATATACAGTTGCAAAAATAAATAAATTTGCTTCAGTCAGTAAAAGTCAGACTTTCCACATTTACACATCAATATATTTGTGTAAGTTTGTTATGTTATAATTATTCCATTGTGTATATTACCACCTACTTTACCAAGTGAAATATGATTCCATTAGGTTAAATATGAACAATTATGATGAAAATCGTCAATAGGATATATTACAATTAAGTACAAAACACACAGAATATTTCTCAATTAAATAAGAAAACTAAGTTCATTCTAGTAATTAAACTTCGTCTCGACAACAATAGAAATGAAATTCCAATGCGTTTATATATACATATAATTATACAACAATGTACGATAACGACCTCAATCCTCCCCCACACCCATACTTTAATGACGATTGTACGATAAACACTGTACCAACCCTGACAATGATAGGTTCTAGTCATTTGACGACTTTGAAACTAAACTTATAAGGTTATTACAATTTACGTAAAAAGTTATTACATTTTACCGCAAGTTGAGATTATTTCAATTTACGTCAATTTTTATTACAATTTGCGTATCACAACTTACGTCCATTTTTATAACAATTTACGTTGTTATTACAATTTACGTCAAAATTATTACAATTTGCTGCAAGTATTACAATTTACCATTTTATTACAATTTACGGCGTAACACCTCGGCTTGGTCTGATCACCTCAGGGGTCGGGTCGTTTTTTGCATATTGACCTCGTCAAGAGTAATTATTTGCATAGTGATTCATAGACACAGAATCATGATAGAGGCGGGGTCGTGCAATCTGTCGAGATTTCTTATTGAAAAAGGTTTTGTCGCTTTCTCTTCACATTAAACTTATTCACCGTCATAAAACGGAAATACTGCTGAAATATTGATCTCTGTGACCAGTGAAATTTCATACGTTCTGACAAATTGTTTTCTAAGTGGGGACCCGTATAACAAATACAAATAAAATACCTCATTATTTTGCCATGACGGATTATTAACTGTATTGATATGAAAGAATCGGGCGATCCTCAAATATAAAAGAGTCGTATATGGAGAGGTATATATATATATAAAAGGTTTAAAAGTATATATACCACTTAAGACCATCCGGACGTTCTTTCACCCCTCGCGTTAGTGACCCGGACGTTTATGCACCCTTCAATTAGTGACAATGTGTCCCCTCGGATACACTAAGCAGTATAAAATTTGTCATCGCCTTGAACTTGTACAGCTACATGACAGGTGCCAATTTTCCTTGATATTGCAGAAATTGAAGGGTATTTTAAAGACCTGAGGAAAGATGTCATGCAAAGGTTTGATGGATTGGAAAAGTCAAACGAAGCGCTTCTCAAGGAACGTAAGAGTTGTTCATTTCATTATTTCAAATATTAAACTTACATGCAGCTGATTTGCCTGAAGCATATTGTACACATCATCATCATCATCATCATCATCATCATCAATCATCACCAATCATCATCAATCAACATCATCAATCATCATTAATCATCAATCATTATTAATCATCAATCATCATCATCAATCATCATCAATCATCATCATCATTATTATTTACAGATTAAAATTAAAAATGCAGCAAAGAGGGTTTGGGTGATGCTGGCACACTCAGGCTGGTCAGGCTCACCATCAGCCCAGGGCCGTTGCCCCCTCTACACGCAGCCCAGACAGCGAATGGGACTTCTCCCAGGAAGCGCTGCCTAGTCAAACCCACCCAGAACTTGTCGGAGAATGTGAAGACTCCTCAACACTGCAGCCTTCTGCATTACCCATATTGTCAGAAGGGATGTGTTCCTGGTAGCAAACCCGGGTACTCTCCCGATGTCAGTCAACAGATTGGGAGGTACCAAACCTAAGGCACCGAGAACAATGGGGAGTACAATTTGGTACTTGGGATGCAATCGTGACATTTCGAAAGCGAGGTCTGCATATTTGCCATGTTTTTCCTCAGTCTTGTCAATCACATTATTGTAAAAAGGGACCGAAAATTCAATGATATAAATGGTTTTATTGGATTTATCAAAAAGGACAAGATCAGGTTTGTGGGCCTGGATATATCGGAGGCTGTATACTGGCCTATTCCAAAGAATTTTATATTTATTATTTTCCATGACACCCTCTACATATTCCGGGTCGTACCATGGATGGACCTCTGTGTCAAAACCACAAGCATGGCGAAGACAGTAATAAAATGCTCGATCTACACCATCATGTCCTTTAAGATAAGGTGCTTGTGCCAAAGCCACTCACAATGTGTTGGGCAGTCTCATTAAATTCATGACATAATCTACATTTCATATTTACATTTTGATGCAAAATCACACATTGGCGGTTTCGAGTGGGAAGTGGCTGGTCCTGAGCAGCAAACAGAAAGCCTTCTGTTTCACTTTTCGGGCCAGTCGACTTCATCCAAGGGAAGGACTCTGCAGGATTGCTGATCTTCTCAACACACTGCACAAACACTCGATGCAGTGGTCGTTCAGAAAGTCCCTCCTTGAAAAACTGGGCCGACTTGATATAGCACTTCGCTTGGTTGACACTCATTTCTGTACCGTCCAGCAGTACAGAACCATCAACGAGATCAACACCGACATTGAGATTATGTCCCACATCCTTGGCTCGTTTTAGAAAACTGTGGAATGCCTTGTTTTCATCATGAGTCTTGACATGCTTTACAAGAGGATCATCAGATAAATAAATTTGTGCGAAAGTGCACAAAACAATTCTGTCACGAAGAGCCCCAACGTAATCAAACCACGTCCTCCCATAATGATTGGTAAATATAAGCGAATGAGGTAAGAGCGAGGTTGGTGGGATCTATTGTCTGACATGATTCTTCGTGTGAAGGTGTCAATACCCTGAATTTCTTGTTTCGTCCAATCAACAACACCAAAAACATTTGAAAGGACGGGTACAGCATATTATTATTGTCGTTGTTGTAATTAATATTATCTGCATGTTACAGTGCATCAATTTGAAGATGCCATTGGACCAGAAGCAAAGGCAAAGGCAAACATGAACCAAGGTAGTGGGTTTTGTATTCTCCATAGCACATAGAGTTTAGTGATTATGTTTTGACGAACTCGCCCAAACCCATTTAATCCCGAGAAAAACCATTGCGTGTCCATAGTTTTCAGTGCTATATACAGGCTATATACAGGGCATCCTTGTAGACAATGTAGAGACAAGACAGGGCATCCTTGTAGACAATGTAGACTAGACAGGGCATCATTGTAGACAATGTAGACTAGACACGGCATCATATATATATCTTGAATAGACGGTTGGTCAATTCCTGTGACAAACTTGTGGAATCACAGGCCGGATTTCGTCAGCGGTTCTCCGCCATTGACAACATATTCATTTTACAGTCAGTGATTCAACGGTATTTATCAAAGAAAAGGGGAAAGTTTATGCTCTTTTAGTAGATTTTTTTAAAAGCTTTTGGTTTGGTCAATAGGCCAAAATTATGGAAGATTGTAAAAAGGAGTGTTTGTCTCCAAAAATGTTAAATGGAGCACAAGCTATTTGCTATTCGAGTACGTTCATGTGTTACGTCTAATACAGTGAACTACGTCTATAACGAACACGCTCATACCGACCTGATGGATATAACGAACTGTGTTTGGCATAAGCCATTTGCTGTACATATGACGTATATATGTTTATAACGTAGTACGGTTACAACGAACTAAAATTAGTGGTCCCTTCGAGTTCGTTATAACCGTAGTTTATTGTAATATGTATCGGATATGTTTGAATGGGATTTGGGTGTACGACAGGTTTGTGTCCTTCGTCCATATCTGTTCTCTATGTTTGTCAATGAACTAACACAGAAAATTGAATCCACATGTAAATTTGGCGACCAATTTCATCCAGAGATGATTGATCCGTTTTTGTTATTGCTTGCCGACGATATCGTTTTGATATCTCATACAGTTTCTGGTCTACAGAAAAGAATATGCATATTAGAATCATACTGCACTTATTACCAGTTAACAGGTAATTTGGATAAGACTAAACTAAAGTTGTTTTAAGAATAGGTGGTATTCATTCGAGAAGTTAAAAATGGAATTATGGAGGGAAATGTCTCGAGGGCGAGGCATTCTATAAGTATTTGAGTATAACTTTTAGTAAAACATTATCTTGGGATAAACATAGTTTTGTTGAGCATATTAAAGATATTACAAAGATATAAAGCAATTCCCTTTGAAATAGTTTTTAGGATATTTGATACTAAAATTATGCCTATTTTACTGTATGGGTCTGAGGTTTGGGGGTTAGGTAGCGTAGCAAACATAGAAATCATTCACATGTTTGCATGTAAACACTTTCTTGGAGTGAAGATCTCAACACCAAATTATACAGTATTGAGTGAATGTTGCAGTTACTCTTTGTACATTTTTGCATTTAAACGTTCTATCAAGTTTTGGATTAGATTATTGCATATGCCAAAAGAAAGATATCCAAAACTTGAAATTATAAATTCTTTGAAGGTACTTTTGGAACGGAATCACGCCTTAAACGTGTAACAATTGCAAAAGTCCGCGTGGCCTTGACACAATGTCGTTGCAGTTCTCAAAATAGAAACCGGCAGGTATTTCAATATTCCCAGAGATAAAGTGTTGTGGGCCCTTTGTACTGAATGTTACGTCGAAGATCAATACCATTTTTTGATGGTTTGTGTGTATTAAACACTGCGTCAGAAGTACATAACACCTAAATTCATGTCATACCCTACACGTAACAAATACAATATCCTTTTGGCATCAACGGATACAAATGAAATTCGACATCTGACAATGTATATTTATCATGATAATTGCTTCAGAAACATCCATGTTGACTGCTAATAAATATTGTTGCATATATCATATGCTGACTGACCACTTGTATGAACATGGGCTGGAGGCCTACATTCTCCATGAATAGAAATCAATGATAGAATACGTCCTTGTGAAGAGCATCTACATATTACTTCATCCCACATATGACATCCTTCTCTTGTGATCAGGCTGACGGGGTGACATCTTTGGCTCATGGGACATAGATGGTTGGGCCTCAGCTTCAAATTCAGATCCTAGGACAAGATTTGAAAATGTTACTGCCACCAAATATTCTCCAAAAAGAACATGTATGTTTGAATTAATTGTCATGTTTTCTTCAGGAGCAGAATGTGAAGACCATACACGTAGCTGCTCAAAGTACGCCAAGAGAGGGTACTGCAAGAAATTGGCTGATCAGATGTTGAAGAAATGTCCGAAATCCTGCAATGCTTGTGAGTATTGTTTTTCAACTGCACGCTGTCTGTCACCTTTGGGGCAATCTAGTTAACCTTGCCTGGCATATATGTAAATTGGCACACTCGGCTGGCGTCATTGCATCTCGTGGATAAAGCTCACATACAGTTTAGGATTTTAGAATTAAAATTTCAATTTATGTTTGATGATGTCTCGTGTCTGTTGTGTGTACTTGAAGGCAAACGTTGCAGTATCACACAAGCTGAATGTGATATATGCTTGAGACACTGATATGTTGTAGTCCGCTGAAGACATACACTGTAGAGATCTATTACATGGTGTTATATCAGTGTGATCTACAGCATGCCTAAAACACAGACACGTTATGTGCAAGATATCAATCTACAAACACACACATGCACGCACACACGGAACACGAGCTTCAGATTCCCTGGAACGCTATTTTAGTTATTTTATGGCGCATCGATCTTTGTGGGAACAGAGCATAAAGTAACACAGGTCACAATCCTTTAACACTTTGTTAAAATATGCCGCAGAGCACGATACTGACAAAACAGGAGCAGCAGATCCGTCCAACAATTAACGACGCAAAAAAGAACGCAAGGCGTGGTGTTCTTGACAGTGAAAACGCGTTCCCCGCATATGACTTGGCTGAAACTGGACTGTGAGTTTTTTTTGAGAATAAGGCCAGAACGATGTTAATGTCTTGGTTTATGGATATTCTCATGGGTTTTGATATGTTGGTAGGGACAAATAGCCATCCTAGCTAGTATCCCATCCTGGACCCTCCACATTAACGTGGAAACACTAACCTGTATATTTGATGCAACTGCCAACAAATTCCCACAGCTTGCTCTACCTTAACCGGAAATAGAGACAGTTTCCAATCCAAACACCAATGTAGCATTGAAACCTATAAGTATACGCGATAATCAGAGTACCTGCTTCTTCAATTCGTGTGTCCTCTTGTCAGCGGTTATTCTGAATATGACGAATTTGATTTCAAATATTTGCCAACTTTTTTATGTTACAGTTTGGCAGGTCCAGAAAATAATAAAAAAATCTCGCGAATCCAGTACTATCACATTATGTTAGTTTTGGTGTTTGTCTTTGTTTATAGGTAGGAATGTGACAACCCTGCTACCAGCACAGGAGACGACCAAAAGCAGCACAGGTAATCATTATTATAGTTACACATGTAGACATCGAACAGCAAATAATGTTCTTACACGTATTATGTCCTTGAATTATTTATTGACTACATGGGATATCTTATAGGTAAACACGGACATGATATTAAAACACCTGAAACACCATCACACCCTGACAGGACAAACGTTGTATCACTCCTTTAGTCATCTCTTACGGCCAGCATGGGATGCTGAAGACCTAATTCTCCTCTCACGGGTCCCTTTTCTTGTCACCAAGTTATATTGCGTCCAAACTCGAATGGTTAGAACCGCGACACATTAACCATGTTATTATTCCATTTAGATGCAGGTTGTGTGGACCATGCACGCAGATGCCCAAGATACGCCAAGAAAGGGCTCTGCGAAAGAAATGATCATGTGGTGAAGAAATGTCCGAAATCCTGCAATGTTTGTGAGTATGGTTTTGCAACTGCATGCTGCAAGACATTAAACAATTCATAAACGATCTATAAATAAATTTATGAACGATGAACATGGGTTGATTTAACGTTGCCTTGTAAGGAATCATGTCTTAACATTTGTGTGAAGAAAGCACGATGTGACACAGGTCGTAGTTATTAACTACATTGCTGAAACTTCCCTAAGAACATGGTGCTGACAACCCAAGAGCAGCAGAGCCTTGGCCAACAGTCATGGACGCAAGTAAGGATGCAAGGTGTGTGAGCAAGTGAGTTTGGTTTAACGCCGCCGTGAACAGCATTCCAGTTATATCATGACCTGTGACGATCATGTTTCTTGTTCTGTTATATCACGATCATATATGTTTGTGTCGTGCCACAGGGATGCAACTGCACAGCGAATTGTTGCTCCTTAGAGGACTGGGCCACCTGTGCCCAGTTGGTCATCGTGACGCATGTCCAACATATATTATTTGAGTGAAGCTGGACTTGTCATTTGAAGTATGAAGCCAAAATATCTTTTTTCATATCATGGTTTACGGATTTTTTCTTACATTGGGACATGAGAAAGAATGTCATCTTGTCTAGTATCCCATTCTTCACCCTCAAGGAAATAGCAATCTGTATTTGCAACTGCTGCCATTGCCAGTGAGCACCGAGGGTAACTTCCCATCCCATTTTTTTGCGTTTTGGATGGGTTGGTGATTATTTTAAAAAATGACCATGTTCATATGTTGTAGTCCGCTGAAGACATACACTATAGAGATCTATTGCTTGGTGTTATATCAGTGTGATCTACAGCATGCCTAAAACACAGACACGTTATGTGCAAGATATCAATCTACAAACACACACATGCACGCACACACGGAACACGAGCTTCAGATTCCCTGGAACGCTATTTTAGTTATATTATGGCGCATCGACCTTTGTGGGAACAGAGCATAAAGTAACACAGGTCACAATCCTTTAACACTTTGTTAAAATATGCCGCAGAGCACGATACTGACAAAACAGGAGCAGCAGATCCGTCCAACAATTAACGACGCAAATAAGAACGCAAGGCGTGGTGTTCTTGACAGTGAAAACGCGTTCCCCGCATATGACTTGGCTGAAACTGGATTGTGAGCTTTTTTTGAGAATAAGGCCAGAACGATGTTAATGTCTTGGTTTATGGATATTCTCATGGGTTTTGATATGTTGGTAGGGACAAATTGCCATCCTAGCTAGTATCCCATCCTGGACCCTCCACATTAACGTGGAAATACTAACCTGTATATTTGATGCAACTGCCAACAAATTCCCACAGCTTGCTCTACCTTAACCGGAAATAGAGACAGTTTCCAATCCAAACACCGATGTAGCATTGAAACCTATAAGCATACGCGATAATCAGAGTACCTGCTCCTTCATTTCGTGTGTCCTCTTGTCAGCGGTTATTACAAGTATGACGAATTTGATTTCAATTATTTGCCCACATTTTATGTTACAGTTTGGCAGGTCCAGGAAATAAAAAAATCTCGCGAATCCAGTTCTATCACATTATGTTAGTTTTGGTGTTTGTCTTTGTTTATAGGTATGAATGTGACAACCCTGCTACCACCACAGGAGACGACCAGCAGCAGCACAGGTATGATGACACAATAATTATCATTGTAACACATGCAGACATCGAACAGCAAATAATGTTCTTACACGTATTATGTCCTTGAATTATTTATTAACTACATGGGATATAGGTAAACACAGACATGATATTAAAACCCTTACAGAACAAACAATGTATCACTCCTTTAGTCGCCTCTTACGGCAAGCATGGGATGCTGAAGACCTAATTCGCCTCTCACGGGATCCTTTTCTTGTCACCAAGTTATATTGCGTCCAAACTCGAATGGTTTGGCCTTTGCTTCAAACATTAATACTGGTACATGAACAAAACTCGAAAATATTAGAACCGCGACACATTAACCATGGTATAAATCCATTGAGATGCAGGTTGTGTGGACCATTCACACCGATGCCCAAGATACGCCAAGAAAGGGCTCTGCGAAAGAAATGATCATGTGGTGAAGAAATGTCCGAAATCCTGCAATGTTTGTGAGTATGGTTTTGCAACTGCATGCTGCAAGACATTAAACAATTCATAAACGATCTATAAATAAATTTATGAACGATGAACATGGGCTTGATTTAACGTTGCCTTGAACGGAATCATGTCTTAACAGTTGTGTGAAGAAAGCACGATGTGACACAGGTCGTAGTTATTAACTACATTGCTGAAACTTCCCTAAGAACATGGTGCTGACAACCCAAGAGCAGCAGAGCCTTGGCCAACAGTCATGGACGCAAGGAAGGATGCAAGGTGTGTGAGCAAGTGAGTTTGGTTTAACGCCGCCGTGAACAGCATTCCAGTTATATCATGACCTGTGACGATCATGTTTCTTGTTCTGTTATATCACGATCATATATGTTTGTGTCGTGCCACAGGGATGCAACTGCACAGCGAATTGTTGCTCCTTAGAGGACTGGGCCACCTGTGCCCAGTTGGTCATCGTGACGCATGTCCAACATATATTATTTGAGTGAAGCTGGACTTGTCATTTGAAGTATGAAGCCAAAATATCTTTTTTCATATCATGGTTTACGGATTTTTTCTTACATTGGGACATGAGAAAGAATGTCATCTTGTCTAGTATCCCATTCTTCACCCTCAAGGAAATAGCAATCTGTATTTGCAACTGCTGCCATTGCCAGTGAGCACCGAGGGTAACTTCCCATCCCATTTTTTTGCGTTTTGGATGGGTTGGTGATTATTTTAAAAAATGAACATATTCTTCATGTACACCTCCCCCCCCCCCCCCCCCCCAACACACACACACACACACACATCACCCCGACCCCCACATACACACACACTTCCCCACAACCTCATTTTTAATATTTTAGTTTAGCGGATCCGTAAACCAAGAAACCAAAACTATTTTCGCCTTCTCAGTAGTCCCATTATGTTAGTAGCTAGTGTCTGTTTTTGTCCAAAGGTATGGATGTGACAACCCAGCTTCCAGCACAGGAAACGACCACCAGCAGCACAGGTTTGGGTTTTATAAACTTGTTTATTTCTAACACTTTGGGTAATAATGACGTTATAACATACATTAAGCCATTTGCATGCATGCGACATTCGGTACAGGTGCTAGTACCTTTTCAAATATGTGTAACCACGGATTCTTTTCCCTGAAGCCAATCCAATGTTTGTTTAAGATAGAATGATTAATCTATTGGTCCTTTTGCCAAATAATACCACTTTGACGTCATTTCAAATGAAAAGCTGAAGAACATCATCAGACACCATTAAGGGTTCACAATGTGTTAGACTGAATGGTCAACCGACAGGTAAAAGTAGCGCTGTTCATTATGCAAAAAGGTGAATTTTCACTTTAATGTAACGGGGAAAAAGTTACTGTTCTTCAAACAAAGAAAAGTAGCTTAGTAAATAAATGTTTTCTTAAATAAGATAATGCATCTTTCAATAAATACTTATATGTCTTCTCGACTTCAAGGTCGTGATCCAAACATGCGTCCAAACTCGAATGGTTTGGCCTTTGCTTCAAACATTAACACTGGTACATGAACCAAACTTGAAAATGTTAGAACCGCGACACATTAACCATGTTATAATTCCATTTAGATGCAGGTTGTTTGGACCATTCACACGGATGCCCAAGATACGCCAAGAAAGGGCTCTGCGAAAGAAATGATCATGTGGTGAAGAAATGTCCGAAATCCTGCAATGTTTGTGAGTATGGTTTTGCAACTGCATGCTGCAAGACATTAAACAATTCATAAACGATGTATACATAAATTTATGAACGATGAACATGGGTTGATTTAACGTTGCCTTGAACGGAATCATGTCTTAACATTTGTGTGAAGAAAGCACGATGTGACACAGGTCGTAGTTATTAACTACATTGCTGAAACTTCCCTAAGAACATGGTGCTGACAACCCAAGAGCAGCAGAGCCTTGGCCAACAGTCATGGACGCAAGTAAGGATGCAAGGTGTGTGAGCAAGTGAGTTTGGTTTTAACGCCGCCGTGAACAGCATTCCAGGTATATCATGACCTGTGACGATCATGTTTCTTGTTCTGTTATATCACGATCATATATGTTTGTGTCGTGCCACAGGGATGCAACTGCACAGCGAATTGTTGCTCCTTAGAGGACTGGGCCACCTGTGCCCACCTGGTCACCGTGACGCATGTCCCATATATATGATTTGAGTGAAGCTGGAATGGTCGTTTGAAGTGTTCTTGGTTTATAGATTATTTTTTTACATTGGGACATGAGAAAAATGTCATCCTGTCTAGTATCCAATTCTTCACTCTCAACGAAATAGTAATCTGTATTTGCTGCAAATGCTGCCATTTTCACTGAGCACCGAACGTGGAGTTATTTCCATTCCCCAATATCGCGTTAATGATGGGTTGGTGATTGTTAAAAAAAGATGAACATGGTTTTCATGTCCAACCAACCCAGGCACCCACCCCCACCAACACTCCCCCACAACCTCATTTTTAATATTTTACTTTAGCGGATCCGTAAATCAAGAAATCAAAACTATCTTCGCCTTCGCAGTATGTGTCCCATTATGTTAGTACCTAGTGTCTGTTTTTGTCCATAGGTATGAATGTGACAACCCAGCTTCCAGCACAGGAAACGACCACCAGCAGCACAGGTTTGGTGACATGATAATTACTATTGCAATTATCGTCTTCATTTTGGGTGTGGAAGTGTAACACATGGAGTGGAATCACAACTCATCGTTGCTAATGACAGTATAAATGACGTACGCTACCGCGACGACAACGTCGTTATAATTAGAGATCATGTTCTACCCCTTGTGTTAAGCAGGTACGTAACGTTGCATCAGGATAATGTCCGCACACATATTGCATGTGTTGTAGCAGACTTTCTGAGGCTGCACACCATTGATGTACTGCCATAGTCGGCTGTTTCGCCAGCCCTCTCCCCAATAGAAAATGTCTGGGATGAGATTGAAAGACACCAACGAAAGAATCTGATCCAACTGGTAACGCTAGCTCAGTTGGGGTAATTTTGGAATACATTTGGAACATCACCAAGGCAAACGTAACAAACACAGTATCCTTTTAGCATTAACGGAAACAAATGAAATTCGACACCTGACTTTGTATATTTATCATGCAAATTGCTTCAGAACGATCTATGTTGACTGATAATAAATATTGTTACATATATCATATGCTGACTGACCACCTGTACGAACATGAGATTGAAAGACACCTACGATAGAATCTGAACCAACTGGTAACGCTAGCTCAGTTGGGGTAATTTGGAATACATTTGGAACATCACCAAGGCTATTTTCAATCATCTGGTGTCCACAGTGCGCCGCTGCTGCCTTGCCTGTATCAACGCAAATGGTGGTCAAACCCGCACTTGACTTTCTTAATTGAGTTGTTACACCAACCCCTTTTAGTGCGTTTTGCTCTGTCTCCTGTTACCAGTTTTTGGTTTTGTCAACAAACGTTTTATTATAAAACATTGATAAGAAGAATGACTAAATATTATTTTGTTATTTTCGATAACATAACATTTACACCACTTTACATGAAGTACAGTCACTTTTTATCTGTTAAAATATCTCCGACATGACGTATTTGATAGAATACGTCCTTGTGAAGAGCATCTACATACTACTTCATCCCACATATGACATCCTTCTCTTGTGATCAAGCGGACGGGGTGACATCTTTAGCTTATGGGACATAGATCGTTGGGCCTCAGCAGTAGATTCAGATCCTAGGACAAGATTTGAAAATGTTATTGCCAAAAGATATTC
Organism: Haliotis cracherodii; assembly: GCF_022045235.1. Taxonomy (NCBI): domain Eukaryota; kingdom Metazoa; phylum Mollusca; class Gastropoda; order Lepetellida; family Haliotidae; genus Haliotis; species Haliotis cracherodii. The sequence continues at coordinate 314,747 of NW_027266299.1, forward strand.
TCCAAAAAGTACATGTAAGTTTGATTTAATTGTCATGTTTTCTTCAGGAGCAGGATGCGAAGACCGTTCGAGTATGTGCTCAATATACGCCAAGAGAGGGTACTGCAATGAAAAGGGAGATAAGTTGTTGAAGCTATGTCCGAAATCCTGCAATGCTTGTGAGTATGGTTTTCAACTGCACTGCACCTTTGAACACGTGATAACTTTACCTGATCTATATGTAAATTAGAATGCCCGTCTTGGGTCATTGCATAAAGTGGATGAGGCTAACACACAAACGCGCGCACACACACAGTGAACAAGTGTTTAAGGCTGCCTTCAACGTTATTTTAGTTATATAATGACACGTTGACCTTTGTGGGAACAAAGCATAAAGTGACTAAGGTCATAATCCTTAAACACATTTTTAGATTATGCTAAAGAGCATGATACTGACAAAGCAAATCATGACACACCAGTTAAGGACGCAGTTAAGAACACAGTTGCGTCCTTGGCCCAGATATGACATGAGTGAAGCCAGACTGAGGGTTATTTTATCCGTAAAGCCAAAAATATGTCAATGTCTTTGTTTATGGATATTTTCATAGTTTTTGATATGTTGGTACTGTGGGATTCCATCCTAGACCCTCAATATGAACCTGGATATAGTAATCTGTATTACCGGAAATAGAGTTAGTTTCAATTACCAACATTCAGAGTTTTTTTACCTTCATTATATGTGTTCACATGTCAAAGTCTATTAAAAAAATGACGAATTCGATTGATATTTTGACCTTTTTATGTTTGACACGTGTCAAATCTGTAAACCAAAAAATAAAAGAAAATGTCTCCAATGTTTCCAATCCAAACACCGATGTAGCATTGAAACCTATAAGCATACGCGGTAATCAGAGTACCTGCTTCTTCATTTCGTGTGTCCTCTTGTCAGCGGTTATTACAAGTATGACGAATTTGATTTCAATTATTTGCCCACATTTTATGTTACAGTTTGGCGGGTCCAGGAAATAAAAAATCTCGCGAATCCAGTTCTATCCCATTATGTTAGTTTTGGTGTTTGTCTTTTTTTATAGGTATGAATGTGACAACCCTGCTACCAGCACAGGAGACGACCAGCAGCAGCACAGGTTTGGTGTAATAATAATTAACATTGAAATTGAACAGCAAATAATGTCATAACACGCATTATGATCTTAAATCATTAATTACTTCATGAGATATCGTATAGGTAAACACGGATATGATATTGTATCATGTGAAATACCATCACACACTGACATGTCATTGTGTCACGCCACACAAAAGGTATACCGTAAGAATCCCTTTATATATTTAGGTATCCAACAACATTTTCTGTTATTACATACAGTATTCGGGAATTGCATCGGACACACTTTTTGTGTCTGATGCGTCAAATTTGGTAATGTCATCCACGTGTGTATTATAAAACGTTTCGAAAGCTTCATTGAGGCTTTGAATGCTTGATTGGACCTCTAAAGTGAAATTTGGACCCCAAGGGGTGGAGATGCAGGGCCTGATGCAAAGACTGGTCGGCTCGGAGTCAGTATATTGTGACTGAGTGAGGTATTTATGTTAAACTGCGGCACGGTATCTCAGTGGGCTAGCACTATAAATCCATCAGTCCAGACTAGTACAAGCAGCCACACACACACAAACACGTGCATGCACGTTGCTGTATAAGTGCAATAATCTTGGACGCAACGTTAACCCCATTTCACCACCTCAACTCATTCTCTTATGGTCATCGACATGTGGTGGAGGTTTGAATCCAAAGTCTGTGAGGTCTGCTGTGATTTTGTCAAGAGAAATTATGTTGAGGGACAATCAAATCGAATGAAAGACAATCTCTTCATACATTAAATGTAAATATATTTATTCGGTTATCCTGATAGGATTCAGAGCACGATCCACTATATATTGTTTGTTCTCCAAGCTAAAGATATACAACATGGCACATGTGAGGCCACAATAGCTGTTGGTCCCATTGAGATGTCCCAATTTGACGCCCAAATAACCGAAATGATGTCCAAAATTCCATATTTTGACTTGACCATATGCTCCCCTGTTTGTTCAGCTGAATACTTGACATGCCTTGACGTGTGTTTGTGATGGGCGCAAACGGTTGTGCAGTGTAAGCTCACCTGCCATCTTGACTAATTGACAGTGGTTCACGACACATGCTTAAGATCTGAGAAGCTATTGCTCTTGATTATGGAAAGTGTTTTGTCCCTTAAAGTTATGGAACGTTAACTGTGAGTTCGATAAAGTGCCATTCGATGTCTGATCTGCATATATAGTAGATGTAGCCTGGACTGAGGTCGTTTATAATTTACTGTTGTAGTGTCTCTTCCCCTAGCTAAAGATAGACGACATCGCACAAACGAAGCCTTCCTGTTTATTGATCCTGCTTCCAATTCTGATACCGAGCGCACACGGTCAAAATTAAGTACGTTTGGCTCATTCAGGTCTCGGATGCCACACATGGTGACGAAAGATTGTTAGGAAATAGTTCAGTGAAATGTATTTCAAATGTTTTGTTGTTGACAAAGTGTGGTATTTACCCAAATGTTCCAACTCAAACTCATAATCTCGAGTTTCGGAATGAAAAAGTGTTTCACAATGAAAATACATTATATGACTATTATCCCCAAAAGACAAAACAGTCTTGCTCTTAGAGAATGTGTGCTTTTGTTATTTTCATGACGTTATATAGATTGACTGTTTTATATATTGTTTGCTCTCCCAGCTAAAGACTTACGACATCGCACACGTCAGCCCTCAATAGCCATTGATCCTGTTCCCAAACGCCCACAGCCAAGAAAGAGTAAGTTTAGTCAAACCTGACACCAGGCCAGCAGTGTGTGCCACAATATTCCAGCAGCTCGAGCCTTTGGTGTCTATATTTCGCAGATGTTAAGCTGAAATTAAGCATGCTCTTTCTACGAAGATCACAGAGCGCCATGCGTTTGTTTCTTTAAAGTAGCTACATTATGGCAACAGCATTCAATGCCTTAATAAAGCAGTCTCATAGCAGACTTGTGAAAGAGATGTTCCAATTTGGCGCCAAAATGACCGAAATGATGACCAAATTTCCCTATTTTGACTTGTACATATGCTCCCCTGTATGTTCAGGTGAATACTTGACATGCATTTGCGTGTGTTTGTGATGTGTTTGTGATGGGCGCCAACGGTTGTGCACTGTACCCTCACATGCTATCTTGACTAATTGACAGTGGTTCACAACACATGCTTATGATCTGCTCTTAGAAGATATTTTTCATAATTATGGATAGGTTTTGTCCCTTAAAGGTATTGGACGTTATCTGTGAGTTCGATAAAGTTCCATTTGATGTCTGATCTGCATGTATAGGTGACATGGTATGGACTAAGGACGTTTATATTTTACTGTTGCATATTGTGTCTCTTCCCCTAGCTAAAGATAGACGACATCGCACACTAGATGCCTTCCTGTCTATTGATCCTCCTTCCGATTCTGATACCGATCGCACACGGCCGAAATATGGTAAGTTTGGCTCATTCAGGTGGCGGATACCACACATAGTTCAATGAAATGTATTTCAAATGTTTTGTTGTTGACAAAGTGTGGAATTTAACTAAATGTTCCAACTGAGAACTCATAATATCGAGTTTCGGAATGAAAAAGTGTTTCGCAATGAAAATACATTATATCACAATTATCCTGAAAAGACAAAACAGTCTTACTCTTAGAGAAAGTGTGCTTTTAGTATTTTCATGACGTTATATAAATTGACAGTTTAAAATATTGTTTGTTCTCCCAGCTAAAGATATACGACATCGTACACCTAAGGCCTCAATCGCAATTGATCCTGTTCCACAACGCCCACAGCCAAGAAAGAGTAAGTTTAGTCAAACCTGACACCAGGCCAGCAGTGCGTGCCACACTATTCCAGCAGCTCGAGCCTTTGGTGTCTATATTTCGCAGATGTTAAGCTGAAATTAAGCATGCTCTTTCTACGAAAATCACAGAGCGCCATACGTTTCTTTCTTTAAGGGAGTTACATTATGGCAACAGCATTCAATGCCTAGTAAAGCAGACACATGGCAGACTTGTGAAAGAGATGTCCCAATTTGACGCCCAAATAACCGAAATGATGTCGGAAATTCCCTATTTTGACTTGTCCATATGCTCCCTTGTATGTTCAGGTGAATACTTGACATGTCTTTGCGTGTGTTTGTGATGGACGCCAACGGTTGGACAGTGTATGCTCAGTTGCTCTCTTGAGTAATTGACAGTGGTTCACAACAAATGCTTATGATTTGCTCTTAGAAGATATTTTTCATGATTATGGATAGGTTTTGTGCTTTAAAGTTATTGGACGTTATCTGTGAGTTCGATAAAGTTCCATTTGATGTCTGATCTGCGTGTAAAGGAGACATAGCATGGACTAAGGTCGTTTATATCTTACTGTTGTATATTGTGTCTCTTCCCCTAGCTAAAGATAGACGACATCGCACAAAAGATGTCTTCCTGTCTATTGATCCTCCTTCCGATTCTGATACCGAGCGCACACGGCCGAAATATGGTACGTTTGGCTCATTCAGGTCGCGGATGTCACACATGGTGACGAATGATTGTTAGGAAATAGTTCAATGAAATGTATTTCAAATGTTTTGTTGTTGACAAAGTGTGGTATTTAACCCAATGTTCCAACTGAAACTCATAATCTCGAGTTTCGAAATGAAAAATTGTTTCACAATGAAAATACATTATATGACTATTATCCCCAAAAGACAAAACAGTCTTGCTCTTAGAGAATGTGTACTTTTGTTATTTTCATGACGTTATATAGATTGACTGTTTTATATATTGTTTGCTCTCCCAGCTAAAGACTTACGACATCGCACACGTCAGCCCTCAATAGCCATTGATCCTGTTCCCAAACGCCCACTGCCAAGAAAGAGTAAGTTTAGTCAAACCTGACACCAGGCCAGCAGTGTGTGCCACAATATTCCAGCAGCTCGAGCCTTTGGTGTCTACATTTCGCAGATGTTAAGCTGAAATTAAGCATGCTCTTTCTACGAAAATCACAGAGCGCCATACGTTTCTTTCTTTAAAGTAGCTACATTATGGCAACAGCATTCAATGCCTAGTAAAGCAGACATATGGCAGACTTGTGAAAGAGATTTCACAATTTGACGCCCAAATAACCGAAATGATGTCGGAAATTCCCTATTTTGACTTGTCCATATGCTCCCCTGTTTGTTCAGGTGAATACTTGACATGTCTTTGCGTGTGTTTGTGATGGGCGCCAACGGTTGGACAGTGTATGCCCACTTGCTCTCTTAAGTAATTGACAGTGGTTCACAACACATGCTTATGATTTGCTCTTAGAAGATATTTTTCATGATTATGGATAGGTTTTGTGCTATAAAGTTATTGGACGTTATCTGTGAGTTCGATAAAGTCCCATTTGATGTCTGATCTGCGTGTAAAGGAGACATAGCATGGACTAAGGTCGTTTTACTGTTGCATATTGTGTCTCTTCCCCTAGCTAAAGATGGACGGCATCGCACAAAAAATGCCTTCCTGTCTATCGATCCTCCTTCCAATTCTGATACCGAGCGCACACGGCCGAAATATAGTAAGTTTGGCTCATTCAGGTCATGGTTGTCACACATGGTGACGAAAGATTGTTAGGAAATAGTTCAATGAAATGTATTTCAAATGTTTTGTTGTTGACAAAGTGTGGTATTTAACCCAATGTTCCAACTGAAACTCATAATCTCGAGTTTCGAAATGAAAAATTGTTTCACAATGAAAATACATTATATGACTATTATCCCCAAAAGACAAAACAGTCTTCCTCTTAGAGAATGTGTGCTTTTGTTATTTTCATGACGTTATATAGATTGACTGTTTTATATATTGTCTGTTCTCCCAGCTAAAGACTTACGACATCGCACACGTCAGCCCTCAATAGCCATTGATCCTGTTCCCAAACGCCCACAGCCAAGAAAGAGTATGTTTAGTCAAACCTGACACCAGGCCAGCAGTGTGTGCCACAATATTCCAGCAGCTCGAGCCTTTGGTGTCTATATTTCGCAGGTGTTAAGCTGAAATTAAGCATGCTCTTTCTACGAAGATCACAGAGCGCCATGTGTTTGTTTCTTTAAAGTAGCTACATTATGGCAACAGCATTCAATGCCTTAATAAAGCAGTCTCATAGCAGACTTGTGAAAGAGATGTTCCAATTTGGCGCCAAAATGACCGAAATGATGTCCAAATTTCCCTATTTTGATTTGCCCATATGCTTCCCTGTATGTTCAGGTGAATACTTGACATGCATTTGCGTGTGTTTGTGATGTGTTTGTGATGGGCGCCAACGGTTGTGCACTGTACCCTCACATGCTATCTTGACTAATTGACAGTGGTTCACAACACATGCTTATGATCTGCTCTTAGAAGATATTTTTCATAATTATGGATAGGTTTTGTCCCTTAAAGGTATTGGACGTTATCTGTGAGTTCGATAAAGTTCCATTTGATGTCTGATCTGCATGTATAGGTGACATGGTATGGACTAAGGACGTTTATATTTTACTGTTGCATATTGTGTCTCTTCCCCTAGCTAAAGATAGACGACATCGCACACTAGATGCCTTCCTGTCTATTGATCCTCCTTCCGATTCTGATACCGATCGCACACGGCCGAAATATGGTACGTTTGGCTCATTCAGGTGGCGGATGCCACACATAGTTCAGTGAAATATATTTCAAATGTTTTGTTGTTGACAAAGTGTGGAATTTAACCAAATGTTCCAACTGAGAACTCATAATATCGAGTTTCGGAATGAAAAAGTGTTTCGCAATGAAAATACATTATATCACAATTATCCTGAAAAGACAAAACAGTCTTACTCTTAGAGAATGTGTGCTTTTGGTATTTTCATGACGTTATATATATTGACAGTTTAAAATATTGTTTGTTCTCCCAGCTAAAGATATACGACATCGTACACCTAAGGCCTCAATCGCAATTGATCCTGTTCCACAACGCCCACAGCCAAGAAAGAGTAAGTTTAGTCAAACCTGACACCACGCAAGGGCAGTGCGTGCCACAATATTCCAGCAGCTCGAGCCTTTGGTGTCTATATTTCGCAGATGTTAAGCTGAAATTAAGCATGCTCTTTCTACGAAAATCACAGAGCGCCATACGTTTCTTTCTTTAAGGGAGTTACATTATGGCAACAGCATTCAATGCCTAGTAAAGCAGACATATGGCAGACTTGTGAAAGAAATGTCACAATTTGACACCCAAATAACCGAAATGATGTCGGAAATTCCCTATTTTGACTTGTCCATATGCTCCCCTGTTTGTTCAAGTGAATACTTGACATGCCTTTGCCTGTGTTTGTGTGATGGGCGCCAACGGTTGTGAATTGTATGCTCACTTGCTCTCTTGAGTAATTGACAGTGGTTCACAACACATGCTTATGATCTGCTCTTAGAAGATATTTTTATAATTATGGATAGGTTTTGTGCTTTAAAGTTATTGGACGTTATATGTGAGTTCGATAAAGTCCCATTTGATGTCTGATCTGCATGTATAGGAGACATAGTATAGATTAAGGTCGTTTATATTTTACTGTTGTATATTGTGTCTCTTCCCCTAGCTAAAGATAGACGACATCGCACAAAAGAAGCCTTCCTGTCTATTGATCCTCCTTCCGATTCTGATACCGATCGCACACGGTCAAAATTAAGTACGTTTGGCTCATTCAGGTCTCGGATGCCATACATGGTGACGAAAGATTGTTAGGAAATAGTTCAGTGAAATGTATTTCAAATGTTTTGTTGTTGACAAAGTGTGGTATTTAACCCAATGTTCCAACTGAGAACTCATAATCTCGAGTTTCGGAATGAAAAATTGTTTCACAATGAAAATACATTATATGACTATTATCTGCTTTTGTTATTTTCATGACGTTATATAGATTGACTGTTTTATATATTGTTTCTTCTCCCAGCTAAAGACTTACGACATCGCACACGTCAGCCCTCAATAGCCATTGATCCTGTTCCCGAACGCCCACAGCCAAGAAAGAGTAAGTTTAGTCAAACCTGACACCAGGCCAGCAGTGCGTGCCACACTATTCCAGCAGCTCCCGCATCTTCAGACCCACGGATGTAAAACAACTTTACAGTAGGACAATACACACACCCACATTGCACGCCTGGTCACATGTTTCATTTGGACAACAGAACATGCCCACACTCCCCTGACCTGCTGTTTCGCCTGATCGAGCATGTGTGGGATAACTTCCAAGTTGAAACCATCCGGTAACGTTGGTCCAGCTGCGACAGGTCTTGGTCCAGGTCTGGTCCAGAGCCTAACTCAATCAACTTGTGTTACTGCTAATGATGGTAATACCCTATGCTGACACATGAACAGACAATTGACCCCACACCACTTTCTGTCTAAGATGACGTTTACAGAAAACTTGTGTTGACGCTGTCTTGAAGAGTGAGTGAGTATGGTTTTACGCCGAGTTTAACAATATTCCAGCAACATCAGGCGGGCTGTCACAATGAATTCAGGTTTCATGGTCATAAAAATATTGTTCTGTTATGAAATCGTTCTTTGTTTTCGTTTTTTGTATTATTTCCCATAATAGTCATGATGCACAGGAAGCCTTTACGCTTGTATATATTGTTTGTTCCCTAGCTAAACCACATTACACTAGAAAGGCTGCTGTTCAAGTTCCCAAACGCCCTCAGGGACGAAACGGTAAGCTTAGTACAACCTGATCCAAGGCCAGCAGCACGTGTCACACATTCTGGTAACAATTTTTGATGAATTAGTTTATTGACAAGTATTTGAATTAATTCATGATAACCAAGTGTCGCTATATTACACTAAATGTTCCAAATGAGTAAGTGAGTGAGTGAGTGGGGTTTTACGACGCTTTTAGCAATATTCCAGCAATATCACCGCGGGGGACACCAGAAATGGGCTTCACACATTGTACCCATGTCGGAAATCGAACCCGGGTCTTCGGCGTGACGAGAAAACGCTTTAACCACTAGGCTACCCGACCGTCCCTGTTCCAAATGAAACTTACTAGATCTTGTTCGGAAAATAGATACACTCTGATAGAAAACTTATTATGACATGGAATTGTTTCATTTGTAAGAATGTGATTGATTTTTAAAAATTTAAATCAGAGAAAGAGTGTGTTAAAATGGTCGAAGAAAAGCAACCAAGCACTAGTTGTTCGCATTTATATCCAGATTTTAGTGTTTTAAGTTGACAACAATTAAGTTGTTTCAATTCGTGTTTTTGTTCACCTAGGCAATGATGTTGCAGTTGACTCACCACATCTGGCTGTTGATCCTGTTCCTCATAGGGTTCGTCACCATTCAAGGGAAGGTATGACCATTACAACCAAATATCAACAACATAGTAATTACACAGAAATGCTCCATGTGAACTATCATATTGGTATATGTTCACATTGAATATTTCCAATCACATTAAATGAAATGACACAGCTTCATGAAAGTTGACATTTTGAAATGGTTATATTTACTTAACAATGGTTATCATTTTGCAATATATATCATTCATATATTTCAATGTGTGAAGCCTATAAGCGGTGTAAAATGATACTCACTTAATTAATCAAGAACTATGATACATATTCAATCAAGATCACTGAACTCGAGAAGTTGACATATCTACATGAACTTGTTCACGGTTAAACTTTTGGTGCAAGAAATATTTCTTTCAGTGATATACCTGCTGTGAACATAATGTTCACAAGATATAAAAATAAAGAATTTAGCCAAAAGCAACAATAGGTCAAAGACATCATCAGTATTTATATTCTCTTTCAAACCAAGGCCAATAAGCTTAAGGTCAAGTTTCAAATTGTGGATATGTGGACATTTTCATTTAGAAAGCTGGTATCTGACAGACACTCGTGTAGTAATCTCTATTTCCTACACAGTGTTTCGGTCGCTTGCTTCAGGGAATACAATTCATATTTTCACCCTTTGACATTTGGTCATGTGAGCCAAATTAGCCAATCACAACACAGAACACACTTACAGTAGTGATTGTCAGAAACCTTGAACGTCTTTATTCTCCCAAATCAAAGAGTAATTGTTGTTTTTTACTGCACATTGACAAAAAGTTTCTAGATTCGGTTAAAACTTCTTAGTAGCACCTGAAATCAGGTTTGGTATATTCAGCGCTGTCATCTGCGTTATTTTTACTTTTTGACATTTTAACTGTTAGCTGGTATTTTATATTATTTAAATCATCTAGCGCCTCATTAATGTTGCTCGATACGATGGGTTTAACATCATTAACATCATTGTTGGAATTAATATCCATCTTCCAACCCCTTAGATATTTACCAACGGCATGATCTGTGGGTACAAATTTTAACTCTGTAGGTTGATTATTATCAACAACTGGTTAATTATTATCAACAACTGTTTGGTTAATATCCAGTAAAGCAATCAATTCAGCTGTCCTCATTCTTGAGCTTTAAGTTCTCTAACAGTCTGGGGTTTGTTGTATTCCAAACCGAGTAAGGTAATCAATTCAGTCTTTCTCATTCGAGAATAACAACTTAGTCCATGCTGTTTTGCCAAAGCTTTCACCTCTCTGACATAAGTCTTTGCATTATTTTGATATACACGCTGTGTTTGTGTATCAACACTGCTACCATGATACATGTTACATTACACTTGCATAGCCGTAGCCACCGTACACAACATGGAGTCTGTACTAGGAAATGCACTTTACAAAGTACTTTACACTTTAGAGAGATAGAGGGGACAATTAATAAGTAGGTAGGGGGAGGGGGGGGGGGGGGGGTGTCCAAAACCAAAACAGAGACGTAAAAGGATATTTGATACAGGGTGATTAGGCGTATAGTGTACAAGCTTTATGAGCAGAAGGTATCCCAGTTGACAGAGCAGTTTTCAGGGGGAAATATTCCATCCTGTCTGAGGTCACATTATCTCCACACCATTCATAACTATCACAGTCAGCGCTTCCAGATCATTAACCATGATGAATCATTCCACTGACTACATGTGGCTGTTGGCAGATGGACACAAAGTACTCATGGTACCATCAGGTAAAGGTAATCGTGTCATTGTTTTTGACGCTGCAAACTGATGATATGGGGCGTATTGATGGATGTGTGCTAGTTTTCGAGGTGAAAAAGAAAATTGGTGATTTCCATAAATAAATTGTAGGAGGAGATATATTTATTAGATGGTTGGAACATCAGCTATTGCCCATTTTAATCAACGTCAGTGTCAGAGTCGTGGATAACGCCAGTTAATACAACGTCCGGGAACCAGATACTGTCGTGCCTACCATGAGTAATCTGAAGGCGACCATACAGGAATATATGACATTGTTGACATTAGACCATCTGAAAGAAAAGTTCAAGGAGAAAATTCGGCTGAATATGAAACCAGTAAAGTACAAGACATATGTGCTGGCGACACAATACGGTCACGTTGTCTTCCGACTACAGTCAGGCATTGTGAGCTCAACCCTGTTGAGCCTATCTTGGCTGGCTGTACAGGGTTCGTGGCAAGACATAACACAACATTCAAACTCACACATGTCAATGCTTTAGAACCAGCATACTGTAGTACATATTGATATCGCCTAATAGCTGAGGGTAGGTCAAAGGGGGATGAAATATCATCCTCTACGTTCGCAGTAAACTGCTTTTGTGTATGAAACTCGCACCAATGATGTTTGACCGTGTTTGTGACTCAGCTCCAACGAGAGTCCATACATAAGTTCTGATTGAGTCATTAATTCCTTAAACGCCGTGGTAGGTAAAACCTTCTGATTTATTTAAAATAAATATTTTTTTGTTATCTAGCAGTTGCTCAACCTTTTGGACCGTGAAAGCAATACCAGCCTTAAAGTTCATATGATCATCACTCTACTCAATACTCGTGAGAGCAACACTAGGTAGAAGCTGACCTCTTTTCATTACATCAACGCCGACCTCTTTAACAGAGTGTATGCCACTGCATGGAATACCTAGACCATGGTTAACTCCATTCCGAATCTAATGCTCATTTGTAGAAATAGCAAATTCCCCCAAAATACATTCATATTGATTGTACGGATTATTTGACACATTCCATGCAGTCGACCGAAATCTGCGTGACAGTTTACCAACCGGATTTCGATTTTGTTGCGCGATTTTGATTGGATTATGCACAGACTCGTTAGTCCAACCAAAATGTAACTTCATAATACCAGCCTAGTTCGGCAAGGTTGGAAACTGGACTTTTATTGTCAGTTAAGTCCCTTGCCTCGGGAAGATGGTTGTGGCACACCACATAGCAAAGTTTAGCTGGTTTTGCCAGAAATGCATTGGATTGGAGAGCCAATCATGTACTGTTTTGATGTTCGTTGCTGTGAACCTGTAATTTCTAACGATATCAGGGAAATGAGTTTGAAACTGGGCACCAGAGAAATCGACTAAAATTGTTGGGTGTGTAAGGTCAGTTGCGTCTATACTTCTTTCAGGATAAAAACATTCCCGTCTTGTGCTTGGTTTTAACACCTCCCATATTGGAATTAGTATGTGTCTTATATAGTGTCTTTGGGTACATGATATGTATGGTACTAACACACGAATAACAAATGGCCAGTCTATTAAACTTCGTCATGCTATCGACAACTCTTCAGGGAATCTTGAAGTAGCCCTATGTGATATAACATATTAACCACAGTGGCACAATATAAGTACTGGTAATAATTAATAGATGGAGAACAACATACCATAACTGATGGATATAACAGTGTGTGCTCACTTGATGAGCAAGGCCTTTTGGTGCTAGACTTACGCTTCATGAATCAAATTGAAAACTTATTTTGAATAGTGGATCAAGTTCTATTAAACTGTGGTCAAGATAAGCATATACACTTGGTCTTGCAGGAACAGAAAAAATGAAACAACTAATGGATATAAGATACCTGATATAGTCCCATACTGAGAACAATGCATGAATCTTGAGCTGATAAGCACAACGCATAATATACAAAACAAAAGTCCTTCGACTCTACTAAGACTTTTCCAGTTAAAGACGAAAATTCAAGTGGCATAACAGCATCTTTCTCATCATTGCAGTATAAGAAGTTAAGGCGGGGCATTATTACAAATCTCAAAGTTTCTGTATTAGATGTAAACGTCAAACTGTATATGTAGGATATTTGAGTGTGTCACTCCACATCATAAGTAATGGTTGATTCTGCAGGTCCTGGAATGTATAACCTTAGACAATGTAATACAACTGCACTTTCCAATCTTGGAGACACAGAAGGATTTGATGAAGCCGGCATCGTGGGAAGTTACATGCCTTACAAGTACAAGATAATGTAACCAAATAAGTTATTAACAGAACCTAATATCACAGCTACTCCAAAAAACGGGGGTAGTTAAGAGATGTCAAGGTTGTCAGACCCCATAAAACCAAAACTCGAATGGCTACTGAATACCATCATTGATCCACCATATGTGATGACGGCGGACAAGGCACATCATTTAACTATGATCATGAATTGTGGAATTATACATGGGGCTTAAATTCCTTCAAAACGAAAGAGTGTGTCAGTCACTCCCCTGCGAGATAACCAAGATCGTCTGTTATTTAGTCACCCAGCATTAAAAGATACTTTTAAATTTGATTACAGAATTCAAAGATGTATTAAACAACTTTACGGCCAAACCTTAATACTGTACACTTTATATTGAAGTCTTGTTGGGAGGTGCATCAGAAGAAGCCCTCGGTATATTATATAATAACAGATGGTTCTCTAGTAATAACCAAACAGAAAAACCTTTACGAAAAATTATACAAGTCGTCAGACGATATTGACGCTGAAGGTTTACATTGTTTAAAAGACATAACCACTCCAACTTTAAATAACAATCTTTCAGAAGAACTTGATGAAGAAATATAAATTAACGAAATAGCTGCGGCTATCAAGTCAATGAAAAATAATAAGAGCCCGGGACTTGATAATTTTCCTATCGAATTTTTCAAATATTTTTGGAAAGATGTCAACATTTGGATTTATCGCTATATCAAGGACACTTTCAAAAACAACTCTTTGAGTTTAACAATGAATAGAGGAGTTATAACATGCATTCCAAAACCAAATAAAGATAGACGTTTTAAAATCTTAAAAATTGGAGGCCCATTTCTCTTTTCAATGCTTTATAAAAGATCATTAGCACTTTAATAACAAATAGGATATTACCGGGTCTAAGAATTAAATGGCTTAAAAAACATCAACATCGACATTGTTATATTGTTTATACAACTATTACCAGCTATCATTTTTTCAAGCCTTAAAGGTGTTAATATTCTAGCATCTTCCCGAGGCAAGGGAGTTAACTGTCTATGAAAGTCCAGTTTCCACCCTTGCCGAACTAGGCTGGAATTCCTGGGCTCGACCGTAGCGCCACCAGTGGTTATTACGAGTTATGATCCTTCTAAGCCTCTCCAATGGACCAATCAGATTCCACCTCTCGTATCACTTGTATTTGTTTCAAACAAAATGGTGGCGCCCAGTCAAAACGATCTGATTGATAATCAAGATCTATATTGTGATAAAACGGGTTTTACATAGCGAAGTGCATCAAATCACGTGAGCACCTTGATTAAAAACATGAAAATACTTGGAAAATATCTGTTGACAACGAGTTGGAGGTGCACATGCTTTGCAAATCCTGCAATCGACCGAAATCTGCACGACATTTTACAAAACCGGATTTCGATTTCGGTGTGCGATTTTGGTTGGACTATGCATACTCGTTAGCCCAGCCAAAATGTAACTCCATAATACCAGCCTAGTTCAGCAAGGACTGAAACTGGACTTTTATAGTCAATTAACTCACTTGCCTCGGGAAGATGATATTCTAGTTGATGTGATCATTTCACCCACTAAGGTATTTATGCCATATGATATACACCTAAAAAGCTTGATGTATAGTCTCATGACATTGGCAATCGGACAATTAAAGACTCTTGAATAATATTATAATATATATTACAGGGTTTATATCCTGCACTCGATGAAGCATCTGAATAGATGGATAGTGTTGATGGATTTCGATTACATCAAATAAGTGAATTATAACATCAAATAGAGAAGGAGTGTGGTTCTAGAATAGGATTATATAAACAGTAATGCAGAGCTGTGAATACTCTTAATGGAGTCGACACTATACTTACAACAGCCAGCATAGGGCTTGGTGTGGCTGGTGTTGGTTTATTAACAACAATTATTGCTGCACCTATCATACTTGGCATGGACGTAGAGCCAGAGTCTCTGTAAGGTAGGAACCGCCTCCGTGGTGTCGTGGTGGAGCGTCCGTCCGGAGAGCGGAAGGTCCGGGCCGCGTCATACAAAAAGACGTTAAAAGATGGTACTTGTTGTAACCCTGTCTGGCGCTCGGCATTAAGGGGCTAAAACAAGGACTGGTCGACTCGGAGTCAGTATACTGTGTCTGAGTGGGGTATTCATGTTAAACTGTGGCATGGTATCTCAGTGTGCTAGCACTATAAATCGGCATCAGTCTGGACTAGTACAAGCAGCCACACGTCGCTATATAAGTGCAATAATCTTGGACGCGACGTTAAACCCCATTTCACCTCACCTCACCTCACCAGGAATAACTATTAAATATATTTCCCTTAAATTACAAAAGAAGGCAACAAAACATGATAGTATTCGTAAACTAAATTTAACACAATGAAAAACAAATCTGTAAGTCCAACGGAATTAGCGGAGACGAGAAACAAAAGTTCATAGACCAGAGGAGACAAGAAGCATGCCAAGCATTCCATACCAAAACGAAAGAAATGGTCTGAGATTAAGAATATATCGATTCCTCGATATAGGATGACATCTTGATCCATGGATCGTCATCATAAAGTTCGCTTAAACATAAGACCCAATGCAAGAATTGTTAGGGTCCAGGTCTGGCCCAGGATGTGTTGCGACAGAACCTTCATCATCTATACTACTTATTACAATTTGCAGGTATTCTGAACCATCGGGTGCACGTCAGCAAAGGCAAGCCAGAAGAAGACATGGAACAGCATAGGCTTGTCCTTTTTTGAATTGGCGACGTTTCGACTCGGGACCAATATCGAACGCAAAAGCAGTAACATTTAAAATTGTGTTGTATGAGTGCTTCCCGTAGAATTACGGTAATAAATGCGGTCATCACGATGGGATATATTTGGAAATATAAACGTTACTTTCCACGATTCGATATCACATGGTACAAGGAAAATGTTATTTTCATAATGAACCTAACTCTTAAGGTTTGGTATGTTTTGTTTGTCAATCCAAATTGCTGACTTGATGACTGCAGGAATATGATCCGACCACTACATAGGAAGATATTCCCTGTATCGGTTGAAGCTATTAAACTCTTTGCAATATCATCCAATTGAACTTATCATTTGTCATTTTATTTGCAAATATTTCTAACTAATTGAAGAGGATATTATCTTGAATATGGAGGTTGTCATTGAGGCTTAAGGATGGACTTAACTTGGATTCAAACTGTTCGGTAACAGCTGATTCACTTCCCACATGAGAAAACACAAGCAACAGAAAACTTTTCAATTGTTATGATTCTTTTTTAATCAATTACTTCTGAGAATTAATTTGGCTTTAATATTGATGCACTGAGGCAGATAATGGAGACAAGCATCCAAATTTCAAAACCGATGAGCTGTTTCTGAGAAAACAAGAAACGTGTGGCAATGAACGCTTACCTTTTTATGCAAAGTGTGTCAGTGGCGGGTCCTACAGGTAGGGGCAGGCTTACCCTTTTTGCGAAAAACTGGTGCCATTGCTGATTTCTGGTGTTCCACACATATAATGTCCACCGCTATACTGCCTTATACGCCCAATGGTATCCGTGTCGGCAGATAATCGAGACCTTCTCTGGTGTCGACGTCATATATTTACATGCAAACAGAGTGACAGGGCCTCTTGATTCTCTGAAGTTGTGGAATAAGGTCAGTTTTTTATGCCTATTCATACTTCATATGGAAGCACAAAAATCCACATGATTTTCTAAACATCCAAATTGGCACATGAATGTAAAAGTCTTACTTAATTTAAAAAATACATTACAAAAAGCAGGCAATTGTGATATTATAAATATGTCTGGAAGACAACTCAAGTGTATCGCTGAAACGATTAAGGCATTGCATTATTAACATGCAACTATGATATCCATATCGAGATGAAAGACTTAGACATTGGTTGTTTTTCAAGATTGTTGTGTATCAAGTAATCATTTCTCAAGATACACATACACTTAAAACTTTTCTTGAAAACTTAGCAAAACTAGCATGAGGGTAGGGTTTCATTACATAAACAATTGTTTCATGCTTTAAATAATTTACATACATGAAGGTGTTCATTTTAATAATGAGGGACGACCTTACAAGTGTGGAGAGGGCGAGTTTCAAGGGGATATATCATATGTGAACATAATGACGCCTTTCTGGATTGTAAAAAAACATATTTGAAAGAAAGAGAGTTAATACTTTATCAATAAATAAGTTTATTTCATGCAGCCAAAAAGCTCCAGTGCAATACATTGAACGGTTAAGCGGTAATGGTACTTGTAGCCATATGTATCTGATCAGTTCAAGTGTTGCAGCTATGGTATTTCCTGATAATCTGAAAACGTTCACTTGATAATACGTGTACTAGGAACAAGAAACATGCCTTAACAATCGTTCATATTTGAATATCATGGTGATCGTTATAAAGTTGTATATCCGAACATCAAACGAATGATAGATTCCTTGTTATTCCAATTAGATTGCAGCCTCACTGTTTAAACGAGGGAACGGACAATACAAAGAATAGTTAGTATTGAAAAATTGTTGCCATGAATATATACTTGAATAGGATTGGACGGAAGCTAGTAGATGTGTATTATTGGTTGGTTGGTTGGTTTGTTGTTTTACGCCGCACTCAGCAATATTCCAGCTATATGACGGCGGTCTGTAAATAATCGAGTCTAGACCAGACAATCCAGTGATTAATATCAGAAGCATCGATCCACGCAATTGGGATCGATGACATGCACCAACCAAGTCAGCGAGCCTGACCACCCGATCCCGTTAGTCGCCTTTTACGCCAAGCATAGTCACCTTTTACAGCAAGCATGGGTTGCTGAAGACCTATTCTACCCCGGATCTTCACGGGTCTGTATAATATTGCATTACGGTGTTCACAGGTAGGATTTTCATATATTCCTGGTTGAGAGACTGTGAAAATATAAATGTCAGTCTCAGAAATCATGTGTTTACTTACTGTTACAGGTATTGTAACTTAGTTTTGATGAAATATGTATTTACCTTTACAGTTATCAATGTACTTCACTTAAATCAATATAGCTGCATATAAATGAAGCAATTACTCTCCATGACATATTCATACAAACAAAAGTGATTACAGCTTTCTGCTTTTTTAAAAATATGGTGACATTCACAAGTCAGTCAAAGTTTATGGAACTATTGCCCTTTTCGGAGAGGTCAGATGCACCCAGTTAGGTGAAGATCTTATCATAAAAGGTTATTGAAGTTACAAGCGGTAACCATACTTTGTTTGTTGTATAAGGCTGCGCTCAGCAATATTCCACCAATATGACGGAGGGTCTGTAAATAATTGAGTGTCGACCAGACAATCCAGTGATCGACGTCATGAACATCGATCTACACAATTTGGAAAACGTGATGTGCCTCAAGCAAGTCAGCGAAGCCTGGCCCCGTTAGTCGCCTCTGTCGACAAGCAGGGGTTGCTTGAGATCCGTTCTACCCCGGAAGTTCACGTAGTAGTAAGCTTGCTCATGTTATAAGTAATGGCCTTGACCTTTTAACGTAAATATACCAAATTAAACACTTGAAAATATAAAAGGCTGCTTAAGAGTATGCTTATTCAAGCTTAAGCATATTGTAGACACAAATTGATATTCAACTGATTACAAGGGGGCACGGGTGGCCCAGTCGTCTAAGGCGCCGCGATTCGCTGTGCAGAGTTGCGTCCCTTGGGCACGCCAGAAACCTATGATTGTGGGTTCGAATCCCGGTTCGCCCCGATTATGTTTCTAGGTCCTCTTGGGTTTCACCGAAGAGGTAAACGTCTGAGACCTGCATCACTTCGGGCTTTCCTCCCACCTTAAGCTAACACATCGTGATATGACTGGAATACTGTTAAAAGCGGCGTTAAACCAAACTCACTCACTCACTCAACTGATTACAAGCACCCACATTTCTAACAAGCACCATGAAAATAGGTTTAAATTGTTAAAGCTCAAAGGCTTACGTCATTCTGAAGAATCATCTTATGAACATAATCTGAAAATGTGAAGACAATGTGGCAAAGGTTTCTGATGTAAAAGTGGCACGATGGCTGCAGGCTTATCTATGCATGGGCTTTTCAAAATTATATCTTTACTTCGTTGTAGCTAGGACCATGTAGGACATGTTATAAGAAAATGATATTGATATATTAAAGACATTCAGAGAAATAAAGATTCTAAGTTGCTAATGACAACGGGCAGCCTGACGTAACATCAGTTAACATTAACGTTGTCAGGTTAGGTGAGATAAAGATTTATTATTTCATCCGACTACGACATGGTTAACAAAGATCTATAAACCATAAAATCACATAGGTGTGGTCATAGTGTCACTAATATCTTACGTGGAAGGACTTCTTAGGACGTGCAAATTTTAGTTCAATGACTGAGAAGAGGACCTAAGACACAGATAATGACATAAAAATGTCATTCCTTTTTTTAACTATAACCTCATAAATTGCCCAAAATTTGAACAGCCATAAGGTGAGGTGGAATGGGGTTTAACGTCGCGTCCAAGATTATTGCACTTATACAGCGACGTGCATGTACGTGTGTGTGTTTGTGTGGCTGCTTGTACTAGTCCGGACTGATGCCGATTTATAGGGCTAGCTCACCGAGGTACCATGCCGCAGTTTAACATGAATACCCCACTCAGACATAGACTCCGAGCCGACCAGTCCTTGTTTTAGTCCCTTAATGCCGAGCGCCAGACAGGATAACAACAAGTACCATCTTTTAACGTCTTTTGGTATGACGCGGTCGGGGATCGAACCCCGGACCTTCCGCTCTACGGGCGGACGCTCTACCACTTGACCACGGAGGCGGTCCGATCAGCCAAAACGAAAGGTCTATCACAGGATATCATATACAATTTATGCGGAATCAAAGTATTGTTTTGTTTTATTTGTTGCTTAACACTGAACTGATCAATAATACAGTTATACGGAAACCTGTAAATAATCTGGACCATAAACCCAAAGATTGGTCAACCAAGCAGTTAGGGTACGATGACATGAAATCCCCCAGTCACCAAGCTTAACCACTGCATACATTTAGTCGCCTCTGAGAACAGATTGCCGGGACCTATCCTACCCAGAAATCTCCATAGGGTGATATCAAAGCGAAATATCACTGGTGGAGTCCATTAATCTTGACAAAATCTCAAAGCAGCCCTATTTCACAATTTCACATAGAGCAATGAACAAATCCACATGGTGTCCTCATATACGGTAAGGCATCATACAAACGTCAAGATATTAAAGATTTGTTTGTTTGTTGTGAAACGCAGCACTCTGCAATATTCCAGACTGCCGTCTATAAATAATCCAGTCTTGACCAGACAGTCCAGTGATTGACATCATGAGCATCGATCCGCCCAAGTTGGATACGATGACATGCATCAACCAAGTCAGCGAGCCTGACCACCCGATCCCCTTAGTCGCCTTTTACAACAAGCATAGTCGCCTTTTACGGCAAGCATGGGTTCCCATAGTCCTTTTCTAAACCGGATCTTCAGGGGTGAGATATTAAAGAAGTAATCAAACAAGTATTTCTTGTATATTTATTACTCTTTATGCATTACATGAATATTACTCATAACAAACAACTGATAAGGTCCCCATTCAGAAAAACAAGAACAAAAAGCGTAACAAAAGATTTCCTCACAAAAGAGTTCCCTGTTTCTTAGGCTAATTCCATGTTTCATTATGGTTGGTTGGTTGGTTGGTTGGTTTGTTGTTTAACGCTACACTCAGCATTATTCCAGCTATATGACGGCAGTCTGTAAATAATCGAGTCTGGACCATACAATCCAGTGATTGACATCCTGAGCATCGATCCAGGCAAATGGAATCGATGACATGCATCAACCAAGTCAGCGAGCCTGACCACCCGATCCCATTAGTCGCCTTTCCCAACAAGCATAAGCACCTTTTACGGCAAGCATTGGTTGCTGAAGACCTATTCTACCCCCGAATCTTCACGGGTCGTTTCAGTATGGTGGCTCAAGCACAAGTCCTAATCACACAGTTGCAGTGTATTATGCTTTTTCATGGGAGGATAGGCCAAGTACTAGTACTGCATTGTTGAAGCCTAAGGAATTGGCTGATTTATGGCAAAGAATTATGGGGATGTATTAGGAGAAGAATAGGTGACCAGTACTCACTGCTTGTCATCTGAGTGGACTAGCATGGATCAAGGTTGTTTTGTTTTGTTTGTTGTTTAACGCCACACTCTGCAATATTCCAGCTATATGACGGCGGTCTGTAACTAATCAAGTCTGGTCCAGACAATCCGGTGCTGACATCATGAGCATTGATCCACGCAATTGGGGTACAATGACATGCATCATCAACCAAGCAAGGATAAGAATTTATGGATGAACAACTTCTTTATTACAATTAAGAGTGACGTTTCTGTGTAGGTTCTAACACCTTTATCAAGCAAGTGATTGCTAGTCTCCATGAAGATGACGAATAACTTCTTTGAAAGGCATTTAGAAGTTGGAGTAAATAGTAAGGATAAGAATTTATGGATGAACACTGTAAGAACCTACACCAAAACGTCGCTCTTAATTGT
Organism: Haliotis cracherodii; assembly: GCF_022045235.1. Classification (NCBI taxonomy): domain Eukaryota; kingdom Metazoa; phylum Mollusca; class Gastropoda; order Lepetellida; family Haliotidae; genus Haliotis; species Haliotis cracherodii. The sequence goes on from NW_027266299.1 coordinate 336,785, forward strand.
AATAAACTATCATCAACCAACTCAGCGAGCCTGACCACCCGATCCTGTCAGTCTCCTCTGACCGCCACGAAAAGCTGCATTAACTAGAGGTCACCCTGGAGATAAAGAGCACAAAGACATCCCAGCAGTACATACACATATGTTGCTGAAAACATACCAAACATGTTGCACAACAAAAACTGTAACAGCATCCCCCCCCCCCCACCACACACACACACTAAACTGAAAGCCTCAAACAAATACATAATTAAACATATATTAGAAATTTATTGATTTCTATTTTGACCTTCTCAATTGGTTAGAAGACACATAAACATAATAGAAGTGTGGCTTAACCCAGGACTTGTAAATCTGGGATTCAAACCAATGATGGGCATCCTTGCAACTATTGAATGACCTTTGATTACTGGTTAACCCATCCGTGCCTAGTGAAATAGAGTGTTATAGTTGAGGATTTTAAAAATGGAGTTGCACAGGACAAAGTATGATAATGGCCCCGTTTGATGTTTGACATTTCGCATGGGTCAAAAATGTCCCTGATGCGAATTTGTCCTTTCTTGATGCAACCAATGATAAGGGTCCTTTTAGCATAATGACAGAAACGAGAACGTTAACGGAAGTGTTCATATGACCGATTGCTTACCTGTGTTCATTTCAGTACTTGCACGTTTTAAGCTTGTCACAAAATAAGTTTGTAAGGCTCAAATGTGTCTTAAAAGGCTGATTTATGTTTTGAGAAGCAATTTACGATGTTTGAACATGAGCCCGGCTTTCGGCCAATCTGATATTCATAGATCCCAAATGTACCTACCAATAGTCCAGACAGATGGTAAGACATTCATTCTGAAGTTCGAAACATTTTCCATTTTCGTAAAATTAAGAACTATATTAAACCAGAAGGCCAAAACTTGCAAGCCTAAGAAAACGATCTTTTTCTGAGCCATCTCAAGTATTCTGCATTCTGAACGTTTGACATTTCAAATGGGTCAAAAAGGTCCCTGATCCTATCTCATCCTTTGCTGATCAAGCTCATGCAGAAGTCACTCACTCCACTCTAACTATTGAACAATATTTTCAAAATAAACAGTAGACGAATAGTTATAGTTCCTACACACCATTGTACACTGTCTGACACTTCACACTTACAGATGGTTTCACAGACCACATATTCTTAACAGGTTACCATGAATACCTTAGACAGCGTTAGAAATTAGCACTAGTCCTATAGTCCTTACCAAACTGGCGAACAGTAAAGGTATCCTAAGGACTTGAAGAAATTGGCCCATTTTATCATTGTAAGGACTGCCGGACAAAAACTGTTTTTAAAGCTGTTAGAGGTGCTTAGTGTTCAAAATGCTTAGCGACAAAAGCATGATAATTAAAACAAGAACAAATATAGGATTCAAATGCCGTATTCAACGTATTAAGCACAAAGTTCCAAACAGGTGAGTGAGTGAGTGAGTTGGGTTCAACGCCGCTTTTAACAGTATTCCAGTTATATCACGGCGTGTCAGCTTAATGTGGGAGGAAAGCCCGAAGTGATGCAGGTCTCAGACGTTTTCCACTTCGGTGAAACCCACGAGCACGGGTATGGTGCTGACAAACCTAGAAACATAATCGGGGCGAACCGGGATTCGAACCCACAATCATAGGTTTCTGGCGTGCCCAAGGGACGCAACTCTGCACAGTGAATCGCGGCGCCTTAGACGACTGGGCCACCCGTGCCCCCAGTTCCAAACAGGGCGACCACAAAATCCCTAAAAGATGTCCGCCGGTACAGATTTGGATCAGAGCTTCACACATTTGCAAATTACATCACCATAACTATGATTTTGGCAAAACAGAGGAACGCAAGACTGCGCATTGAATTGCATCAAGCTTGTTGGCCAGGTCACAGTGCAAATCTCAACACTTGAACACAAACCTAAAGCACATTAATCCACAACCTACGGCTTGTGTCACTTGCAAGAAAAGAAATTGTCTTAAAACTGATAGAGAGTAATAAGTACTGAGTACTAATTACTGCCGAAAAGTACTAAGTACCATTGAAACATTCCTCCATTTAAACTACCATATCACAACATAGTTGCATCATGTAGATGTAGCACTGAATGGCATCATTAATGGATTGTCCTTGCACTTTAGAAGTTGGGGAAATGTATAAACTGTGCTTGTTTTACCAATTTGCTGAAAAAAGCTTGCCATGATATGGATATTATGATGCTTCTATAGACATTCATACACTTGGGTTATAGGACTTATGCAAGTTAATACTGTAAACGATAGGTTTATCACTCAGGGAACACGGTGTGACGTAGACTCAGTGTGACTGTGTGCTCCTAGGCAACAGTTCTGGGTACAGAGACAAACGACCCATGAAGATCCGGGGTAGAATAGGTCTTCAGCAACCCATGCTTGCCATAAAAGGCGACTATGCTTGTCGTAAAAGGCTAGTAACAGGATCGGGTGGTCAGGCTCGCTGACTTGGTTGATGCAGGTCATCGATCCCAATTGTGTGGATCGATGCTCATGATATCAATCACTGGATTGTCTGGTCCAGACTCGATTATTTTACAGACCGCCTTCATATAGCTGGAATATTGCTGAGTGTGGCGTAAAACAACAAACCAGACAACACAGAAACAGGGACTTGTCTGGGATTCCAAACTGACAACCCTTGGCAAGCTAATTGGAAATTGAGTTATTTTTTTCAAAATTGGGATTCTTTTAGGTCCTGTTTTCTTAGGTTAAGAGTTTTTTAACATCATATATATATATATATATATATATATATATATATATATATATATATAAAACAGTATCTTCAAGGACGTAAAACTAAGCATTAAAGCCTCTTCCTCTTTATTGGTCCTGATATCAGTGAAAACAAGTGGACCTGACCAAGTCATCATATCAGTTACCATAAATAAAGAACGTTTTAATTACAATATGGGAATTTTAATGGACATCTGTTGCAGCCTTGAGGCTGAATATCAGCCTCTGATTTGTTTGTTTGTTGTTTAATGCTGCAATCAGCAATATTCCAGCTATACCAAGGCGGTCTGTAAATAATCAATCTTGACCAGGTAATCCAATGACTGATATCATGAGCATCGATCTACGCAATATGGATATGATGACATGCACCAACCAAGTCAGCAAGCCTGACCATACGATCACTTAAGTCGCCTTTTCAGCAGTAGAAACTAACATTTTTAGTCCACTAGTCCTTATAATGATAACATATAGCAAAACCCTTAAAAAGGGCAAATTTCAACTAGTCCTTATGATACCTTAACTTGGGCAGTTTGGCAAGGACTTCAGGACTAGTGCACATTTCTGACGCTACTTTTACGACAAACACAATAATCTTAATCCAGATCTTCAAAGGTACCAGCCTCTGAGCAGGTCTAGATAATTTCCTGAGAAGGTACAGCAAATCTTATTCCCATAGCAACAAGCCTAAGTTGTCTGTTGCCATGACGGCAAGTATATTTTCCCCAGCAATTTAGGTATTTTACATGTAAGGTAAGAACACACTTATTATACTTGATGGGAAAAAAAGGATTGCACACTTCTGTTTTAAATTGAAAAGTAATAAAATCATGTAGATTTTAAAAACAATTATCTCAGAAAAGTTAACTATTCTGAATACAGAGAGGTGGACATTAACATCTTCAACATCTTCCCTGACAAGAGCATCCACTAACCTTTTTATGAAAGTCTTGTTTCCACCCTTGCCACATCAAGCCCACTTTCCTATGCCAAATACGATTGGACTATAGCACATAACAATAGTCCAATCAGAGAACAATTAACAAAATCATCATCATGATCATCCATGACTGCACACCTTCGTATGAAAGTGATTTACTGCTGCCTGTCTTTGTTGACACAAATATGTCTTTTTCATATTTTAAACCCTGCAATGATTGCCTGTGTTTTTGTGTCAGGGATGAAATCGCAAATGTTTTCTTTATCTCATCGACTAAATCGTCACCTATGGTAGTCGCCATCATTGTGAAGCTATACGAGATAAGAACAGCGATCTGATTGGATATCCCGTTTTCATTACAAGGGGCACAACTCGTGCTCTACACAAGGTGGCGCCAGGGTTGAGCCAAGAAAAGTGGCCTTGATGTGGCAAGGGTAGAAACTAGACTTTGATATAGGCTAGTGGACAAGCTTGCCTCGGGATGATTGGCCAATAACAACAATGAGGTGCCTCCTCTTTAATACCAGTGGGCTCAACACAAGGCTTTAAGCCTCTATTAACAAGCCTTCTTCAAAAAAGGACTCAAAACGATCATAATTTATCAAACATGTTCAATAATCATTTTTGTGAGGATTGATATCTGAAGCACTAAATCACACACTGACACAAACATTTTGACCATGTTGACAAGCCACTTGTATTCCATTGAACCATGATAATGTTGAGCACAATGAATTAATAGGCAGCCAAGTGCACTAAATCACACACTGACACATGATCTTTACCATGCAAACAAGACACTTGTACTCCACTGAACACGAAAGATGTTGTGCACTATGAATTATTAAGCAACCATGGTGCATGAGAAATTGACAATCTCTCCATGGCTTCTCTAGAGAGAGGTTCCTGGGGAGAGAAATGTGGCAAGTTAGATAAAGCATGATTTAATGGGTGTACATATGGCTGAAAATGCTGAAAGTTTGGGACAGGGTTCGAAATAACCGATTCCCTCTCTAAAGGTTTACAAACCGGGTGAGATCGAAATTCTTTCTCAGATTCAGCTTTTGATTTTTGTAGACAAGGCTTTGTGTTTGTGAGATCTTCTGCCTCGTCTTTGTTTTGCTGAACTGTTTTTGGTGGATCAGAATCCGATTCCGTTTTTACCCGATTCCCAACTTTGCCATCGCCCAAGTCTTTCTCAGCCTGATATTCGGCCATGTCACTCTGATAGAGCAGGGGAGTGAGGGTTGGGAGGGCGGAGAGTCGGCCACACTTCTTCTTGTGATGAGACAGTTGGGTGTATTGACAGTACGCAGCTCCGCATTCACCACACACATACGGCTTCTCGCCCGTGTGAATGCGGCGATGTCGCACTAAGGAGCTTCGCAGTGAAAACCGACCTCCACACAAGTCACACATGTACGGTTTCTCTCCGGTGTGGGTGCGCTCATGAGTTGTTCGTTGGCTTGTTTCCGTGAACGATTTCTCACAATAATGACACTTATAAGGCTTTATTCCATTATGAATTCTTGTGTGATTAGTAAACGAACTGAGTGAGTTGAAGCTCTTGCCACAAACATCACACTGGTAAGGCCGCTCGCCAGTGTGGATGCGATAATGCTTCTCCAATGTTGGGCGTGAGGACAGGAATTTGCCACAAGTTTCGCATCTAAAGACCTGGGAATCCTGCTTCTTCTCCTTCTTTTCCTTCTCTTTATCTTTTTCTGGATGTCTAGGTTTCATGTTCCGTTTCCGTTTCTTCCTCTGAGGCACGACTTCTGTATCCGACTTTCCACCCTCATCAACATCCAACCACAAACCATCATCACCATCTTGAGAACGTCCATCCGTCTCCTCCAGACACTTTACTGCTTCCTTTTTTCCATCATTCTTTTCATCTTTCCTGCAATCTTTCTTTCCCTCGTCTTTCTTTCGAGGCTTAGATGATTTACGTCTGCCTTTAGCCTTCCTGTAATTGGTTGCTTTTCCTTTCACCTCCTCATCGTCTTCTGGGACTTCTGACTCGATGACCCGTGTCACATCCAGAGCTGCATTGGCCTGGATTTGCGATTTCCTCGGAGAGCATTTCCTTTTGGGGGCTATTCGAGACATGTTCTTTTTCTCAATAGCTTGGGCTTCGGTTGGTTGGCTCAAGGTCAGACAAGGTTGATTCTCATCAGGCTCCTCCTCAGGCTCCTCTTTGATGGTGACGACCTCTTGGGCGGGAACCTTAACTGGAATTGGAAAGATGCAAATGAGTAACAGATGCAGAGCTCATACAGCGTCCCAAACCAAGCGTCCTTGGCAGGCAAACTGGGAAACAAAACAACATTTTGTTGAACATTAAGGATTTTTCAAAGTTCTAATTTTCTTAAATTCAGAGCTAGGTTAACATGTTTAATATTGCAATTAATTCAATGTCAAAGCACTTTATTGGTCCTATTATCAGTGACATACAAGTCACATCTGCAAAGCCACAACATTAGGAGGTGAGGTGAAATGGGGTTTAACGTCGTAACAAAGATTATTGCACTTATATAGCGACATGCATGCACGTGTAGGTGTGTGTGTGGCTGCTTGTACTAGTCAGGACTGATTTCGATTTATAGTGCTACCTCACTGAGATACCATGCCGCAGTTTAACATGAATACCCCACTCAGACACAGTATACTGACTCCGAGCCGACCAGTCCTTGTTTTAGCCCCTTAATGCCGAGTAACAACAAGTACCATCATCTCACGTCTTTTGGTATGACGCGGTCGGGGAACGAACCACAGACCTTCCGCTCTCTGGGCGGACAGTCTACCATTAGACCATGGAGGCGGTCTCACAACATCAGGAATAACTATTATATTGCATTGGCCATAATATGAGCCGCTGGGTGCGGAGAAAAGTGCCAAAGGGGAGAGCATCTTAAAAGTTAACCATCAATTATTTTCAGTGAACAAGAAAAGTGAAAAGTTCCAGTTGGTTGGTTGGTTGTTTAACGCCGCACTCAGCAATATTCCAGCTATATGAAGGCGGTCTGTAAATAATCGAGTCTGGACCAGACAATCCATATCATGAGCATCGATCCACACAATTGGGATCAATGACATGCATCAACCAAGTCAGCGAGCCTGACCACCCGATCCCGTTAGTCGCCTCTTTATATACACACCTTCTATGCTTGTTTGTAGAGAAACATCAATCATGTACACACAAAAATATGGACTATGCCGTAAATTTACAGGGGCTTTCATAGAGATTACTTACAGATTGGTCGAGAAGTTGGTTGGGGTGCACTTACTGGAGAGGGGCCCTTAATACTTGAAATGGGAATGTTAATTCTAACTGAAAATGATAACTGACATCTGCTGCAGATTTGGTGCTGGATATTGGCCTCAGAGCAGGGTTTGATAAATCCCCAAAGACATGTCTACAAAACACCTGTTTGTTGAAGAAAAGAGCCACAGGTTTTTGTAGCTGAGCTGAATGTTGATGAGTGAGCGAGTATTGTTTAACGCCGCTTTTGGCAATAATCCAGTAATATCACGGCAGGGGACAGCAGAAATGGGCTTCACACATTGTACCCATGTGGGGAATCACCCGGGTCTTTTGAGTAACGATCAAACACTTGAACCACTACGCTACCTAAGGAAATTGTGAAATCAAATTGTCAGCAAAATTATTGCTGGGAAAATCCTTGTCTAGTCCAAAGTGCCTACTAGATCAAGAAAAAATCAGTTCTCCTAAAACATTTTGTGTCTGTCAAGTGGTGCCAAATATGAAAATATTCCAACAAATGTACCTTAATGTTATCATGGTTACGGCACCAACAAAATACTGAAAGCAGGAAATGATGGAATGGATAAGTAATGAACCAAGATGTTTAAAATGGCTGTTATGGCCACTGCTAACTGATAACTTTGCCAATTTAGTTTGTTTGTTGTTTAATGCCGCACTCTGCAATATTTCAGCTATATGACAGCGATCTGTAAATAATTGAGTCTGGGCCACAAAAACTAGTGATTGACATCATGAGCATCGATCCAGCCAATTGGGGTACCATGACATGCATCAACCAAATCAGCAAGCCTGACCACCCGAACCTGTTGGTTGCCTCTTACGACAAGCATAGTCGCCTTTTACGGCAAGCATGGGTTACTGAAGACCTATTCTACCCCGGATCTTTACATCGCGATATGTATCAGGGATTTATCTGGGATTCCAAACCATTAGGTCTTCCTTGGAAGCCAAATAAGGGAAATATTGTGTCACTACTAACTACACCAAATGTCATGAGATTTTGAACAAAAATGACACAATGGACACAAAAAGCTTTTTCAATATAACTGCTTTGTGACCATATTGAAAAATGGATTCAAAGCTTTTAAACAAATTCAGGTGTCATCGCTGGTAGTAACAATTACGTGAAGTTTCAGTTTCATTGGGCCAGTGGTTTCTGAGAAGATGTTTACAGACGACAGCATCGATGACAACAACAGACCCAGGCAAGCAGGCCATGATATAAGTTCACTTGACTTTTTAGTCAGATGAACTAAATATATTTTTTTCTTCAAAATTATAATGTTAAAAACCCTGTATTAAGGGTTTTCGGAAAGATAAGAAACATTCATAGTTTTCTTGCTGATCACAGGAACAACTGTAAAACATCTCACTCAATTATAAGAGACCACTTTATCTAAAAAAACAAGCCACCATCCGGGTATTTACAATGTCTGTGTTACGTCAGACCCATTGTTAATCACGATAAACATAGCCATCCAAAAAACAATCTCAGTAAAATCCGACCTTAGTTCTTGCTACCGCTAAACAAAGATCTGAAGACACCCCATTAGGGGTCACGTTAGGACGACCTTTCATCTGACTTATCAGAGCTTTGAGAAAGCACAAGAAAGCTGCCTTCTGATTGGTCAATCCATTCGCCGGTCAAAGTTTGCACAAGGTCGCTTTGACGTGACCCGTAATGGGATGTTCTCAGATCTTTGTTAAGCGGAAGCAAGAACTAAGATTTGATTTTAATGAGATTGTCCAAAAACGTAACAAAAGAATTTGATCCGATGATAAATTCATTTTCAGCAGGTTTTAAAGTAAATAAACAATCAGAAGAAAGTTCAGCATCCCTGAAGCCAACCTTGAGTTTTCTGCTCCTCCTTCTCCAGGTACTTCTGCTGCAACTTCAAGTAGATTCTTTTCAGCTTGTCATATTTCTTCTGCAGCTTATCTCGAGCTTCTCTCTCATGAGCAATCTTCTCAAATTCCACCTCGAAGTCGACGCAACCATCAGGAATTGCTTGTTCTTCCTCAGGCTCTTCCAGTGTCCCCTTCATCTTGTGTTTCCTGTTGCCATGGTGAGTAGTAGCTTCATCATCCATGACAACGGGACTCCACCGCTCTCTTGGAAGTCACACACTGCAAAAGATTGGATTACAGATAAAAGCAATATGCACAACAGTCAATATGGAGTCAAATGTATTTGGAATTACCAGTTCATTTGGAAAAAAACCATTAAAATAACAATATATATATACCTGCACCGGGTCTTACAAGACGCAGAAATGTGCGTCCAGTACGAGTAGATGAATAGAAAGGAGGTAGAAAAGCATATATTATTGCATCTTCCCGAGGCAAGAGAGTTAACTGACTTTAAAAGTCCAGTTTCCACCCTTGCCGAACTAAGCTGGAATTACTGGGCTCGATCGTAGCGTCACCAGTGGCTATTACGAGTTATGTCCCTTCTAAGCCTCTCCTATGGGACCAATCAGATTCCACCTCTCTTATCACTTGCGTTTGCTTCACACAAAATGGTGGCGCTCAGTGAGGATGATCTGATCGATGATCAAGATCTATATTGTGATAAAACGGGTCTTGCATCGTGAAATGCATCAAATCACATGAGCACCTTGATTAATAACATGAAAAGATTTTGAAAATATCTCTTGACAATGAGATGCGGTGCAATCGACCGAAATCTGCACGACAGTTTACGAACCAGATTTTGATTTTGATGCGGGATTTTGATTGGACTATGCATAGACTCGTTAGTCCAGACAAAATGTAACTCCATAATTCCAGCCTAGTTCGGCAAGGGTGGAAACTGGACTTTTATGGTCAGTTAACTCTCTTGCCTCGGGAAGATGTACAAGACGCAGATATGTGCGTCCAGTATGAAAAGAAAGGAGGTAGAAAAGCATATATTATTGAGTTGCAAGGGATGCACAATAATATTCATTGTACCAAATTCTTGACAAGAGTTATAAAGTTCCTGCAATTAAAGTAATTGTTCAGTCTTACAGTACAGTACACTACACCATTCCATTACTTTGCAGGACCCTCATATTCCCTGTAAAAAGTTCTTCCAGGAAATATGAGGATCCTGTTCTTAGAACCCTTGATATTAGTTTACTGGGCCCTTAGTTTTGTAGGTCAAGGTAAAATTGGACCCAACAACAACAACTACAACAACAACAACAACAACAACAACAACAACTACAACAACAACAGTGAGCGTGTAAACCAAATAACTTCATAAGCAATGTATGCTCAAAGCCCTGCACAATTATTACCCTGGTCAGTGAGTTTTCATTTACTACCCCAGCTGCCTGTGAAATGCTAGAACAGCAGCAACTTTATTACCTCATCCTACCGGGTACCCATTCACTGATGGGTGAACAGAGGCATACTTTGAACAAAGTTACAAGCAAAAAGGAGACACCACATGCAGCACATGTGCTTCAATGTGGAGCTGGACCGAAGCCCTAGATCTATCTCTTGAAAGCGGTCACCCATCCAAGGACTCTCCGCCGCCAACAACTTAACTGTAACCTGTAACTGATTTGTGTGACCAGTGTGCTGTGCACAGGACCAAGTGAGGTGAGGTGAAATGGGGTTTAACGTCGTGTCAAAGATTATTGCACTTATATAGCGATGTGCATGCACGTGTGTGTTTGGCTGCTTGTACTAGTCCGGACTGCTAACCCACTGAGACACCATGCCGCAGTTTAACACGAATATCCCACTCAGACACAGAATACTGACTCAGAGCAGACCAGTTTTAGCCCCTTACTGCCGAGGGTCAGTCAGGGTAACAACAAGTACCATTTTTTAACAAGACATGAGGTCGAGCTCTACCTGTAAACTACGCATGGTTGGATGCGAAATATCACAAATATGAAACAGAATTATATTTAGGACTGCATTGTACAACTGACAACTGACTGACAAAGCTGAGTAATATTTACATTAGTATGTAAAAAATAGGATCTCCATGTACAATCAGTGTCAAACACATAAGCTCCCAATACATCGCAATACAGATACCTGAACAAAAATATATTGCAATAAAATATTTTTTCCAATACACAGCCCTAATTATATATACATCTATTAAATTTCAATAATTTTATATAAAGACAAAAATACCCTAAAAGTAAGGTACTATGCTCAGCATATGGCCATTTTGACTTGTCATTCATAAAAAAAGAAGAAGTTTTCTTCACCTGAGCAGCTAAGACTTCTCTTCGGAACTGCTTGAAGACAGGTTCACAGGTTTTGTGTGTGTTTCAACCACCAATCTCATTAAAATCAGATCTTAGTTCTCGCTATCACTAAATAAAGATCTGAGGACATCCCATTACCGGTCACGTCAGAACGACCTTTCGCGAACTTTGACCAACCACTGAAATGACAAACATCAGCAAATTAGAAAGCAGCTTTCTCGAGCTTTACGGTACTTGTTTCAGCCTGGCGACTTCCATTTCAGACTACGCTTGAAATTCATGTTAGCACAGTTCTCGATTAAAATTTTGAAAACTGAACAAACGAACATTCCGGAATGTCTAATATATGGTTGAAATTGTATGACAGTACTTCCCATGTACTGTGCAACGCCTCCTCCGTTTAAATGTTTGACACACGGAAGCGAGAGATAAACGATGATATTGATGGAATCAGTCGTACGGGCCGTGACTGTCGTTTGGAATATCGTGTTAAGGTTTTCGAGGTTGCATGATGAGAAAACACATTCCGACTGTCACTTTCATGATCTGGTAAGCGACGCTCTGATTGGTCGGCTGAAAGGTCGTTCTGACGTGACCCATAATGGGATTTCCTCTAAGATCTGATTTTAATGAGATTGTTCAACCACCTACCAAACAACTTGAAGATATAAATCTGAAATAATGCTACAGTGAAGATTAATCCTCATCACCAAATTCTTACTTCAGAATTTCATAGGAATCAGTTACACTTAATCTGAGATTCGATCTCACGTACAAATAATGACATCCTGGCACACTCAAGGTATGTAACTCTGCTCAGCAAATAGCAGCACCAAAGACGACTTAAGCAACAATGCACCCACTGAGGGAGTAATTTTATTATTGATTTACACATTTTTAAAATCAATTATTAGAGCTTTCCTTACAGATATTTCTCCTCATATGTGCCAAACGAAGAAATAATTAGATTAACAACTAACTACATGAACTATCTTCAATCCACTAGTCCAATAACACTATGGGCACATGATTAGCAATAGATTCTTAGGTACTGAGGAGACATAATCATTTTCAAAACATGACAAGGGGTGAAATCATTAAAAAAACATTGTAAGTTCATTCCTAACCAGTGTTGCCAACACCAAATTAGACTATTATGTAACATAAGGTGGATCTGTAGTTGCTGGTTATAGAGTTACCTCCCTTGAAGCAGGAGCTAGTCCAGTTCCTGAGAGCTGTAATAATTTCAGTGAGTGAGTGAGTGAGTGAGTGAGTTGGGGTTAACGCCGCTTTTAACAGTATTCCAGTTATATCGCGGCGTGTCAGCTTAATGTTGGAGGAAAGCCCGAAGTGATGCAGGTTTCAGACGTTTACCACTTCGGTGAAACCCACGAGCACGGGTATGGTGCTGACAAACCTAGAAACATAATCGGGGCGAACCTGGATTCGAACCCACAATCATAGGTTTCTGGCGTGCCCAAGGGACGCAACTCTGCACAGCGAATCGCGGTGCCTTAGACGACTCGGCAATAGTTTCAAGCTTTGGAGCTGTGTCTATACACAGTCACTGCTAGTTACAGTTTGGCATGAAGGAGCTAACTTTTTGCACGTCTTAAATACAAAGCCTACACACAAAAATATTAATCATTGATCAGAAGTTCTGTTGGGTAGAATGGGTCTTCAGCAACCCATGCCTGCCGTAAAGGGCGACAATGCTTGTCGTAAGAGGTGATCGCGTGGTCAGGCTCGCTGACTTGATTGATGCATTTCATCGATCCCAATTGCGTAGATTGATGCTCATGATATCAATCACTGGATTGTCTGGTCCAGACTCGATTATTTACAGATTGCTGGAATATTGCTGAGTGCGGCGTAAAGCAACAAACCAACCAAACCAATCTTAACTGGGAGATCACAAGTCATAAATTTTGGGCCAGTGAATGCTCAAGTAAATCATTAATGACTTGGGGAGGTACGATGACACCGGTCCTGACCTCCCTATGTATTTAAGCATGGATTGCTGGAGGCCATTCCTAATATTGAATCCATGTGGAAAATAAAAAAATAAACCTCGGTGAACATTTGAATAAATTATCAGTACCTGAGAGCTTGCGATGACGTTCATACAATGTTCGGCCATCACTCTATGAAGGTTCATCCTCTAACGAACTTACACAAAGTGAAAGTCAATTCTTATAATTTTCATATAACTATTTTATACTCGAAGAATGTAGATCTAGATCTATACACAATTTTGTTTAGAATCTAGTGTGACGACATGTTTACACAGTGAGTGAGTGAGTATGATTTTACGCCGCTTTTAGCAATATTCCAGCAATATCACGGCGGGGGACACCAGTAATGGGCTTCACACATTGTACCCATGTTGGGAATTAAACCTGGGTCTTCGGCGTGACGAATGAACGCTTTAACCACTAGGCTACCCGACCGCCCTCTGTTTACACAGACAGCATACAACCAGCTGTTTTGCCGGATAAAATACTTTCTCAAAAAGAGAGGTGGAGTGAGCGTATGTATGCTCAACTTGCTCTACAGGAACATCTGTTGTAGTTTGTTTCCAACAAATGTATTGAAATAATATCATCAGTAGAAAGGTGTTAGGAACTACCTCAGTAAGTCTGTCAGAATGAGAGAGCGTCGTAATACATTTACATCAAGTAAAAGATGCCAAAATGGCTGACACAAAAAATTTGACAGGAGAGAATTCTGAAGTTGTTAATGAACCTGTTGCGGTTACATGTCATCATTGATCAATTGGCCGATCATTGGTGGTGATTATAGAGTTGTGTCAAATAGATATTACGGTAGATTTATAGATTCCTGTAGATGACCACTGTAGTCCAGACATGGATTGAGTCAATACTACGATAGTTTGGATGTGCATTTCTTCATTTTGTTTACAAGTAGGGGTTGTAGCGAGGATATTTGTGAACGATCATGCAGTCAAACTCTCTCACGTTTCTCAATGTATGCTAAAAAGTTGACTTATAAACCTCTAGTGACGTCACTCTATTGTCTCGCCAGGGTCTTCTTTTACTGACTAAACCTCTACTGGTAGTTTACCGGGCATTCCTAGGGTAATCCCCGGGCATTCCTAGAGTAATCCCCGGGCATTCCCAGGGTAAGCCCCGGGCTTTCTGCAAGAAATCCAGGGAGATTTTCTACTGAAAGCCCGATTTTTGTTCCGAAGTATACCCTCTGTATTGAATTACCTTTCTGCATGAAAAAAAACAACAGAACATGGCTCAACTATTTATTGATATTAGTTGAAATTGAAATTGAGCGTCACAGTTCAATTTAGTTTGTCTTCAGGTCTTTGGTCATCTGCTCTTTTTGGATCAGCTTCTTCACGTGATGGCAAGTTCATTTTTTTGGACATACTAAGTATGTCAGAGACCGTTGCCTTTTGGTTGTCAGAAGTTCTCTTGTAATTTCGAACAGCGTCGCTCCGATGTCCTGAAACAAATTGTTTAGATTACTGAAAGTATTACACAAACAGCATACAAATACACTTAAAAACTATTAGAGATTCCAAAAACACCAACATTACCATATATATCATAAATAAAAAGACCATCTTACTGGTTTGGAAAAAATATTTCTTTGAAATGTTAAGACTTTTGCTGAATAACAATTTCTTATTACTGCAGGACTAAAAAGTTTATCAAACTACCGGTAATTTCGCAAATCATTTGTTCATCAACGTCACCTTGATACAATCGAGTGGCTGCCGTGGCTCTCAAGGAATGGCTTGTCTTCATGTCCTCAATAACGGACGTCTTGCACAGTCTTTTGACGGTAACTTGTAAGGTGTAGTGGCAGATGGCATTTGCAGTATACCAGTCTTTCGACGTTCTAGTCCTTCTTGGAGTGAAGTAGAAGTATTCAGTATGTTCACCAGGTTTGCTGGGGAAAATAAGATAGAAAGGGACACTTGTAACATTTGTTTTTGTGAAACAATGCAATGAGTGGGCTGAGACTCCACCTTCTAAAAATTTCATTCAAAATTTAGAATGTAGTCAAGATTTATATATACCGATTATCAAATACATAATTCCCAAACACCTAAATAAACGTAGGTAATACATGCAATATGCATTGGTGTTTTTAACACTTACCACAAAGTGTACTTTTCAAAGAGACGCACAAAACATCTTTTAGGGTTGTCCGTGTTCTCATACGCTCGAACATGTTTCAGTACCAGCTTCCTGTGCTTCAGGCCGCCGTGATTAGTCTTTGACGCGTCTTCCGTGGAGAGTAGATACTTTCTGCCATTATCGTCAGTGTGGGGACCTGTTATTTGGGGGTTCGAGAACAGCCTCGGCGCTCTATGCTCTCTTCCTCCTCGCAGTGCGAAATGCAAACCTGTGTAAATGTTTTGAAAATGTGTATTTTAGACAACGGCAAATATGAACAATAATGAAAATTCAGTTAATAAATTCAACAAACTGTTAAACTTTTGTGTTCAAAAAGGTTCACACATTAATATTTCAATTTTATATGTGAATGAACAAATTCCAATGATTTAGTTTATACTATTTGTAAAAGTGATTTTCGAAGATATAAAGAAAAACAACTGTGTGATTTACTCTACTTACCGGTAAGATAAAGAACCGTATCCACAAGTTGCCGAGGGTCGTCTTCGCCTAATGAACCGCTACTCCACAAGCGCTCTTCGACGTCCATTGATATAGTTTCAGTTTTCTTCCTGGCAGAGCTGCCCAGTCCTTTTTTAGAAAGTTCCTTCATTAAAGCGTCCAGACATGTTCTGCTCTCTTCAAACTGTTGATCCTCGAACAAATTAATGTCCTTTCGCCTCAAGCCACTCTGAAGAGCGGTAAACAGTCCATGTACAGTGTCCGCCGTGTACTGCGTGCCGTCCAGTTTCCTCGCCTCAAAAAGGAAATATTTGAAAGCGGTGTTTATAGTAGATAGGCTCATTTCGACTATATCCTCTGTCAAGCACTTTTGCGGTAATTCCAAATTGTCCGCAATTGACCATGACTTGCGTTCTTCTTGCCACCGTTTAAATGTTGAGAATGCCCAGTCATTTTTATAACGTGTTGTTCTAGGGACACAGATCTCAATTTTCTTGGCTATTTCACGCTCAGAGAGTGGATCTCCAAAACAGAATTTAAAGTCATCACTTTCCTTGTCTTTTTCAGCACAGGATGCTGATTCTTTAAAAACTGACTGCGTCAGAAATATATCGTTGTTGTCAGCGTCCATCCTCTTCAGTGGAATTCATTCGACTGGCTTGAACCATGTGCGCTAATTGTTACAACGGGCCTGAAGCATGTGCGTCACGTGCAGCGCGCGGATGTACTCCCCGCGTGTTGCAGTTAAACTCTCAACAGTAAATATCAATGAATTCATGTTAATACCAATTAGTAAAATCCGCGGGCATACTTCCCAAACAACACCTCCGACGCGGTTTTGATCCTACACTTCAAGACTAAAGGGTCTAAATGATCAGAAACAACGCTTCTGTATTTATTCTCATTAGGAAATACCCAGGGGTTTCCCAGGAATGGGGAAGAAGTCCGTCTGTGTTTACGTCATTTCAAGAACACAGTCTCGCGAAAAACATATGAACGTCAAATTGCGTCTTTCATACACTAATGAACGTCAATTTCTCAGTCATGTGACCAACCTCTCGTCCAATGGAAAAATATATTGTGTAAACTTCAAATCAAATAATTATTAAGATTTAATCAGACAAAATCCTGCACAAATAGTGATTGAGTGAGTTGGGTTTAACACCATAGTCAAGTCATATCATGGCGTGGAAGGATTTACCTAGACCTGCTCAGAGGCAGGTATTCGGCCCAAAGTCTGCAGCAAATGTTGATAAAAATTCCCAAATTGGAAGAATATATTTTCGAACTCATGTAATAACTCAATTAAATTTAATCTGCAGTTCACTGTTAACAGGACCAATAAAGAGGAAGTTGTTTTTATGCTTTGTTTTATATAATATTGCATCGAATAATGTTACAAACCTTCTGAATTTAAGTTGGTTGGTTGGTTTGTTGTTTAACACCGCACTCAGAAGTATTCCAGCAATATAACGGCGGTCTGTAAATAATCGAGTCTGGACCAGACAATCCAGTGATTGACATCATGATCATCGATCCACGCAATTGGGATTGATGACATGCATCAACCAAGTCAGCGAGCCTTTTACGACAAGCATAGTCACCTGAATTTAAGAAAATTAGATTTTTAAAAATATCAAAATTTTGAACAATGATTTTTCCCAAATTGCAAGCCAGGAGCATTTAGTTTTGAATCCTAGATAGTCCCTGGAAAGTGCTGATAGTTGATACATACTTAAAATATGATTTAAAAGTAGGATTAGTGGAAAAAAATAACATGTTTGGGACAAAAAAATTAATTTATTTTGAAATCTGACATCAAATGATATCTTGTAAAAATGACTCCCTACGAAAGACCTGTGACACCATCCCAACAGGCATCAGCGATAGAAATTGCCACTGGTCCTAAAGGCCTTGCCAAACTTCCCTTTAGTTAAGGTACTATAAGGACTAGAAGAAATTTGCCATTTTTAAGGGTTTTGCTATATGTTATCATCATAAGAACTAGTGGCAGGCTTAGAATTAACTCTAGCTCGCTCCGGTCACGTGATATGCCTACACCCGCTCTGTGTGGTCACTGATGCAGAAATGAGTGAGTGAGTTTGATTTTACACCACTTTTAGCAATATTCCAGCAATATCACGGCGGGGGACACCAGAAATGGGCTTCACACATTGTACCCATGTCGGGAATCGAAACCGGGTCTTCAGCGTGACGAGCAAACACTTTAACCACTGAGCTACCTGACTGCCCCGAAGCAGAAAAGAAATAAGGCGAGAGCTGAGTAAGCATGGGGGTCTTCAGCTGTTGTTTATAAAAAAAGCTTCAGAACAGTCAATGTCCTGTCCCTTTAACCTGCACAGTTAAATGAAATAACACCTAAATAGTTTGTTAGAATGAACCAGTTAAATATGTATTATTATCCAATTCAACTGATGGTTGATTATGTGTCTCTAGTGCAAACCAAATGAGGCTAATGTATCTATATATTGGCCTAGTTCCCCATACAGTCATTTTATAAATGATCTATGTTCCATAAATAGTATGGTCTATGATCCATAAATAGTATGTTCTATGTTCCATAAATAGTATGGTCTATGTTCCATAAATAGTAATGTGCATTTTATATTCTGTGCATACATTACACATCATGCAAACGTAGGTTGAAACGTGGATTGAGTTTATGATATAACAGACTTAAGAATAGCGACTGAGGTCGTGTATGTTGTATTTTTTATCCACGCCTGACGAGGCCTCACTCTGGAAATGACATCCGTCATGATAGTATTGATACGACGAAAGCGTCGTCTGCAAACCTTCAGCCCATCTTATATTGTCATTTCTGACGTAAATATAAGTCAAACCTGCTAAAAACGTTCCAGATGTCCCATTCATTACCTTTGTTTTGAAAAATAAATTAGAAAGAACGACTTGAAAATGACAACCAATATTTCGCACATCTGTTTTCTTTCTTTCGCGATTCCAGTCGTCTAACTAAGGGCGGGTAACTCTCGATTCAAGCTGGTGGAGTGTAAATGTTGAAGTGTATTGTGCACGGAATACGATTGCGGCTGTCGAAGACAAAAGAGAATGAGGTGGGTAAATTCAAGTCATTCGTATGTGTATTGGTCCAACGAAGGTTTCATTCCACAACGTTGATGATGGAATGATTTTCATTGACGTGAAAATCTGCCCATCACTAACTCTAGTCGATGTTTGTGTCCCGAGACGGTGATCACTTCAAATGCGAATTTGGAGTATTCGTCTATGCTTCCTAATATGGTCAGGGAAGATGGCGAATATTCCCCTCAATGTGGACATCGTAAACAACCCTCGATTAACTAAGCTCCGGACATTGGAATTAAAGGCATGTTTATGGTGGAAGTTATATATCTAGTGTTTGTAGACCAGTAAACTAACTCAAAATCAACACATTCGTCTGTATCATAAATTATACATTAGGGCGTCTGTATCGATTTTTTGAATTCTCGTCTCGGCTGACATTGCCTCTCGTGAGATTGTGTGCCAGTGTTTGTTTGTATGGAAGGTGGAGGGAGGCGTAGGTTCTAAAAAAACACGGAGAGGTCGACTTCTCTAACTCGGCCGCTGTTACTATTTTTAGAAAGCGTCACTGCACGGCTATTGTTGTTATCGACCAGTAAATGTCGGATGGTTAAAATGGAGCAGTACCTGTAGGCCAAGCTATGATTTCGCAGATATACTGTGAAAATATTGATCTGGACGGCAACATGTCCAGACCACTCCACGTGGCGACACAGGGCACCATACTTTTAGCGCAGTTCATGCATATTCATGACACAAACCACCCTGCGCGACATGGCTTTGCAGGAATGTCGCTAAAAATCCTTTGTTTAGGGGACGAATGGCCACCAAGTGCGCCTGGCTCTACGACCAAAACGACCATTTGAATACATTCTTTAAGTGAGGGAGTGATTATTGTTTTAATCGGTACCAATCACCATTAATTTATTCCCCGTGGGGAATAATTCCGGGTTGAAGGTCCATAGCAACCCATACACTTGTGAGAGACGAGGTAACCAAATAGATCGTGTCGTCAGGTTCAGTGACTTGGTTTGGGGCGCGTCAGGTAATCACGATGCCAATCACTGGATTGCCTGGTTAGACCAGATTGTTTACTAGCCGCCGTCATATCAGAGCTCCAGATAACTTTTTGAGCAATTGACTTTTTACTCTAGGGTTTCGATTTTTATTGGGTTATTACATTTTTCATTGGGTAACCAATATTATTTCACTCATCACTCCATTTGTTTTTTCCTAAAATGAGTGTACATTTTCAGATTTAAAAAAAATGAACTAATGTTTTAGATTATATAACTGTTCTAAATATATAGGCTTGACTCGGAAAGTAAATCAGCTCGTAATGGTGTTTCGGAAATTAGCTAGTAAATTGGGTATTTACGCGTGCTGTTTTTATACATGATTTGAGGTTTTTTTTTCATTTAATGCATGCGTTTCTGTACGCAAGTTAATTGAAAGTAATCGGTTTTTGAATATTTGGGTGGGTGGGTGGGGGTGGGTGTTTTACGCAAATACGCTGCTGATCAGTAGCTCTGCATGTGGATGGATTATTGCTGAGTGCGGCATTAAACAACAAACGGCTCTTCTCGGCGACTATGTAATGGCCTGACCATTTGATATTCGCGGAAGGTGGTGGGGGGGGGGGGGGGGGGGGGGGGGGGGGGAAGGTTGCTTGGGACTTTATCGAAAAAAATTGCTTGGAAACATTCATTAAGGTTCAGACTGTTCGGAAATTTTGTGCCACAAAAAATACATTAATGTTTCCGGATGCTTTTGCAAATAAAATATGTAGGCTTATAATTTTGATTTTAAGGTAATATCTGGTTTTGCAGATGTAGCTTAAAATTGCCTATTCTCCACACAAAGTCACAGGACCTCCACCCCAGAATATCAAATGGTCGGTCCTTAAGAGCATGATGTGGAATATCATATATGACACAGCTATCAAACACTACATGACTATGTAAAACTTAATTAAGCTTGTTACTGAATTTGAATAATTTTCATTATCACATAGTTTGATTTCTTTCAGGAATGCAACTATATTTGACGATAAATACGATCAGATACCTTTCATCGGAAGATTCCTTCTGACCGCACGAATCTAACGTTTATTTATTTATTTTTTATTAACCGTATTTCGTCATGAACACGCCCGGGCGTCTTTTGTCTATTAATTTCGCACAAGACATTGACCGGGCGTCTATTCTGTGTAATGTGACACAGTGGTAACACAGTACCTTATACCGAATCTCAGATTATAGTCATAGAACGGTCATTGTTAATCACCAACATACCACAGCATGAAGTAGGAGACTGTCAAGTTGGAATTCACTGATTCCATTAACCGATAGACTCGGCTTCCAATAAATTACAGGCCCCGCGTCTGATTTCTGACAACAGCGTCAATGAGAGGCCGGCGTGTATTTGAGTACGTAAGGATATGATATATTGATGAACGACTTCTTTATTACAATTAGGAGCGACGCTTCGGTGTAGGTTCTAAAATCATTATCGAGCAAGCGATGTACAGAGTATGGTTGACAAGCATATATACAGGTATGAGGCAGTGTTTATACAGTTGAGTAGATTGGGATGTGGTTTGTTGAGAAGCCTGTTATGTACACAAAAGGGGTGATGTATGGTGAAGGTCCAGACTCGGTTATTTACAGACCGCTGTCATAGAGCTGGAATATTGCCGAGTGCGGCGTTAAACAACAAACAAACAGGATCAAAAGCGTTTTTGACGTTTGACACTGATGAATATGCTTGCGCTTCATACTCTCTCATCACGTTCCCGGGATGAAGGGTAGGGATGAACGCGCTGGTCCTTGATAGTTTTATTGCGGTAACTGGTCGAGTTGTGGTGTGGTATCACAGCAACCCACACTGGTGCTTTAACGTCCCGTGCTCACTTTCTGATATTTTATTGTTATATAAATGGGGCTGATTCAATACGTACGATAGCCGCTCCTTCGCGGACATACCCTTTTCGACCAGTCACTAAATGGCCTGGCGGGCCCGTGCGCGAAATACGCATATGTCGGAAAGCGCACGTTAAATTCCAAAGTTAAGTTAGTAAGTAAGACACGTGCAGGATAGCGTTACTGTTGTCAGGGAGACAGGCGCGGCCATTGATAGACGTATATCGAGGCTGTGACATGTCAAATTCAGCTCGTGCTCCACGTGCATGCACCAATCACGCCTGCATGTTTTTATTGGACTCGGCTGTATCCCGAGTTGCACTAACGTTTCTGCTCTCGGTGCCGCAGTACAAATAAAAACAACCACAGCGCTACGATGATCGTAAATATATGTTAAAGTACGGGAGTTGCGATTACCTTAGCGCTGAGATCCCTTTGTATAACGGCACCCTGATTAATCGTCAGCAGACAACCGCTAAGTCACGTGGTCACTCTTCTAGGGATTTCAATCCCAAGTCCTGCCGATGAGAGTTATTTAGCTTAGGGACCGAGAAAATAAAGACATGAAATATGTCAAATTAAATTGCCAAAATATGTTCAATATCGCAGCAAAAACAATTACTTGAACCCCTATATGAAAGTAAACTCGACCGACGCCTTGTCAATTTCCCACGTGCAACACAATTTCCTCGTGTCATTTGAACCGTTCCAGTGCTGTTACACATGTTTTCAGTCTGATACATAACACACAAAAAAACACCCCACACAAACATTTTTATACACTGTCAATATTATTTATGGCACTTCCAAAGTACGACTTAAAAAACGTTTTCAACAGTTTACAGGTCTCATGACACTGGCGAAGTTGTAACTATGTTGCAGTTTAGAATCATTATCTTCCCGAGGCAAGAGAATCAACCAGCTTGTTTATCAAAGTCTAAATTAAAAAAACTAGGCTTTGATACAGGCCAAAGTTGACACGCTTGCCTCGGGAAGAAGAGGATCACAAGATAAGCGAAATTTGACGTGTATTTGAATCACAGTAACGGAAAACAAAATTAAAAACAATTAATGCGAAGCTGAACTGCTTGGGATATTTTTTAAGAGGACGCCTTCATGGGACCTTTATTAACCATTAACGAAGTAGGATTCACTTGATATTATTAAAAATCCTTTGCTGACGTCAGCATTTTGACAATTCCCGGAGGTGGGGTTGTCAGTCTTGGCACGGATCTAGTTTAATGATTCGGTGTGCATTTCATCGGGGTTTTTTTTTCACAAGGCTGGGGCGAAGCGAGGATATTCGTGTACCGGCGAGCAGTCAACTTCAATGACTTTTTCCAAAGTGTGCAGAGACGCAAAGACGAGTTCAAGTGTCTAAACATTTAGATAAGAAACAACGCTGCTGTATTTATTCGTGCAAGGGAATTCGCAGGGCTTTCCCCAGGAATGTGGACGAAGTCCGTCAGTGTAACGACATTTCAAGAATACATTCTCGTAAAAGACGTAAGAACGTCAATAATCGCTTTCAGTAGGCTTATTATCGTTAGTTTCGCGGTCATCTGACCTGCCTCCCCTCCAAAGGAAAAGAAAACAAAACACCAGTCGAGTAAAATTCACTTTAAAAATACATTTCTTTGCATTAGTTTGTTTTTACGCATCATATAGATCTAGATCTATCGATGTTGGATTTGGAATTGCACATAAACTTTAAACCTTGAGTGTTGGCGTATTTACTGATTGAATATTGACTTGGTGGAATTCTCGCACAAAAAAAAGTTTCTTGTGATTTTCAAATATCTAGACACTATTTCATTGGAATCTCAATCGATTCGTAATGGGTTAGGTAATTGATAATTTCATTTTCGTATATTACAATCCTTCTTTTGGACGTCAGCCTCGTTTTCATCTGTGCGTAGGGGAAGGTCACTGAACATGTGATAAGAAAAAAACTTTACGTCGTAGGGATAAAAAAAAAACACGATCGAACTGTTTGACCACAAACACTCGATTCCCAGATGGAAATGAATGTTGCAGAGAATCTTCCCAGCAAAGAGTTAAGTACCGAATCGTTGTAATTGGAGATGTGGAGTGTTAGCGAGCCTAGCGACGTTATAGCTGGCATGTCATCATCCAATACTGTCCGCATTTGCCGTCAAGACTGTTCGTTAGTCAATCTGTCGTGATTACGACGCGACACCTTTGTAGTATTACTGACCGACGCATGAGACCCATTGCATCGCCAATGCGTCTTAATATTGTACGTGTTTATTGCTGGAAATGACGTAGGCTGTATGGACCTATGTCACGAATATAAGTCTTTATTCAAATGCCGTAAATTTATTTTGGAGAAATGTTTGTTTGGTTTGAGTATGTGTTTGGAGGATTGTTTCCCAACAGGTATTGCCACATTTTGATCTAAGGAGCAGCAAATTCATCCCGCTGAGTAGCGACCATTTTGATCACCAATGAATCAGATCTCCGATTGGCCACAAATTTGATCTGCTTGCCACTTTGTCTACCTAAAATATATGTTACTCTCTTCAAGATCTACTCTATTTTGGGGAATATTTTTTTATATATACATCCATTTAGAAATCCATGTAAACATATATATATGTCCAATCACATACTCTCAGTCTGGCTCCTTGGAAAAAGAAATTGTTGGCATCTAAATATAGGTTTGACTCCTAAAATATTCATGTCAGTAAGTAACCAAGTAACCACTAGCCTCCCTCATAAAAAGACAAACTTAGAGTGCTGCAGAGGAAAAAAAGTTTCAAAACTGTAAACCCGTGAAGATCCGGGGTTGAATAGGTCTTCAGCAACCCATGCTTGCTGTAAAAAGCCAGTATGCTTGTCGTAAGAGGCGACTAACATGATCGGGTAGACAGGCTCGCTGACTTGGTTGATGCATGTCATTGATCCCATTTGCGTGGATCGATGCTCATGATATCTATAACTGGATTGTGTGGCCCAGACTCAATTTTTTTACAGACCGCCGTCATAGAGCTGGAATATTGCTGAATGCGGCGTTATACAACAAACCAACCAACATAAAATGAATATTGAACGAAGCACTAGTAAAATAGTTATCCCTACAAGGTATGTGTTGGCACAGTTATAGGAGTGGGAGTATGTGTCAGTGTTTAAAATGTGCGAGGTATTTACCACAGACAATGGGTAAATGGTAAATCATGCCAGACCAGAGATCAATCAAGACTAAGTGACTGTTAGTTTCATAACAAGGGCTGGTTACAGTTAGTGAATTACAATTTAATATCACATCAGCATTATGTCAGGGATAATAATAACAAAGACAGCATGATGTGGATATAGGAATGCATAGTTTTCGGAGCAAATCACAAAAGACTGTTCAATATTTCTTTACCAGTTGTTTACTAAACTTTGCAGTGATATCACTGGCCTTTGGCTCGCTGACTTGTTTGATGCATGTCATCGAATTCCAACTGCATGGATCAATGCTCATGATATCAGTCACAGGATTGTGTGTTCCAGACTCGATTATTATCCCCCGCCACGATGTGGAAGGGGGATATAGGAATGGGTGCCATCCGTCCGTCCTTCTGTCCGCCCTTCCATCCTTCCGTCCTTCTGTCAGTCCATCCGTCCGTCACATTTCGTTTCCGGAACAGATCTTGAAAACCGTACCATATTTCTCCACCAAACATGTTACATAGATAGGTCTAGTGGTGAACTGGTGCCTTTTGATAGTTTGGGATTTTTGAAGAAATTATTTTTCAAGTTTCCATGGCAACGACTTTGACTTAGACTGAAAATGGCGGTAGTCCTTGTTTCCGGAGCAGATCTTGAAAACCGTACCATATTTCTTCACCAAACTTGGCACGTAATGTCATCTCGCAGTATTGAATACATTTCCATTCTTGTTGGTAAGTTCTGCATTGCTTGTGTGTCTGTTCCTCCAAAAGTGTTATGGACACGGTTGTTGCATTCATTGACTAACTTCATGCAGAAACACAACTCATTACAAATACAACAGTGTAACTGTTAAACCTGCTCAACTGTATAAACACTGCCTCCTATCCTGTATATATTCTTGTCAACCATACTCTGCACTTCACTTGCTTGATAACGGTGTTAGAACCTACACCGAAATCATCGATCCTAATTGTAATAAAGATGTTGTTTGTCCATTTGTCCCACCCTTACTCATTACAAATACAGTAATAACTTTTTTTTGTGCTGCAAATTAGGCCATTTACAAAAAGGCCCAGTGAACATAGTTCACAGGAGCTAATGCATTGCACACAACCGGACATGTCATATTGGCGGGGGATGTGAGTATTTCATGCTTGTTTACAGATAGAGCTTGAATATTGTAGAGTGTGGATTTAAACAAACAAACTTCTGAAATATTGCTTGCGATGACCAAGTTCATGAGCTTTGAAGCCAGAGTGTAAAATCAAACATTGAGGTTTGGTCAAGCATGTTTAAAGTGATAAAATATTTGATTGTGTTTAGTGGGGAGACATCTGACAACACCATGGAGAAGACGCCGAGGCAAGATGTGTGGAACATGGCCGACCTGGAAGGGATGTTCAGGAAGGTTGCTGAAACAAGGAAGGGGAGGGAGAAATTGATGAAGTCGTATAAAAGACTTCGATACATCTACCATCAACTGAAAGAAAGACTTGAGGTTGAGCAGGAGAAGAAAAATACAGGTAAATTATTACTCGGGGTGACACAATATGCTTACCTCTCTTGTGTGATGATCCGGTAGGTATTGCGATACTTCTGTGATGATCCAGTAGGTATTGCGATACTTCTGTGATGATCCAGTAGGTATTGCGATACTTCTGTGATGATCCAGTAGGTATTGCGATACTTCTGTGATGGTTCAGTTGGTATTTCGATACTTCTGTGATGGTTCAGGTGGTATTTCGATACTTCTGTGATTCAATAGGTATTGTGATACATGTGATGATTCAATAGGTATTGTGATACATGTGATGATTCAATAGCTATTGCCTTACGGGGGTACAGGTGGCCAAGTCGTGTAAGGCACTGTGATTCGCTGTGCAGAGTTGCCTCCCTTGGGGCACGCCAGAAACCTATGATTGTGGGTTTCGCCCGGTTCGCCCGATTTGTCAGCACCATACCCATGCTCATGGGTTTCACTGTAGTGGTAAATGTCTGACACCTGCATCACTTCAGGGTTTCCTCCCACATTAAGCTGACACGCTGTAATATAACTTGAATACTGTTAAAAGCGGCGTTGTCCCAACTTACAATGGCTATTGTGTTACCTCTATGATGATTCAATAGCTATTGTGCTACTTCTGTAATGATTCGGCCGGGGATAGAACCTTATATAGCGACATGCGCTACACGTGTGTGTGGCTTCTTGTACTAGTCCATTTAATACCATGCCACAGTTTAACATGAATACCCCACTCAGGCAAGTATAATCAGACCCGACCAGTAACAACAATTACTATCTTTTAACGTCTTTTGGTATGGCACGGGGATTGAAACTCCGACCTTCTGCTTTCCGGGCGGACACTCTACCACTAGATCATGGAGGCGGTCACGGGCAGTTTGATATTGGGAGAGCAACATGATTGATCCAGGTGTTTACCAAAATGCTGGCCTTTGAGATACGATCAAGGCGGGTCCTAATGGATTTGTGGAGTCAGATTTAGCAGTTGTTTCATGATAGGTAGTATGTTAACATGAGCCGAAAAAAGTTTATGAGGCCACATCTTTTCAATACTCTTCAAGTATTTACCCTTTGAATTCACACATGAATACATAGGTCCTACTATCATGTATCCTGTCGTCAGGAGACAATCAGTGTTGCATCAGTGAATTGTAATGCCCTAATGACTACCAGGTTTACTTGCTAAATAAGTCAGGGTCAAAGCTTACGCTTGTGTTCTAAGCAGAAGCCATCCATTCCAAGTTTGTCCTAATGAGTATAAATTTAGCACCCAATTCCAGCAATATTACTTTAAATGTATATTGAATTGATTTTGTTGAAAAACATCACCAATATTTTTACTTGTTTTTTACCTCGCTGCAGGCATTCCAAGTTTGTCCGAATCAGCATAATATTTTGCACCCAATTTCCGGCAATATTACCATGATTACTTGAAATTTTTTTAATCAATTTTGTCGAAAAACATCACCAGTATTTTTACTTTTTTTCGACCTCGCTGCAGGCATTGTCAGATATACAAACAATTAATATTGTATTAATAATATCTTGTTTTGGAGTGGAAGGTTTCCAGATGTTCAGTATGTGCAGTGAAATGACCCAGACAGTGAATCATACTGATGGTGATTGCTATTTTCAAATGAATAATTTCAGACCCTAGGTATCACAAAATTTTCTTTTGTGCCCAGGTTTCCTGCTTGTGCAGTATGTGCATATATGCAATAAGACTTTCATGAAATATCACCTTGATGTGTGGTAGCAGAGTTTCAAAATTCTGGCAATTAGCTAAAGGTCTATATTTGTCAAAAGTAAAAAATATTATAACTGATGTAACTGCTGAGTTGACCTGTATCTTATTGTTACACCTCTATAGAATCTTGCAATTTCTTTGGTTAATTAAGCCGCCTCCGTGGTCTTGTGATAGTGCGTCCGCCCGGAGAGCGGAAGGTCGGGGGTTCGATCCCTGGCCGCGTCATACAAAAAGACGTTAAAGGATTGTACTTGTTGTTACCCTGCCTGGCGCTCGGCATTAAGGGGCTAAAACAAGGACTGGTCGGCTCGGAGTCAGTATACTGTCTGAGTGGGGTATTCATGTTAAACTGCTGCATGGTATCTCAGTGAGCTAGCACTATAAATCGGCATCAGTCCGGACTAGTACAAACAGCCACACACACACACACACGTGCATGCACGTCGCTATATATAAGTGCAAAAATCCTGGACGCGATGTTAAACCCAGTTTCACCTCACCTCACCTTTGGTTAATTATGTACCAAGTGATGAAGCAATGCATTTCAATGTAGACCCCCCAAATCATGTGACTCACTCACTGACCTTGTATATTTACTCGTCTGGTAAGTTACTGTAATGAAACGGGACAGTTTAAAGACCTCATAAACTTTAAAGTGAATTACAGTCTAACAAAACGAATGATTATTCTTGACGAGGTCAATATGCAAGGTCATACTGACCTCGTCAAGAGTACTCATTTGTGTAATGTTAGGACCAATATAGTGAAGGCTTTCATACTTAATTTTAGATTATTGCATCAAAAGCCATTCTAAAATACCTGGGAAGTTGTTTGCCAAGGGAACCTGCTTTGGAATCACAAATGCATCCCTGCAAGTATATGTAATGACAATATTCATCAGGTTTCGACTTCCAGGCTACGATATTGCTGCCTGGGGGAGTAAACCACCAAAAATAACATAAATAAACAGAGTGAGTGAGTTGGATATAACGCTGCTTTTAACAGTATTCCAGTTATATAACAGCGTGTCAGTTTAATGTGGGAGGAAAGCCTGAAGTGATGCAGGTCTCCGACGTTTACCACTTTGGTGAAACCCAAGCACGGGTATGGTGCTGACAAACCTAAAAACATAATCGGGGCGAACCGGGATTCGTACCCACAATCATAGGTTTCTGGCGTGTCCAAGGGACGCAACCCTGCACATCGAATGGCGGTGCCTTAGACGACTGGCGCCACCCGTGCCCCCTCATATAAACAGATAAAGTAGAACTCTAAGATGTCTGAGTCTTCAGTTGCTGTTGGAATTATTCTTTTATCTAAGGCCTAACAAATTATGTTCCTTGTTTATCGATTATATAACTAATATAACTAGTTTTTCCCTTTGCTCGAAAAATAAATAATGGAATAATTAAGACTTTTTTTGATAATTTGATTATTGATTATCTTATTATATCCATACATCCAATCTGGCCCAAAGAATCCTTGATAACTTAAGAATAAGATAAGAAAAAAACATTGGTCTGGCATAGCAAGATTATATACGGAAAAACATTATGTCAAATGGTCCACACCGTGTTTCCCTGCAGATTGATTGGTCAAAACTGGTAATTTGGTGGATTGTGTGTCATTATTCCCAGATCAATCATTGACAAGTAAGGCACCAAAAGGAAAACTTAAATCCCCCAAATATTTTAATTTATATGCTATTTCGTTTCAGGCCAAGAGAAGACAGGAGACAGTCAGGTAAAAGCTGATGACGTGAAGTTACAAGAGGCTAGCGTTGTCACATCAAGACCAAATGATAACACTGATACAACACATCTTAAGGAGCCTCGCAGAGAGCAACCCACTTATGATGGCAAGAACCAGCATCCCCGTGCTTCTGCAGCCCTACATGCCTCTACTTCCAGTGAAGGTCCACACTGTCTACCAAAGGCTGGAAACATTATTCCGGCACACACCGAGGGAAGGAGTTATGAGATAACAGATGAAGACAGTGATGCCGAAGGTGTTCTGGAACACGAGCCTATGATCACCGGAGAGTCGTCAACTGCTTCTGATGTGAGAAATGTTGCAATGCCTCAGTCATCAGTCTATCGCTATGTGCAAGGTGTCAATCCAGGTGTTGTCTCTTTGCCAAATACAGACATGATTGATGTACAAAGTTTATATAAATCATTAGGTATACAAAATGTGTATAATTCTGAAAGCCCAAACGGATCTGATGCCCACCGCACACAGGAGCGGGGTATGAGTAGTTCCTGTTTTCAGGGGCTTAATGCACAACAGGCACCGAAGCAGGGGATGAGTAGTTTCTTTGCTGAAGCTTCTTTAAATGGTTCCAGATCAGATCCACAGATGAATCCAGTGGCATCTATGGACCATGGAGCATCTGTTGTTGCTGCAGACACATCGAAAAATGAACTCAAAAAGATGTTGTTTCCTTGTACAGTGTGTCCCATATGTAACAAGAGCTTCTCAGCAAAGTCAGTTTTGAAAAAACATTTGCTCATTCATTCCAACACGCGTCCATTTAAGTGTGGGACTTGTGGGAATGGGTTCAATTCAAGAAGTTCTCTACAGACTCACGAGAGGCTCCATTCTGGAGAGCGTCCCTATGCATGTCGGTATTGTGAGTTGAGATTTGCGGTCAGTAGCC
This sequence comes from Haliotis cracherodii, assembly GCF_022045235.1. NCBI lineage: Eukaryota > Metazoa > Mollusca > Gastropoda > Lepetellida > Haliotidae > Haliotis > Haliotis cracherodii. The sequence continues at coordinate 367,714 of NW_027266299.1, forward strand.
ACAGAACAACGCATGAACGGACTCACACTAAGGAGCAGCCGTACCAATGCGAGTTCTGTTCACGTCGTTTCTCTCTTAGCTGTTCTCTGCAACGGCACAGACGGCTCCACACAGGGGAGAGGCCACACAAATGCAGCGAGTGTGGCAGTGATTTCAAACAGAAAGAGCATTTGAAGTACCACAAAGCGAAATATCATACTGGCGAGAAGCTGCACAAGTGCACTGAATGCAGTGAGGCTTTCGTATATGCCCAGCAGCTGAAGCACCACAAGGCGAGGGTTCACACGGGAGAGATGCTGTACAAGTGCACATACTGCAGCCAGGCATTTTCCTACCCCCACCAGTTAAGGTCTCACAGGGCTGAAGTTCACATGGATGAGACTCCTTACAAGTGCAGTCACTGTGGGGATGCTTTTAACTCTTGCCAGGAGCGGGACGACCACAGAGACAAGGTTCACACTGGTGGGAACCCCTACAAATGTGATGACTGTGTTTGCGTGTTCTACCATCCAAAGGAGTTGAACCACCACCGGTTGCAGGTTCATCAGGATAAGACATCCCAAGGACAGTCCGACTTTCCAACTGATGTAGATGTAGATGTAGATTAAGACTCTAAAGTCAGCTTCAGTGTACTTTGATTGGCTTACTGAGGAGGTGCAGGAGAACCAGTAGATGCACTTTCTCTGAAATTACCTCAACTAACAGGTCTGTTTGTTCTTGAGGATAAAGTGTGAATTGCAAGGGACTGACCATTTGATATTGTGGAGGGGGCCTGGGATTTTGTATCGAGATTAGATATTTGCAATCAAACCAGATATCTTTATATTCAAAGCCATGAGCCTGATTTTTTTGGATTGCGAAAAACACCTTGCGCCAATATTTTGTGGCAGGCAATTACTCCTTTATTTTCAACAGTCTCAAGCATGATCGGGCGTTCGGGTAGCCTAGTGGTTAAAGCGTTCGCTCGTCGCGCCGAAGACCCGGGTTCGATTCCCGACATGAGTACAATGTGTGAAGCCCATTTCTGGTGTCCCCCACCGTGATATTGCTGCAATATTGCTAAAAGCGGGGTAAAACATACTCACTCACTCACTCACTCAAGCATGATCATATTTTTCAAGAATCTTCGGGACAATTTATGTTTCTGGACATAACCCATCCCCAAACCGTAAGTATCAAATGATTGGTCTCAGTCCCTAATTGATCTATTTTCATTGTCAAGATGTATTCTGTTTCTGTGTTTTCTTTGCTGGCAGTGAACATGACTTCATGTTTTGAGATACGTGACATGAAATATTCTTGAACCAAAATTCTGTTGTATAAATCGAGCTTGAGAGAGTGTTAGTTCTTGAGAATGTGTGTCACTGGAGATATTATAGCCACCACCAACATCCAGTTGTAGATACCTAGCTAGTGAGGAGTGTTTGTGTTCGTTTTTGAGGATGTGTTGCACAGGAGATACCCTAGTTATTACCAACATCCTGTTGTAGATTGTAGAGTGTTAGTTCTTGAGAATATGATGCACAGGAGAAACTAGCTACAACCAAGATCCTGTTGTAGATATCTAGCTCGTGAAAAGTGTTAGTTCTTGAGAATATGATGCACAGGAGATACGGTAGCTACAACCAAGATCCTGTTGTAGATATCTAGCTCGTGAAAAGTGTTAGTTCTTGAGAATATGATGCACAGGAGATACTGTGCCCATTACCAAGATCCTGTTGTAGATATCTAGCTTGTGAGGAGTGTTAGTTCTTGAGAATATGATGCACAGGAGATACTGTAGCCCAAACCAAGATCCTGTTGTAGATATCTAGCTCGTGAGGAGTGTTAGTTCTTGAGAATATGATGCACAGGAGATATGGTAGCTACAACCAAGATCCTGTTGTAGATATCTAGCTCGTGAAAAGTGTTGGTTCTTGAGAATATGATGCACAGGAGATACTGTGCCCAATACCAAGATCCTGTTGTAGATATCTAGCTTGTGAGGAGTGTTAGTTCTTGAGAATATGATGCACAGGAGATAATGTAGCCCAAACCAAGATCCTGTTGTAGATATCTAGCTTGTTAGGAGTGTTTAGTTCTTTGGGATATGATGCACAGGAGATACTCTAGTTAGAATCAACACCCTGTTGTACATGTTGTAGATGTCTAGCTTGTAAGTAGTGTGAGTATTTAGGGAAGTGTTGCACAGGAGATACTGTACCTACAACCAACACCCTGTTGTAGATACATTGTAACTAGTTGTAAGGAGCGCTTAGTTCTTGGGGATGTGTTGTACAGGCGATACTCTAGTTAGAATCAACACCCTGTTGTAGATACCTAGCATGTTAGTAGTGTTGGTTCTTGAGAATGTGTTGCACAGGAGATCAATACACTATCGCAATATGCTTATTTGTTTCATACATTTTTTATTGTGCTCTGAGCGTAAAACACAGTAGTCTATAGTTTTGCTTGACTGCAGGTGAAGTTTGTGAGAGATACCAATAATGTTCTTCATGCTTGTATGTGTCATTGTGAATGATCAATGTTGACAGTAACCTGCTTTACGTTTGGTTTATTCTCAGGAAGTCAGCTGGTTCATGTAAACTTAAAATGAATACTGTAAACCTTGTCTGCGTGGCGTTAACTTAATGTGTTGATAGTGTTTCTGCTTTTATGGTTGTTTTGATCATGACATGAGAACATTGTCCTGCTGTAAAGGTGGTTTTGGCACGTAGATAGGGACAGTATTTATGTATATATCTTGACTGTTTTTTACAGTATTCTAGTGATGAATTATTATGTTCCTAGAATGACAACAGTGCCATTGTTGTAAGTACAGATTTGACTGTTATTGTTGATGGAATTCAGCATTTTGTAATGTTTGAATGACAATGCCTTGATTGTTAGTGTGGCTTTGTCAGATCGATGGTGACAATTCACTTTTAGGTTTTAGATGACAACTGTGTAAATGTAGTCTTCACCGCACATGTTATCACTGTTTGGCTTATGTGTCTTATCAAATCTTATAGCTATAAAAGTGTGAAGCTGCAATCTGTGGTTTTACGGCGCAACGTTTAAGCTGCACTTGGTGCATGTTGCATCAAAACTTGAAATAATAAAGGTGTCATGCTTGAATTCATGTTTTCTACTGCACAATTCTGACAGTATTTTCCTTTAAATTACTTTTTAACCAAGGTTTGAAGACAGTATCATTCTTGCGAAAGAAAATTTGACTGTTCATTGTCTGGTTGTCTGGTTGTCTGTGACTAAACCCAGCTTTGGTTTCTCTAACAATTGCTCACCGGTTTCCAATCTGATTTTAAGCATGGTGGCCACTCTTTCATTATAATTCAGATGATCTACAGAACCTTGTGGCTCTATTTGTGTCTTGGAATGACATCAGTCTATTGCAAACTAAAATGTTAAGTTTTTAATTTGGTTTTATGTGTCTCTGGACGTGAAGAGTGTCCTACTTTTAACTATTGTATGCACTGTCCAAAATTGTCTGTGTTCTCTACTGTGGATGCCTGATCTTTCTCTTTCAGGCCTTTCATAGTTTATAACTTTGTTCCTCAATTGTTTCTGAAGGTCTTTTATTGGTGGACAAAAATAAGTAGAATAATGTTTGAAGCAGAAGTCACAATGTGTCCATTGATATGCATATAGATGTAAAATGTCTCTTCATAGTTATCTTGGGGGCGGTCGGGTAGCCTAGTGGTTAGGGCGTTTGCTTGTCACGCCAAAGACCTGGGTTCGATTCCCGACATGGGTACAATGTGTGAAGCCCATTTCTGGTGTCCCCCGCCGTGATATTGCTGGAATATTGCAAAAAGTGGCGTAAGACCATACTCACTTACACTCACTCATAGTTATCTTGTTTATCTTTAGAAAAGTTCTGAATAATGTCATGATATTGTCTAGTATGTGTTTATGTGTTGTTGTAATGGATTTGGTTATATATGTTGCTGTACAGTATTTTCGGTAATAAAGGTTAAACCAGTTGTCATTGTTGATCATACAAGATATGATTGAATTAAATTTACCCAGCTGAGAAAAATGGGTAAAACTTAAGTTTGTCATGCAACAAAATCATTAAAGTTATTATTCTCACAATATGTACCTTTTTCCTTTTTAAGCATAGCTGCCATGGCAACAGTAATTGCAATAGTGAGCTAGGTTTTTGTAGGAAACAACTTGTCCCTCTGGATTTTCACTAACAAACTAGTGGTTGTGTCTGTCCCTGTAGGGTTTTACAAAGAAATGTATGTTTGATAAGCCTTTAGCCATAGAGCAAATATCCACCCTCTCTCAGGAATTAAATCATTGATCCGGAAAGGTAGCTCTACAGTCATATAAACAGGATATAAAACCAGCAAGAAGATGATTGATGACGAGGGCGTGTCAGACAGTTTTTTGACTGATGACGAGACTGCTCAACCGGGTTTGACGAAGCTCCCTTTGCCAACTTTGGCTAACCATCCCTCGGGCGAGAATGTTTGCAAGGTTCTTTCCACTCTTTAGGATCCCCCCGAACCTGCTTGCTCTTCACTTTTGTCCATGGTCACTCTTGCTTCGACGATGCCTTCTGAGATTCGGGATATTTCCTTGTCACCCTCTTCTTCGGCCATTGACAATCTGAAGCATGTTTCGTCTGAGGGTATTCCACGACTGTGACTTCCATAGAACCCGCTACGGTCATGTCTTCTATACCCTTGTTTACGTCATCAGCTCAGTCGTTACACTTGTGAGAGGTCTTTAGATTTATCTTCAGACTCCTCAAACTCCTCTACCGATCACCCCTCCCATGAGTCTCGATCTCGAGAGGGCTGTCTCACAAAGGTCGGCGATTCCCCGATCAGGTTCATCTTACCAAGTCTCGGGTAACGGCGGGAAGCTTCCTCCTTCAGTTCATGTGTTAGACTCGAATCAGCAATCTTTGAAGGTTCGACCCCAGGATCGGGATAAGCGAATCTCCCAGACTCGCCATACTTCTAAGGTCCGGCGAAACGTCAACGGACAGGCACTCATTGAAGACTCAGCCTTCTTCCAAGGTTTGACGAATCTCAAAGGATCGGTATAATACCATCGCTTATCACACGATTGGGAATACTATCCACAGCATTTCCTCCATGGCGACGATATTCTTATGATCCTGTCTACCCGGAATACCGTCCTCGACTGATCAATGCTCCCCTCCTCGTCGCAACTAAGACCCTCGTTGATGTTAGCAGATGTCCTTCTCCTAGTAGCATGCATGACGCTTCTCCTCCTTCAAGCCACCCGGGTTTCCCGTCTCCTCCTCCGGTTCGACGTACTCCTGCCGTGATTGTACAAGATCCCTCGGTGACTTTACATTCCTCCACTTTCTACAGCGCGAAACCCTACTGATGTAACCACACAACAGCCTTAGTCTCTTTTACAGACTATCTTCCTCAGAGCTTTGCCACTGCAGACCCGGCCTCGGCCTTAATTTGGGTCACGGGTCAACTCAAGCTCCAAGAGAGCTCTTCAACTGAGGATACTTTTCTCTCCTTTTGTTGTTCATTGGGCTTATATTACCCTCCCTCCCAAGAGGTGATAGCTTCTAATTTGGACAGTTTTTTAATCTTTCTGTCGATTACGCCATCGATTACAGTCTCCGCGATTTGTGTTGACGGGTACGAATGGCACGTTTATGACGAAAGATCACTATTCGAAATTGCCCCGAAATTGGCGGGTTTGCGAAAAAAGTGGTTCTAAAACATGGCATTAAACAATGGTTACATGGTTAATGGTAGATTAGATACTGCCGTCGAAACTGTCCTTATGTATCAAAAATGTTCTTGGTCCTTGTATGCCGAATCGCCAAGTCTTGTGAATGCTACGTGAATGCTACGTGAATGCTACGTGTGTGAGTGTATCTATCTGCTTGTAAAATAACTTCCTTGGTTCAACCTACAGACCTTCCCAGGTCGCATGTGAATTTTATCAATGAATGATATTGAGGCCCACAAAGGAATTTGATTTTTTTCAATCAAAGTCCTCTGATTAATTTATATTCATTATAATCGCCCTGTAACATAGCAATAAGTACGATTTCGACTATATCATAAGCATGTGTTTATGAATCACCGTGAAATAGTTATGATACCAGGTGTTCGCGAAAAGGTAAGCATATCCTTCCCCACCGGTGACATCCGTCACAAACACATGCAAAGGCAAGTGAATAGTTCATCTAAATATACGGGAAGAAAAACGATATGATACAAGTCAAAATAGAGAATTGCATCTGATATATTTTTTTATCACTTATCAAAATTGGAAATGTGAGCAAATGAGAGAGTGGAAGAGTTTGGTTAAACTCCCATAAATGAAAATTAAGACATGCATATGTTCTTGGAGGAAATGTTGAAAATTGTGTAATTTCATTTTGCGATCTGATCAGTCACGTTGTCATATGTTGATAATATGTCAAAGTCCACATTATGAACACGAGTTGTTAGTTTTCATTTCTAGTCTAGTGGCTGTACATGTAGTTGTCACCGTATCCCACTTGCGTAGATCGAGGTTCATGATGTGAATGATTGGATTGTCTGGTCCAGATTCGATTATTTCATACCGCCGTAACATAGCTGGAATATTGCTGAGTGCGGCGTTTTACAAAAAAACAAACAACCAACCAAAATGTAGTTATACTGAACAGAGAGTGTTTTTACTTTGATTCTTCAAAGGTGCCTTCTCCTTTATGGGGAAGTATAAAAATAATTTAAATTTCAAACAATAATTGATGTATTTTTACTGATAACTGAAACACATATTTACCTCCCTTCACAGATACTTACTTTTTTTAATTGATTCATCTGTTAAGGATCCGCTTGATAAAATGAAAATGACAGTGAACAACGATGTTTCTGGAAGTGTTTTTTTCTGCAATTCCAAGATGGAAGTGGCCTTTATTTGAAATACTTTGTACAAAGAAATTAAAAGTCCATATAATTGTAAGTCATCGTTTGGCAATGACTGGGAATAAGTTGGCAGGTAAGGAAACACAATTTATTTTGAATTGTTTAAGCACGGCGTACACGTAAACCAACTACCGTATTCGACGTAATAAGCGCCCCGCTCTAATAAGCGCCCACGGCGATATTTGCTAATATATTGGCTAGTGAACAATCTCAATCAGCACCCCTCCCGATGGATCAATGTAGACAAGACTTAATCATTCGTGTATAATACGCACTCGTGTGTTCTTATGGGCAATTAAGTTCTGGAAAAATATATCTGTCGTGTATAATACGCACAGACCTTTCTTTTGTATCATTTCAGGCTGTCAGCATAAACCACGAAATTTACGATCTTTCAACTGTTTAGAAGCCCCTTGAGAGCGCCCTAGGCGCTTATTACGTCGAATACAGTATGTGTCAAAAGCAATGTCTATGGTTGGGAAGAAGATAAATGTCATGGTTCTCGATCTGCCATACATCTTAAGACCGCCTCCGTGGTCTAGTGGTAGAGCGTCCGCCCGGAGAGCGGAAGGTCCGGGGTTCGATCCCCGGCCGCGTCATACCAAAATACGTTAATAGATGGTACTTGTTGTTACCCTGTTTGGCGCTCGGCATTAAGGGGTTAAAACAAGGACTGGTCGGCTCGGAGTCAGTATACTGTGTCTGAGTGGGGTATTCATGTTAAACTGCGGCATGGTATCTCAGTGGGCTAGCACTATAAATCAGCATCAGTCCGGTCTAGTACAAGCAGCCGCACACACACGTGCATGCATGTCGCTATATAAGTGCAATAATCTTGGACGCGACGTTAAACCCTATTTTTACCCCACCTCACCATACATCTTAAGAGGATCAATTTCTAAACTACATATCTGATATTTAACGGCTAATAAACTGGTTGGTACTTTCGCAAAAAATCTTCTTCGTCGAGCTATGTACATAAATTCCCCACATTCCAAAAACAAAACCCAGCAAAAATATAAATATATAATGCATTTAATGAAACAGAAAATAATGTACTATGTTCAATTCATGAGCTAAATACGGACTTCGGGGAGTCCATGATAAACCCAAACGCACTCTCTCATGATACTGCTACGGGAGTTGATAAGATTCTCTTAATCGTGTCTGGAAACTCTTAAAAATGAAATGGAAGCTGCCTTTTAGGTCGTGGTTACTGTTCCTAAACCTGGACGGGATCAACCGATCTTCTTAAACTTCACCCCTGAGTTTTGTCTTCCGTCTCCACCCTGAACTACCATACGTTTAAAATGTATACGATTGGACAGCATTGCTGTTAACTTTTAACAGACAAGGGGGTTAGAATATCGATGCACTTTGGAAACATATTGGAACAAATAGGTATTTTCGATAAATAAAGTTTGTAAGAAACGTCTTGAAATGGTTATCGACTGATTAATGGACAAGCATGTTTGCAAAACAATGGACTGCGGTCAATAACCAATTAGTATGATACCTAGAAACCAATAATCTAACTACCAAATCCCTCGGTGGATTCCTACGAACGGAGGCTCTATCGATCATTTAGGTCGTTTAGAAGAAAAAGTAAACACTCTAGGGGTCTGACAGTGGTGTACACACATGTCCATGTGAAATGGTATGTCATCAACCCTTCGATGCTTTCGTAACAAGAGGATGTTTAGGAAAAATATTTTTTATATACAAAATACATTTAAGATTGATATACAATTCATTTTATACAACGTGTTTGCTTGATAGATTTGCAAAACATTCACAAACTTACGTGTTTTGTATGCTAGTTAATCTACTTTTGTAATTGGCGAGCAAGGTATTGGCACCTCCTGCTCAAATATATTTCTGTATTTAGTAATGGTTTCTCTACATGCTACATTGCTAACTTTAACAACCCGTGAAGATCTGGGGTAGAATAGTTCTTCAGCAACCCATGGTTGCCGTAAAAGGCGACTATACTTGTCGAAAGAGGCGACTGACAGGATCGGGTGGTCAAGCTTGGTGACTTGGTTGATGCATGTCATCGATCCCAATTGCGTGGATCGATGCTCATGATGTCAATGAAATTCTACCACTGTTGGGGGATGAATCACATCCTGGATTGCAACCCACACTCTCAGAGTGAGGCACCTACTCGCCAGCACACAAAGTCAGCAATCTAACCACTCAGGCACCTAAAATGTTTCATTATAAACTTTGTCATTGGCCAGCGTGTATTTCTTCGCTCCCAACACCGGCATCGTATCTTTCAGGAATTATTTTTGTTGAAATTGATTTTGTATGTAATCATATCCTAATGTATGATGAAGAAATTACTGACCTCAGATAATTTTTTATTTCCTTTGTTTATGTTGTTATAAGATTTTGCAAACTCGGAACTTCTTTTTAGGTCGCAATTACAAGGGGTGGTGAAACGTCCCTGCTTGTTAGGTTGAAGGAATTTACGTTCCAAGAAATTACATTTGTAATGAAAATAATAAATCCGGTAGACAACTCTGGTTGAGAGAAACATGATATCTCGCTCGACACATGAAATATCCGCTATTTTTTAATATACATAGATACAGGATGTCCCGCAACTGCGACGTGGTTTATTCAACGCCCCCTGGGAGCACAGTCAATAATTTGGAAAGGAATATTATGTGAATCAACCTACCTAGATTCCAAACCGACTGCATATATCCAAGATATTTTTTACACAACACTGAAGAATAAACCTGAATCGTTTTCCTTTGTCAATCGCAATAAAGTATTCGTTCATGGCTTAAATTTTCAAACAGCATGGCATCCAGCTGTACATAATGGACAAGGTGCTCATTCCATTAGACGCGACCGCCTCCGTGGTCTAGTGGTAGAGCGTCCGCCCGGAGAGCGGAAGGTCCGGGGTTCGATCCCTGGCCTCGTCATACCAAAAGACGTTAAAAGATGGTACTTGTGGTTACCCTGGCTGGCGCTCGGCATTAAAGGGCTAAAACAAGGACTGGTCGGCTCGGAGTCAGTATACTGTGTCTGAGCGGGGTATTCATGTTAAACTGCGGCATAGTATCTCTGTGTGCTAGCACTATAAATCGGCACCAGTCCGGTCTAGTACAAGCAGCCACACACACACGTGCATGCACGTCGCTATACAAGTGCAATAATCTTGGACGCGACGTTAAACCCAATTTCACCTCACCTCCATTAGACGCTTTAAATGTCACACGTTGTAGTTAAAGGGAAACCACTCTCACTCTCCGTGTGAATTAACTTTCCTTGACAGAAAAGGTCACGGTCATTGCGATAGCACCTAACATTTTGTTGGTAATGATTGTTGAGCTAACATCTGCTGTTAGGCATACGTCACAATTGGTAAAGTCGATGTTTCAGTGGTGTTTTCTAGGATCTGTTGTTCGTGTCTTGAAAGTAGACCTGAAAATCACTCGTTTTTGTGGTCTGAAATGACAATATAATTCCCAGACTGGCGAATCGTTTTCTTCGACATGCCGTCTTTTGGTCGCCATTGTAACTGTCGTAAGCTCATGAGACGGGTCCAACCATGGTTTACTTTTGGTGGTTAACTTAAGATGACGTAGCGCTAAGACAGCATCGAGAATTCACTTTACTGAGATTTATTTTCGCTACGACACCTTTACGCTAATCTTAGCGCCAAGACAGCTTCGTGAATAGGCAGCCAGAACTATATTCACGGGTTCGCCTGTCACTTAAGGCGCTGAGTGAGTGAGTGAGTTTGTTTTAAAGCAGCTTTTAACAGTATTCAAGTTATATCACGGATAATTATGATATAATGAGTATAAATTAAAGTCATTAGAAATTTCAATCATGTCGGTGGCCATCTTGGACTTTCATCACCACCAGGGTGTGCTGCATACTAGGTTTGAATTATATACGGGGTTGCTGTGATTACTCCTAAATACATTACAATGGTAATTTGTATAAATTGGCCAAATAACTATGATATATTGAGCATAGATTGATATCATTAGAGACTTCAGCCATGCTGGCGGCCATCTTGGATTTTCTACCACCAGGGTGCGCTGCAAACTATATTTGAATTATATAGAGCTCTGCTTCAATTCATTCCGCATGCATTACTATGGATACATGTATAAAGGGATCAGATAGGTATGGTATATTGAGTATATATTGATATCAATAGAGATTTCAAGCATGTTGGCCGCCATCTTGGATTTTCTTCCACCAGGGGCCTCTGCTGAGGTGGATCCATATCCAAAAATATTCTGAATGGTTCAATGTATAAGTGTGCCAAGTTTGGTGCTTTTAACCCAAAGTGCACATTTTTAGCCTCAACCGCCCTACACTTGATTGTGTGTTATCATGACCCAACTGTGTCCATCATTGTTCAAGCTATGGTTTCTGTGTCCCTGATTCATTTATTTACATGCGATCGTCATATTGCTGGAATATTGCTTAGTTGGCGGTACACAACAAACAAACATATGTTGAAGTCATACGGATATGACACATCCGTATCATAAACAGTTGACAGAAGTGTCCGGAGAAAAAACAACATTTCTGTGGCATTTAAGTTATAATTTTATTTTGCATTTAGCGTGTGAAGACATACGTAAGGACACATAGGAATGTTTATGTTGTTTAAGCAACTGCACTACATACATAAATACATGCATTTATACAGCGGCTGTAGTTTTTCAAGGGGTCACAAGTGGCCCAGTCGTCAAAGGTGCCGCTATTCGCTGTGCAGAATTGCGTCCCTTGGATCCGGGGTAGTATAGGTCTTCAGCAACCCATGCTTGCCGTAAAAGGCGACTATGCTTGTCGTAAAAGGCGACTAACGGGATCGGGTGGTCAGGCTCACTGACTTGGTTGATACATGTCATCGATCCCAATTGCGTGGATCGATGTTCATGATGTAAATCACTGGATTGTCTGGTCCAGGCTCGATTATTCTAGACCGCCGTCATATAGCTGGAATATTGCTGAGTGCGGCGTAAAACAACAAACAAAGAAACAAACAAATATAAAGTCAAATGGCGTAAAGTGCCGTGAGACAGAAGTGCGTCTCTCAAGCAGTGATATGTCAAGACTGAAGTATGAAATGATTGTGGCTGGACTTTATCTCCAAACGTTTTAAAGACAGAATTGGTACTATGTGTTAATTAAACATAGCATTCAGATAAACATAATGGAAGTCAAACATAAAACATCTACAGAACAAACAGTGGATCTGGTACTAATCAAACTGATCAGCCAGGTGACAGGTGATGTTGCTGGAACACTTCTCGATGGTGAACTTGGTCCATCCGACTGCTGCTGCTGCATCTGCTGGGTCTGTTGTCAGGAGACAGTTGGGAGCAGCTGTTGGGTGGTAACTGAAACTGAGGCAAGGCTGGGACAGGTGGCACTGAAGACCGCATTCATTGGCGGAAGCAACTGTGAGAGACGTCATCGGTGTGGAAACGTTTTTGTTGAATTCTTGATTGTACTTGGCTTCTGAAAGTAAACATCGTGTTATTCAAAGAGTTAACTAATTCCTAGACGATTAGTTCATTAGCACATTTAAATATATACTTATATAAATAATATAGTTATGACTTCGTTAATCCAGATAGTGAAAGTTAGGGGTGTGGCCGTTCCCGGACACCCAGCCATGAATCTAACTGTAAACTGAGTTTTCCTGTCTGGAACGTATCAGGATTTTGCATCAAAAGAGAAGATTTGAACTTTATATCTTTTATTAAAATGTTTGAGTGTGTTGGGCTGATAGAAATCTGGACATCCGATTTCCGGATTATAAGATATATGACTAAGATGCAATGCAGACTTCAAGCAGGAGAAGACCTTCGGGTGGTGTTACACTTTTAATTAAACACAACATGGCTGAATTGTAGGTAAAAACATTTCGAATAACCGATAACACAAAGTGCCTTTAATGTTGATAAGAATGTGTTATCATATGTCTGTGTAAATCCTGTAGGTTCGTCATGGTATGACGCTGAACCACACAAATGAGATTTATCTTTAATTTTTAAGCATTGCTATCAGTACTGTGTGACTTTGGTGATATCTACATTCTTATTGGTGGTGACTTCAATGCAAGGACGGGTGAGGACAATGATAGTACAGCTGAGATTTGGGGCAGTCAGGACATTCATGTTCTATTTGATTCAGTGAGTTTCAAGAGACAGTCGTGTGACAAAACTGTAAATCACCGAGATAAAACCTTACTTAACTTGTGTGCTGCTTTAAATTGTTTATCATTAACGGTCATTGTGGATCAGATGCAGGCATCGGAGACTTTACTTACCTAAGCCATACTGGGAAAATACTGATCGATTAACTTATTTGTTCTTCGACTAACTTAACTTGTGAGCTGCTTTAAATTGTTATCGTTAACGGTCATTGTGGATCAGATGCAGGCATCGGAGACTTTACTTACCTAAGCCATACTGGGAAAATACTGATCGATTATCTTATTTGTTCTTCGACTAACGTCCATATGTGCCTGAACTTTGATGTCGTATCGAGGGCAGATGCAGATCATTTACCACTAACGTGTACATTTCAGTCACGTGTCCACCATGCACCGTCCGTGCGAGAGCACCATCTGATGGCTACCGTTTTGTTTGGGATAACAGCAAGGCGGATCGGTTTAGAGACAATCTGCTGTCAGATGATATTGTATCCATGTTTGATGACTGTGTAGACCTTATGTTAACTAACATTAATGGAGCAGTAGATTTATTTACTGAAGCAATTTGTAAAGCTGTCGTATGTATGAAACCTAGACACATTAATCGAGTTCATACTCGCAGCCATGGTTTGATAGTGAATGTAAATACTACCGCCATGAGAAAGAACGATTGTTAACTGTTTATAGAAAATGCAAAAGTGATCAGTCGTTGAATGATTTTATATGTGCTAAAAATAAGTTTAAATCTATTATCAGGGAAAAAAACCAATTTATACCTGGATAAGTCTAGTCAAATATTGATGAACAATTTGCGTAATAGTAAGGCATTTGGGAGTAGTTTAAAAAAGATTTCGGGTTCGTTTGTTGTGAAGCCTAATATGGCTATGGAGGATTGGTATGTCTTTTTTAGAAATATTTATATTGATAACGACCAAAAGGAAAATGGCGTTAATGAGCACTATAGCATATTTTACTCCGATTACTCCATTTCTGAGATGTTTGAGTGTATTATTGGGGTACGTCAAGGCTGTGTCTTGAGCCCTTTTTTATTTTTAATGTTTATAACTGAACTAGCAGAAACATAATTAATAATAAGGAATATAATTTAGTGGTAAATTGGGACAAATCTAAAGTGATTGTCTTTAAAAATGGCTGCACGGCTTCAAAGCACGAAAAATGGTATTGTAAGGGTAACAAAATCGAGCGTGCATCGTCATATAAATATCTGTGAATCATATTTTCACAAAAATTGTCAGGGAAAAAGCGCTTTGACAGTTCTAATCTTCAATCCAAAAAAAGATTTTGTTTGGTATTTAAAAATCCCTTTCGATGTTGAATCCTCTCATGCTAGCTGGGTTTCAAAGTTGAAATTATTAATATATATATAATGGGATTTGGGTTTGTCTGGGAAGATCAGTCTATAGATTCTGTTGTTACGGAGTTTATGGCGAGATCACAAAATATGTACCAACAGGACTGACATGCCTCCCTATCGCTAGGCTCAAAAACGCTCTCGTACTCCCTATTTGAACCCATCTTTTGTCGTTGAACCATATAGTGGCTGTATCACTATAAACAAGTTTCATGTGGCTTTGGCAAGGTTAAGATGTGGCTCACATCGTCTAAAAATAGAAACTGGTTGATACGCGAGCATGCCAAGAAACCAAAGTGTGTAGCTGGTGGTTATGTTGAAAGTGAATAACATTTTCTATTGATATGTAGTGCATGTGAACACATACGGCAATTGTATGTTCCCAAAAAGAATTATATCTTTCCTAGTTTACTCAAATTTAACATGTTATTGAAAACAATTCGAATACTTCACAAAAAATGGGAATTATTTTTTTCTTTGCTTATAATTTGAGGAAAGAAATGTTAAAAATTAGCTGTAGCACCGTTGTTACATGTAATGGGCCGATGCCTATGCTTCGTGAATAAATGAAAAAAATGAAAAAGTTTATAGATTGATGAAGAAAGGTGGATAGCTAGTTAAACGCATGTTCGAAGATGAAAAAAATATATTACCACTTCTTTTCAGTGGCGTGCCTTCAACCTCAACTTCCGAAACAACTAAAAACTCAGTGATGTTTCTCCAGACCCTCACGAATCTCACTGGTCGAGGGTGGGAACAGTTGAACGTGAAGGTTTCTCCTCTACCAACTACTCCTGGACACTGGCCGCAGACAAAGATTTCCACATCCGAGCAGTCGAAGCTGTCATCAACAGACACACCCACGTACGCTCTTTCCAAGTTTTCACCTATTTAATGAACGATTTACAAGACATTTCTTTAGGTTGTCAATAAGTACAATTTTTGGAAATATCTTTGATCGGGTAGCATTTGTTTTCTACAGTAGCTGATGGGAGACCACAGTAAAACATAAAGAAAAGATATTTGGGCAGGAAGACGTATATGAAAAACCTTCATCAGTTGACGGGGCGGTCGGGTAGCCTAGTGGTTAAAGCGTACGCCCGTCACTCCGAAGACCCGGGTTCGATTTCCGACATGGGGTCAATGTGTGAAGCCCATTTCGGGTGTCCCATGCCGTGATACTGCTGAAATATTGCTAAAAGTGGCGTAAAACCAAACTCACTCACTCATCAGTTGACACAACAACGTGAAATCTCAATATATGCTACTTATCAAACAGCTGTTACATGAAGGTCGAATTGGTTATATTCACCCAAAGTATAATTCTATGTTCCAATTTAGAGTACAACAGTTACTTATCAGTGCTAATTACAACACCCCCCCCCCCCCCCCCCCCCCCCCGCCGTTTGCCCAGTGACCGTTACCAATTACTTGTCTATGATAACTTAAGTGTTGGCTTCCATTGTCTATTTCTAATCACCCATCAGCATACATACATACATACATACATACATACATACATACATACATACATACATACATACATACATACATACATACATACATACATACATACATACATATATGCTCTCTGCCTCATGGCATTCATTCACCTGATGAAGGAGTAAGCACATACTCCGAAACCTTGTCTTCCTCATAATAAAGAAGTTGGCATCCATATATTCTCTTCTTTATTTAAAAAAATAATATTATATTAAAAAAGTGCATTCTGAAAACGACTCACCAAAACTCCAGGTAACGTCACTTGTGACTGAGATGTTATGGACAGTATAGTATCCCTGTAGATCTCCCTGCCAGACGGGAGTTACATTGGACCATGTTCTAGCGGGTGTAGATCCGGGGTTCTTTAAACCATCATTGGCATTCTCAGCGTGCCAGTAGACATCACTTAATCTACTGGGCTTTGCTAGCATAATATTCTCTGCCTCATTTACAGAAGTATCTGAAAGTAAATGCATCCACAAAATCACCCAACATATACAATAAGGATTTGGTATACGAGCACCAGTTGATATCTCCATATAGCAGTATAGCCATAATGTTATTTGCTGGAGATTTGATGAGAGAGAGAGAGAGAGAGAGAGAGAGAGACAGAGAGAGAGAGAGAGAGAGAGAGAGAGAGAGAGAGAGAGAGAGAGAGAGAGAGAGAGAGGCTGCTTGTACTTTTCCGGACTAATGCCGATTTATATCACATCAACCATTATCCTAAATAATGTTTGAATAATGAAAATGAATAATGTCAATAACCCGTCTCCCTTAGCCATATCACCAATTTATGTCTTACAAAACAAGGATGAATCGAGATTGTTTCCTCCCACAATCTGCAGACCAATATTTCGCCTGATTTCAGATACCTATATATATACGACTACAGTTTTAAAAGCCCCAATCGCGATTGTACGGTTACAGACATAGATAGATGCAAGCTGCCGTCGCACGAAACGTATTATAATTACCTCCAACCCTTGGTTAATCACTGGAATGTCTGGTCCAGACTCGATTATTTACAGACCGCCGTCATATAGCTGGAATATTGCTGAGTACGGCGTTACACAACCAACCAACCAACCCTTGACTTAGTCGCTGTAAAATCATCCGTTTTCAGATATTATATTATGAAACAGTAAAACAAAAGATGCCATGGTGCGTCTCGTTTTATCCTTTCACTCTCCTTCTGTGTGGTCATGAGAGAAGCGGTGTATGCAGAACACTCTCACACTGGCAGTGCAGTGCACTTCTGTGAAGTGTTAGTGTAACGTCTTTTTGCGCTGTATTTACAAGAACACAGCAGTGTTGGCCAGTCACCATTGACACTCTTATTGATGAACTACGTCAAGTGACTAATATGAAGACTTGTTTCTGTAAAGATTACTAATATTGTATCATATGCTGGTATTACTGAAGGTATTACTGTTAAATTGTACACATGTAGAAACACAAAACATCAACGCCAGGAAAGAACCAGTCCCGAACACCCGCCGAAACACACTCCTCCATAAAGACTGTCCGCTGTTCCTCATTGTTATTATTACGAACAAACTGTTCCCTTCGTTGTTACCATGTATTTGTATATTGATGGCATGCTAGACATATTTTTGCACAGCCCATGGTTAGAAATGTGCTTTATTCCTAAACGGAACAACTGTTTTGCAGGCCCATACGGATCATTCGATGAATATATAATATTACGTGAAAAATGCCATTGTAAATATAAATGCGTGAAAATAATGGTTAGACCCGCTTTCATGTAAGTCTAGATTTTAATAGGTTAGTCTTGTGTTGATATTGTAGTGATCATACGCGACATACAAACGGATATTTGGTGTACAGTGAGGATCTTTCAATGGGTATCCCATATCTGATTGGCTGTGTAGATGTTTCCGTCACAAGGGATAAGGGGCGGTCGGGTAGCCTAGTGGTTAAAGCGTTCGCTCGTCACGCCGAATACCCGGGTTCGATGCCTGACATTGGTACAATGTGTGAAGCCCATTTCTGGTGTCCCCCGCCGTGATATTGCTGGAATATTGCTAAAAGCGGTGTAAAACCACTCACTCACTCCCAAGGGATAACTATTTCGAAGCATTATCAATCATTAATTCAAACATTTTCGTTTTGAAAGGAAGTTGGATTAAATGACAAATTCCTATTTCTGTCATTTAGTGATTATTAAAGTTTTATACATTGATTTTGATCCCAATCAAAGGGTATGTCAGCTCCATTTCATTTTATGTCTTTAACTTGCATTACAGACATACATAAGCAGAAGCAGCCCAGTCCCCTCCTTTTAGTGAATGTCCCAATATTTTCCCACTGGCAACATTTACCACGAGCCTTTTGACATAAAAAACAGGTGACAGCTGCTGGCCTCACTGATACCTATCAATATGTATCTTCATATGCGTGTAGCTACGTATTAACATGTAATATGCATTTTTCATTTAATTACATCATTTCTGGAATTAACAATACATATGCTCCTTGTAATACAACGTCCTTAACATACCTTTATAAGCAGTGAAACAGCTTGATATATTATCCCAACTTAGAAATCATGTGTATAAAGTTTCGTCACAATATCATCAAATGCGAGAACAATTGTTGCAAATGTAGGTAGTGCTACAATGGTGATCATCAAACAGACAAAGCATTCTGAATGAAATTATTATTAAAGTATGTTCATTGAGTAAATGAGAGAGGAAATGGAGTTGGGAAAAACCCATTCTGTACCAGCCAGCTGTAGTTGTTCCCACTGACAAGGCCTCAAATAACATAACCATTACATGTAAAAATCACCACATTCATTGTCTGATCAAAGAACTTGGTTCAAACAACTTATCAACTTATGCCACACATAAGGCCTATATGTTAACTGGGGAAGAAAACTGCTCAAACCATGCATACTATCAATTTTGACTTGACTCTAAAACCTGAAGACGTGTTCATTCTTCTTTTGTACCGGATTCCATAGCTACCTAAGAAATCCGCACAAAGAGAGATATTTTGCTGGGTCCAGGAAATGTACCACCAAATCCCTGTCTCAAAGACTAACCATAATCCTCAATTCAATCATGAAAGGTCTTTCATTATATTCACAGAAAGTATTTGAGACAAGTGGAAGTGGTCACTAAGTTTTGTAACAAAAGCACCATGGATCAAAGAATGTAAATACGTTTTTCCATACGTTTGTCATGTGGGATAGTGATGCTAAAAGTTTTTTGCTCAAAGCAAAAAAAATGTTTTGACAAGATGGAACTTGTTTCCTTTCTGAGATTGCAAAAAAAGTCAGGGAAAACCTTTGAGTTTGTAAGAATCGCATGGTATTAATATATGTAATCAGTGGAAGGGGATCGGCTATTCGACCATTATTGAACGGTATGAGATCAGTGATATACCAGAAGATTGTTTTAACCCCTTGGTCAGAATCCCTTGATTTGACTTTACCAATCAGAATAGAAATTCCGATTGATATGCATAAAGAAACACAAGCCAGCCGGCGAGCATGGAGGTGCTATAAGAAAGCCATCATCTCACATATTGTTTTCTCAGAAAATTTCGGATGATATTCTGTTTCTAATTTTGAAGAATTGTCCGGGAACCTTTAAGATAAAGACGTAACTATACCTATGATAACCACGTCTGGTGACAAATGCCCCATGAATCAAGCAATAAAGTTTGTCTTGTGGGATAACGATGTTGAAAGCTGAAACATTATAATCTTGTGACCCAATTGAATTTGGCTCTTTTTGAGATTGCAAAAATTGAAAAAAATCCCTTGAGTTTTTGAGAACCCACATGGCATTAATGCCACTTGTCTCAAATACTTTCTGGGAAAAAGGTCAAAATACGTTCTTCCTTGATTGTATCAATGGTTGTGGTTGATAAGTGAAACACGTATATGGTTGTTAGAACCGGGAAACATACCTTGCAGAAGTAGATAACAAAGAGTGAACAGTAGATTCCTGGCACTTGGTGTCATCGTGATTCCACTTCGTTTCTGAGCAATTGCATCCTGCACTGATCATTGTTAGTGGGTTCCTTGTGTATATATTTGTTGCCAATGGAAGTCTTTGTGCATAATAAAAGACCACCCCAAATCAATGATGATGAACATTTATCCACTTTGTTCGCTTGTGCTTTTTTGCGTAACATTGTATATTGATTGAAATATGTCTAATGGCCGTGTCCGTTACTAAGGAACGCCGATGACACTGGTTCTTATGAAGAATACTGGTAATTGTTTTCTGATCATTTAAAAATACAAAGATTTCGACGGCAATATGATGGCCTGAGCAAGATTCGAGCACATTATTATTATATAACATTCTACATTGGAGGGGCATCTGTGGGCCGTTACTTCCATGAAACATAGAAACATACACTTTCAAAACCAACTGAATCAGAATTCTTTGTCAAGTATATGTCAAATGCTGATGACCCATGTAACACTGATATTGAAACGACTGTACAGTGAGAACATTGGTGGAAACTCGGGGCAACAATTGAAGGTAATAGACTATTACGAACATCTCCTTCATCTTTATGTCAATGAAAATATGACCCAGACAGATATAATAATATCATTCACAGCCATCCCTTGGGCACGCCAGAAACCTATGATTGTTGGTTGGAATCCCGGTTCGCCCCGATTATGTTTCTATGTTTGTCAAGACCAAACCCGTGATCGTGGGTTTCACCGAAGAGGGGTAAACATGTGAGACCCGCATCACTTGGGGCTTTCCTCCCTCAGTAAGCTGACACGCCGTGATATAACTTGATTACTGTTAAAGGCGGCGTTAAACCGCTCACTCACTCACTCAGTATTGACGCATTTTGGTATGAACAGCATTACTTCTGCTCCCAACAGGCACATTACGGTTTAGCAATGCCTATTCATGTAGCTAATGAATACTGCCATACTGTCATTATCAGAAGATAAAGGAGTTTCGCAATCACCAGACAAGGTGAAAGACAATTTTGTTTTGGCTTGCATTTTTTAAGTCAATGTTGAATTTGTGTAATCTGATGACAATGGAGGCCCCCGACTACTGAAAGATGCAATGACGCAATGAAGGCAAGCAATAATCAGTTACGTATGCCCTAGAAATCATATCTTTGTACATCAGCATTGCACTCCTTCTGCTAGAAAGCAAATGAAGAATTATATCCACTGTTTATAAACTCGAAAGGGACACACATGGCATACAGATTTAGAACAACGTGAAAAATGTGAAGCCAACAATTGAAACCGATTTAGATATCACAAAGCAAACAAGTGCTTTACCTGCAGTGTTGAATATTTCTGAAACTTTGACCGGAAGACACGTTCGTGTGCGTCGTCAACGTCATTCTGAGCAGCAGAGCATACCGAAAGACCTCAGAGAACTACATTGTAATTCTATTTAAGAAGCAACCTGAACGATTCCATGATTTCATCCACAAATGAGATCCAAATGCATATAGAGCATTTTCATGCATGGATCAAACACCAGAGCAATATGAATTTGCAACTGAACTTGGAACTAAGGTAAGTTACACCTACCCTTGTGTGTGCTTTAGCAAACATACACAAGGACAAACTACAGTTAAGACGATTTATTTTATTGTCGGATGGGACATCTTACACAACAGAAGCATCATTACTGATCCTCCATCATCCAACAGATTCCCAATATCATGGAGCAAGGTTCTAGCATCTTCACTAGTGGTCACACTGTCCAGGCAGTTGTCGACATAGAAAGCTTCCATAACAGATCTCTTGACATGTTCTTTGCCCGACCTGTGGTTCTTTACATGCCTCTTAAGGGCGTAAGTAGCGTATACTGGACTGCACGTTGTTCCAAATGGCAGTACTTGCCATTCATAAATGTCTGGTTCACCATGACATCTCATGTCACGCCACAGTAAACGAAGAAGTGATCTGTCCCTCGGCAAAAGTCGCACTTGATGGAACATAGCCTTTATCTCCACAGCAATGGCTAACAGAATGCTGTCGAAATCTCAAAAGAACTCCAAGTAGGGATGGTTCCAACTGTGGTCCCGATAACAATTTCTTGTTCATAAGAGCAAATAAATCATAAGATTTATGTTCATAAGAGCAATTAAACACCAACCTGTGTTTATCATTCTGTTCCACAACATGATGAGGCATGTACCATGACTCGGAAGTCTTCCTGTCTTCCTCGTCACTAATAACTTGTACTAGTCCATCATCAACTAACTTGTGAACAAGATCCCTGTGAATTTCTGCCCTTGCTGGATGATTCAATAAACGGCGCTCCATACGTTGAAGTGTTGGGATCATATCTTCTTTTGAAGCCTCAAACACTGTGTCAACGAATCTCAACAATGGAGTTGCATATCAGTAAACACCATTCATTTCCACTCTTTGAGTGTCAGTTTCTAGCAGGCAATGTTATCCTGCTTTGACCTTATCACATCCTTCTTCAGATAAGGCATCACATCCATTTTCCACAATACCTGAACGTCACTCATGAGACTAGTATATTCCACCTCAGTGAATAATACTGTTTGGGTCCTAACTTGCTGCTGTACATTGTGTGTTCCTTGAAGTGACCAGCCCAGTCTGGAATGCACAGCGATTGGAGAACCACTTGGTCCACTTCTAACTGGCTCTTGAGGTACGATCAGTTCGGCCAAGTCTGAACCAATCAGGATGACTGGTTTAGCATTGTCAATATGGAGCACAGGTAAGTCTCTGTTTCTGGAGTTCACCCTCTGGGTATGTATATTCAGATAAAGACAAGTTGCTCGACGTGAAGGCATTTAGCACATTGTATCTTGTTTCTGGCATATCCTTTGCAGATACCTGAAGATTCACAGACTGTCCACTACACAGATATGGTCTTGACCTTGACCTGTTGACCCTGTTGTCTGCCATTTGAAGCATTTTGTTGAGTGTAGAGTGTTGATGCAGAACTTGTTCCTTACTTTGTTGTCTAGAGACAACTGTTCGTGGAAACATTCGCTTATCAGACTTCATGGAGTCACTCCTTGGCACTGCTTAATGAGATAATCTCTTGGCCCTTGATTTTAGCTGTAACCACTGGTCAAGGTGGGTCAAATTGTATGTTGCAGTAGAACCAGAATCATACAGTCCCTGTTTGATACAGTACTCTGTAAAGTTATCACGCATCCCATGTGGAAGCTTGGTGATCAGAGCTGACACATGTGAAGCACAATACAGTTCAGCTCCACTCTGCATGGATTTCAACATCCCAACTAACGACTGTATACGTAAGGCAAAGTTCTCAAAGGCATCATAATCTCCAAACCTAATTGGTGGACTGTTAAGCAAGGCACTTATCTCACTCTGAATCAGTTGGCCCGCACTACCATATGTGGGTTGCAATTCCTTCACAGCTTTTGTGTAAGGAATAAGGTGAAACATGAAGGCCTCGGCAAGCTGTCTTGGTTTATTACCAAGTTTATCCAATAATAGTTGATACTTGTAAGTTTCTGTCAGGTGAGGATGGACATCAACTAGTGTCTCAAGTGCCATCTCCAGTAAGATAAAGTCTTCCTTACCACTATTGAATTCTGGTAGAGTAGGTTTAGGAATTGCATACACAGATGAAATCAGCATGGCATTCATTGGCAATTCAACACTGGGAACATCTCAAGCAAGTGTGGGCTGAGGTACAATAGCAGGTGATTGACTGACATGGGAATCATGATTCTGTCTAGGTGCAAACACATCAGCACTTGGACGGAGAGTGTGATTGTGGTCTACATATGAATGTTTAATTTCACGCTTGATATTTCTATCAGTGGTTGGTTCACCTTGGTCACTAAACTGCGTTGGGTATGTTACCTCAATGTTAAGTTCCCTGGGATAGGATGTCTCACTGACTACTGGCTCCTTTATCCTATCACCACCGTCTATCATTGATAAAATTAACTTTGCTTGTTTATACCTATTCTCAGCTTCTCTTAAGTTTCTTTCTTTAGCAACCTGTGACATCCTACTTTCCTTTTCTTTCTTGATAGTTCTCTCTAATCTCTCTAGCTCATGTCTAGTTTCAGATGGTTCATCCTCCATATGCTTAATGTGAACAGCTATGTCTTTATCTTTGATCATAGGTTTCTGGCGTGCCTAAGGGACGCAACTCTGCACAGCGAATCGCGACGCCTTAGACGACTGGGCCACCCGTGCCCCCAGCAGCACTTTAAAAGGTTTTAAAGTGTAGGTTTTTTATTGCCTGGCACCTGCGTCAATCGAACAGTGACAGTTCAAACACATGCCAAGATTAACAGTAGTGCAAAGAAACAACCTCATAGGCCGCTTGCAGGCAGGGGAATCCCGATCAGCTGTAGCCAGGGTTTTCAATGTAGCGCCCAGCACCATCACAAGGCTATGGGATCAATTTCAACAGCGTGGGTCAACTCGTGATCGGCCAAGGTCGGGACGATCAATAGTAACCACCCCCACCCCTACATCCGACTGCGCCACCTACGACCACACCCACCACAACCGCATCCCAAATACCCGGACTGCGCAGAATCTCCGACCGACCGTACGAAACCGTTTAAAAGCAGCAGGTCTACGAGCAAGACATCCTGTTCGAGGCGTCATATTGAGTCGACAACATCGTCAACAACCACTGGATTGGTGTCGTCAACATATAGTATGGCCTCAACTGCGATGGAGAGATGTCTGGTTCAGCGACGAATCAAGATTTCTACAGACGTCGGGGAGAACGTTACTGCCGGAAGCTGCATGCAGTATGCATATGTTTGATGGGGTAGCGTTATGATGTGGGCGGATATCTCTCATCATGGCAGGACAGGTTGTTCTATATCCAGGGCAATCTTACGGCTCAACGATACATCAACGAAATTCTCCTACCACACGTCCTCCCAATTGCAACCGACGGCAACGGTGTATTCCAGCAGGACAACGCTCGACATACAGCACGGATCACAAGAGTCTGTCTACACAACAACAACGTTCTACTCTGGCGTTATTGATGGTAGCTGACCTTTACCTTGGACTTTTCCTATGTATCGATTACTGAGCTGACTAAAATCACCAATTGTTCTCTCCACAACCTTTTGGCTCAATACCTTGTACGGTTCCTCATATAAATGTATGTTCCCGCCTCACACAAATCTGGCTTTGCGTTTCGATTTTTGAAGAGTAAACATTGAAAGACGTTTTGTACGTTTGGTCATAGTAGAATATCCTATCTACCCTCATCCTAGTGTACATGCAATGAGTGCAGACTAAAACGATGACACCGTGTATTGTAAGTGAGTTGGGTTTAACGCCGCTTTTAACAGTATTCCAGTCATATCACGGCGTGTCAGCTTAATGTGGGAGGAAAGTCCGAAGTGATGCAGGTCTTAGACGTTTACCACTTCGGTGAAACCCACGAGCACGGGTATGGTGCTGACAAACGTAGAAACATAAACGGGGCGAACCGGGATTGGAACCTACAATCATAGGTTTCTGGCGTTCTTAGGGACGCAACTCTGCACAGCGAATCGCGGCGCCTTAGACGACTGGGCCACCCGTTCCCCCCACCGTGTATTGACTGACAGTACGAGCATGGTGCAGCACTTTATGCATTTTTTAGCATCTCTATGACACATACTTACACATCACGTTCATCGATGATACATTAATAAGCTCTCTTGGTCACGTTGGCAGTTATATATAATCATATCTAGTGTGTTTCTTGAATGTGTAATTGAAATGTATTTGTGATAACAGAAAGAATCAGTCATTTTCTGAAGCACTGAAATGTCAAACTAGTGAGACAGACATGAGATCTATCTGGAATTCAATCTGGTCACCCTGGATGGCGTTTCGTTTATGTCACTGTTTTGTCGGAGTGAGTGAGCTGGGTTTATCGCCGCTTTGAACAGTAGTCCGGTTGTATCACGGTGTATCAGCTTAATGTGGGGGGAAATCCCGAAGTGATGCAGGTCTCAGACGTTTACTACTTCGGTGAAACCCACGAGCACGAGTGTGGTGCTGACAAACCTAGAAACATAATCGGAGCAAACCGGGATTCGAACCCACAGTGATAGGTTATGATGTGATTGTTTCAGTATAATACAGCTTTTTCAAGCGTGAAAGATTCGAATTATATAATGGCTTTACATCGAATACGGTTCGCCTTTCAAATGTGGTACATGTCACGGAAATATATTTTAATATCCCGTGAATTCAAGATTTAAGAAGAAAGGTTCAAAGAATTTATTAAATCATACACGAAGTGTAGTAATTCGTTAATGGTGTGTGAGTAAACGCGCACCTGGTGCATCGTTACACATCATGAAACGTCCAATAACAGAACAAAGGAATATAACACCTATTGTACATGCAGCTCATGAAAGTATGCATATACACAGTTCTTGGTAATTAACCTGTCTGTATGAAATTACCATAATGAATATGAACAGTATGTACACTAATTTCTGATACACTGTAATGTATTTCAAAAGTCAGAGGTGTTTGAGTGAGAAATATATGTGATGTAACTGTCGCTTCATTAAAGGCAAACACGAAAGATGAGTTTGTAAAACTATTCACTATATAGCGGAGATTCCACTTCCAAAGCACAATGCCGCATTTGCACATCATCAGTTTGTCCATGCGAAAACCAAAATCAAGAAGTCACAACAATTGACTTTTAAACAACAGAAATGTTTAGTGGAAATGATAGAAAATCAGTTTGCGATGTTCCATTTGGATTTAAATCTTCCCTGCAGAACATTAAAACATAGTTCACACAAATCTTCTCCTTGTTATATTGAATAATCAAATGACACTGACACCCGACACTAAATGTTCTACAGATGGTGTCACCAACATTGAGACAACAGTAAGATACATTTAAGTATGGATGGTAAAATGTTTTCCAAAATACATCAACAAACTACCGACATTGGAATTAATTGTTAATTCAACACGTCAAACGATAAATAATCATCAGTACGGCACGCCTGCAGAACACACAGTGGACCTGTAGATGAAGGATCAGCCACAGCTGATGTAACTTGAGCATACATCGATGGAGTACTTGGTCCAGCCGGAAGCTGTTGCTGCATCTTCTGGGTTAGTTGTCAGGAGACAGTTGGGAGCAGCGGTTGGATGGTGACTGTAACTCAGGCAGGACTGGTTTGCATAACACTTCGAACTGCACTCAGAGGCGGAAACAACAGTGAGAGACGTCATCGGTGTTGAAACTTTTGTGTTGAACTCCTTATTGTAATTAGCGACTGAAAGTAAACAGAATCATTAAAAAATGAATGACTATTTTACATATTTTGAATTTTACTTAGCAACAAAAGTTACTGTGACGCCAATTTTCTCAATTGTTGCGGGCAAATTTATGGGAACTTCAAACTTGATGCACCTGGCATCAGACAGCTTACTGAAATAAAAACCACGGTGGTCAAACATGATTGGGTAGAAAAACACATTTTCGTGTGTGATGAACATGCAAGAAACACACTCCATCATTCAAAGATAAGAGAATCGACGCTTGTTCGAAAATGGTCGTTAGAGAGCAATTGAACTGATCGAAGCTGGAACATCCCAATGGGAAATGATGCCCGTTCAACGTGCGAAGAAACACAATTTGGAATCGCTGCCAAAGCTGGCAACCACCAAACCACACTGGGGCTGCTTGATGAGAGAAATCACTTCCAACCAGCAACTGTTACAACCAACAGTATCCGTTGACTTTGCAGATTGTCGGCACAAACAGTTCGTTGTCTTCTCCGTATCGTATTGTTTCTGGGTAAAAGCACGAAATCCCACATTGAAAGGTTTTTGCGTTTTCAGTGCTGCAGGTAACGACGAGTCCCGTTTTCGCCTTTACCGTTGTGACGGAAGTATTCTTGTTCACCGACGTCGTGGGGAGCCGTACGTCAATAACTGTGTTCAAGAATATGGCTTTGGTGGAGGTAAGGTAAGATAACAGCAATACACAAGGTTCGTTTGATTGTGAAACCTGAATCCTCAGCTTCATCGTAATGAAATCAACGTATCCGTGAATTGACGTTTGAACACAATAACGCTAGACCACATATCGCACGAATTCTGCAGCAATATCTTGTGCAGAATAATATGAATGTGTTCCCTGGTATGCTAGATCTCACACCCCGTCCCCAGTAGAGCATGTGTGGGATGAAATGTAGGCATCCTCATTCTACCACAAACGCAAACAAATATCTGGACCTCTGTTATTCACAAGTTAGGATCTGTAAGGGCATTCCATAGGTCTCCTCCATCCAACGTTTGCTTCTCTCCATGCGACAATGATGATGAGTATGCTCACAAGATAAAGTGGCTGAAGGGGATGAAGGAGGATGAGGATGGCGTGGGGATTGGCAAACACTAAAAAACTTCTGAATGAACTTTTTGACATATTCCCTTTTGACAGTCACCTAATTGCTAGTCTCCATGATACGTAATACATAATAAGTCTGAACATAGTACAGCTGCCAGGAGTTGGAAAGGTCAGTGTATCACAGTGAGTCAAAAAAGACCGTCTCAGTAACTGTTGTTGAGTACTAGTATATGACCAATGTGATTTGTGAGTGAGTGAGTGGGGTTTTACGCCGCTTTTAGCAATATTCCAGCAATATCACGGCGGGGGACACCAGAAATGGGCTTCACACATTGTACCCATGTCGGGAATCGAACCCAGGTCTTCGGCGTGACGAGCGAACGCTTTAACCACTAGGCTACCCGACCGCCCCTTGATTTGTGATTAAAAATGTGGTTGATGTTCTGTCTCAGAACAGAGGTAAATGCATTAATAGCTGTTGGAAGATATATGGCTGGAACACTACAGAAAGAAATGCATGTGGATGAACTATGATTTGTTTGTTTGATTGTTTAACGCCGCACTCAGCAATATTCCAGCTATCTGACGGTGGTCTGTTAATAATCGAGTCTGGACCATACAATCTAGTGATTGACATCATGAACATCGATCTACGCAATTGGGATACGATGACATGCATCAACCAAGTCAGCGAGGCTGACCACCCGATCCCGTTAGTCGACTTTTACGGCAAGCATGGGTTGCTGTAGACCTATTCTATCCAAGATCTTCTCGGGTCGGATGACTATGACGTTACAGGCAGAAATACTAGTATGTTTCTCGCGGTTGAATAACAATAGTTTGAAAGATGACTACATCATGCAGCGACGATAGGTAGGTATCTACATAGCTGTAGAACGATAGAGGCCTAGGTTAATAATATACGAAGCATATATTACCCCTTGCTGTCACTGGAGTGCCTTCAACCTCAACCTCTGAAATAACTAAATAATCAGTGATGTTTCTCCAGACCTTCACGAATCTCACTGGTCGAGGGTGGGAACAGTTGAACGTGAAGGTTTCTCCTTTACCAACTACTTCTGGACATTGGCCGCAGACAAAGATGTCCAGATCCGGACAGCCACTGCTGCCATCAGCGTGCACCTCAACGTATGCGCCCCCGAGGTATCCTCCTGTTTGGTCCAAGATTGTCAAGATGTGTTTCAGAGTATCGATAACCTGCTATCATGCATCTTTCATTTACAGTTTTCAGTTACTAGTTTTTTTTATGTTTATGGGGAATACAGTAGCTGGTGACACGTCTTAGTGACATAAATAAAAACCACGTATGTTTGTAGGAACAAATAATAAACAACATCTGTTGCTTTCCCACCGAGGACTCTCAAGATATATCTATATTAAAACATTCAATGAACAATACACTGTTTGAAGATGATTCTGTAATATAGTTTTTACGAACACAAAGAATCACCATGGTTGAATTCACTCAGAGGTATGTATGCTACAGGTTTAACCGGACCAAAAAACTGTTTGGAATTTTTAAGCATTTATTACAGAAAGTGTATTCTGAAAGCTACTCACCAAACGTATAGGAGACGTCACTTGTAACTGAGATGTTATGGATAGTATACTGTCCCTGAAGATCTCCCCGCCAGAAGGGATTCACACCGGGCCATGTTCTAGCTGGTGTAGATCCGGGGTTGTTTAAACCATCATTGGCATATTCAGCGTTCCAGAAGGTTTCACTGACTTGACTGGGCTTTGCTAGCATAATGTTCTCTGCCTCATTTACGGAAATACCTGAAAAGTAGTTTCGTGTAAACATGATATGATTTATTCAGTTTGATAGGAATACGACTACGAAAGATAGAAAATTGATCGGGTTCAAGTTATCAGAACTTACATGCCCTCTTCCAGTTATGGGTTTTCCAGTATTATTCCATTTTGTAAAAT
This sequence comes from Haliotis cracherodii, assembly GCF_022045235.1. Lineage (NCBI taxonomy): Eukaryota > Metazoa > Mollusca > Gastropoda > Lepetellida > Haliotidae > Haliotis > Haliotis cracherodii. Next base: position 398,014 of record NW_027266299.1, read on the forward strand.
GGTTAAACCATATTTCTCATAAAAATTGCCTTGTAAGTACAAATAGGGAATTTAAGGCCACACATATATCTTCACATTTCCTGTTCCATCACTAAAAGGCAGCTTCAACGAAACTGAAATTTTTTTCTGCTTGCATCAAATGGGTTTAATACTTCATAAACATATTGAAGTTGGAGTATGCCACACACAACAATGATGTACGTGGTTCTTGTACAAAATGAAAATTGAACGCTTTCTGTAAATATAGTGTATGCCTCAACTCCGTAGCATAAATAGAGAATACTTCACTCATTATCGCTAGATACCATTTTTACGAAACTAGTGAACTTTCTATGGTATCGGATCGAGTGAAAAGGGACACTGATGACACAACCGGATCATCCCAAGTTAGTCTAGATATCTGTCTAGATAGTTTAAACTGACTTCATTTCACCACGCATATCCATTTACGTTAAATCAAATTGAAAGTTGTGAAAGTGGTCGGGTGCATCACGCTCATGGGGACCCTCTATCTATTGATCGGTAGTCGTACATTGTAAATGGATATAGCTCGATTATATGATGTCTGTAGAAGCTCTATGCATAACCTATATATAGTGCAAACCGAATTTGATGCGTGTGACTATTTTGTTTGGTTTAATACAGTGTTTGTAAATATCTCGTAGTCCCGGTGTGACAGAGGTCACGGTTGTCTAATCAAGACAAATACAACGAGGTCAAACTTGTACGACACATGTGTGACGTACGGATTTAGTATCTAACCACCTGTAGCTTCACCACGTGGTTAATAATATAGGAATAGTAACACTGTTCAATACCCTTCATGCGTCTTCATTAATAAATATTTCTTTTGAAAACAATAAAAGCATCTTATTGAATTGTCGAATGAACTGTTTAGCGCCATGACAACTTTGGACAACGTCTTGTCATTACTATCATCGAAGTGTTGGTTTACTTGTGACAGCAAAACAAATTGCAATACAGTCTGAAAGAATTTGGAGTCGTGTTGAAATACATTCTCCATGTCATGAAGATGAAGGAATTGGTATCATGTTGAAATGCATTCCTCAAATCATAAAGATGAAGGAATTGGGATCATGTTGAATGCATTCCTCAAATCATAAAGATGAAGGAATTGGGATCATGTTGAATGCATTCCTCAAATCATAAAGATGAAGGAATTGGGATCATGTTGAAATGCATTCCTCAAATCATAAAGATGAAGGAATTGGGATCATGTTGAAATGCATTCCTCAAATCATAAAGATGAAGAAATTGAGATCATGTTGAAATGCATTCCTCAAATCTTGAACATGAAGAAATTGGGATCATGTTGAATGCATTCCTTAAATCATAGAGATGAAGGAATTGGGATACTGTGCGTGCGAGTTAATACGTCTCGCATAGCACGTGATATGCAAGGTATGGTTGTACATCGCCATAACTTTGAAGCAGACGACCAGCTCCGTGCTCTGGTAGTAGAGTGTCAACCCAGAGAGCGGAAGGTCCGGGGTTAGATCCCCGGCCGCGCCCTACCAAAGACGTTGAAAAGATGGTACTTGTTGCAAACATGTCTGGCGCTTGTCAGACAGGGGCTAAAACAAAGACTGGTCGACTCAGAGTCAGAATACGGCGTCTGAGTAGGGTATTTATGTTAAACCGCGGTATGATGACTCGTATCTCAGTGGGCTAGCACTAGTAAATCGGCCTTAGTCCGGAATAGTACAAGCAACCTCTCTCTCTCTCTCTCTCTCTCTCTCTCTCTCTCTCTCATGACATTGGTATGTGGCAGTATATATTGTAAGGGTATTTCTGATGATTGTCAGTGGCAATGAAATAGTGTGACCGGCTTAGTTGTTTACTGTCCAAACTCCGTCCCAGCGCCCGACACCTTCGCTACACTTTCGTAATACAGAGTTCCTTTACAGCCTGTGTACAGTTGTTGTTTTACTTCCGACTACAACATTGGAGATGCACCTTGAAGCTTGGATGTATCTATATAAGAGTGAGTGAGTGTGAGTGAGTTAAAATTTAACGTCACATCGGCAGTATTTCAGCCATATCGTGACGAGAAGTACATTAATAATACACATATTTAGACAAAATAAAAAGCTGCAAACGATGGACGGTACAATAACTAGAATATCACAGAGTCTATTTAAAACTAGTTGAGAATATATAAAAGTCATAAGTATCAGTGAACAACACAATATAAAAATGGGCTAGAGATCGTCAGTAACTAAAGGGAGATCACCATACTAGGTACCATGGGGACGTACTGGCCGTGAGAGATCCCCCATAGAACCACCATGAACCAATCTCTTAATTTAATTTACTGGCATTGCAGAGGACTTAGGAATAACTTTAACGAAGTACAGTTATTAGCACAAGATTATAAACTATCAGCATTTAGTTTGTGGGAAACTTATCTGAAGCAAGCTGATAAATTTGAAATGTCAGTACAATTCTTATCATTCTTTTTCCCCACCAGGTGATAAAGCCACTGGGGGTTCTTTAATCTGGTGAGGCAGGGCATTATCCACAGCACTGTTTCTCTTAACCGCAATCTTCAGGTTGCTGCTGTCCAAGTTACCTTACACATAACCTTCACACTTTGTTCATTATATATTTCTCCATCCTCAAGTCTTCCGCAGTCAGATCTTCAGGATTTATTTGACCAGCTAAGTATCTATGTAAGAGCAAGACGAGGACAGTTTAGGGTCTTTCGTCTTATCCAGTGCGGACAAATAACGTCAGGGAGACACCGTCCTCTTGCCAGCTTCTAACGCTGTTCTGATCTGGATTCAATCGAAGGAGCACGGCTCTGACGAAAACTGGACATTCTTTAGTGCGTTGATTTATGTAATACGGATTATGATTTATTGTTATTGCCACATATTGTTGACCCATTTATGCGTTCTTTTTCGATTATGTTTGTTTTAATGCAATATTTGTCAATCATTTAATGATCTCTCTTGTGTGGTTATATACTGATTCTCTACGTACTGATATTTGGGTTAACCTTCGCATTTCAACTTGGGAATCAACCTCTTATTGACCAATCAACATCGATCATTTCCAAATTCATTGTGAAATAATCGTTGAGCAGAGCTGTGCAAGACTGTGCTTCAATTCTAAAAGGAACAACTTACCAAACGTCGGATGATACTTGGTCGTCATTTTAGCCAGTTATTAATAAAGACCACATAAAAGCTAAGAATTCAATGGAAAAAGCCATCCAATGTCACACACTTTAGATAAAATTGAAAAATTACACAAGCACCGCGAAGAAGTAAACAAAATGCCAGCTTATTTGTCAAATATATATTACCGTACTCCTATATCCATGGTTTGGAAAAATCTGGCTTTCGCCCATGGATCTACTCTTTCAAACGTATACTTCCAAAAGATTAGTTGAAACTTTGCGAAAACATTCTTCCTTGTCAGACCATGTACATAATGTCGATAAGTTTTAAAGGCAGCTATAAAAGAAATATATCAATTTTCATTCAGATAATGGAGAAGAATACATAGAGGATATATCATGTGTCGAATGAAATATCATGTTTCTCCTTTCCCCCCTGTCACTCGATGAGAGAAACATGATATTTCATTCGACACATGAATATCTTATTTATTAAATACTTTTCTGTGTTGTTGTCTACCGGAAAATTAAATTATTTCATTACAAATGTAAAACCTTGAAACGTAAATTCTTCCGTCCTAACACACAGGGACGCGTCACCACCCCTTGTATTTGCGACTAAAAAAATAGTTTTGTGTTCAGTCTTCGTTTGTGAAACAGCTGTACAAGTTCTTAATGTTTTACACCTACGAGGCAATAACAATGATATCCTTAGTAGGGGCTTGTTCTGATGGCTCAAAAGGAAAAACACAAAGTAAATGTTAATGTACAGTGCCTGACAAAGCAAATACGACTTCATTCGAACCATAAACTACGCTTCTTGTTTACACGGATCCTAATTACATGTTACGCGACAAGTACTTTTGTAACAGCTTTATGTCGTCATTATCACACAGCTTAACCCTATCACCTGTGGTTGTCATTCATCTTGTCATGAGTGTATTGCTTTAAAGTATAATTAGTGGTATCACCCCTCTCTGTGTTTGGTTGGTTGGTTGGTTGGTTTGTTGTTTAACGCCGCACTAAGCAATATTCCAGCTATATGACGGCGGTCTGTAAATAATCGAGTCTGGACCAGACAATCCAGTGATTAATATCACGAGCATCGATCCACGCAACGAGTTGTAAGATCAATGGTATCTGACAGGCACGAGTGCAGTAATCTGTTTCTTACACACCCTAAAATCGCACTTTTTTAGCATCGAACCATTGAATTTTGTCTATTCTCATGATTGCAGTAGCGCATTCATACATAACACCACTGTCATAAGTGACGTCATCCTCTGTGCAGCTTACTTCTCATAAATAATGTGACCCTACACAAAAAGGTTTCCGTCATATCTGTGGATTATCAAGGCGATGATGAAAATGCAAACTAGACAAAAAACAAAGAACACGCTGAATGCCGAGTTAAAAATTTACACCTCAAAGAAATTACCAAATATGTACAACAATGTTTACTTCACTACCGGTGACCGACTTTTACAAAATGTCGTGTTCACTGACAACAGTACGCGGGATTTCCAGAAGAGGATTTTCGTTGATTCAGGGATCGTTACACGTAAATGTTTCACGTAAGTAATCAGAAACATTCTGACTATCTGCGTCCTGTTATTTGTTAACCATGTTTTCCAAAGTAACAAAGATAATTCGTCAGAAATGCAGATAACTACCGTCATCGTTGTGCGTGATTTAGCGTCAGTCACGGCGTCACACAGGACGGAAACTTTTACGGCTTCTGTTGAATTTACCACATCATTGGATTGTATATATGTGTATTTCCATAATTAGTGCAACGATACTCTTCCCATGAATATTCTCAAACGCGGGATCGAGCCAATGTATGCAACAAATTAGACGAAAGTACCTCTAAAAATGCTACACTGTGTAAAATCTGAATTTTGCTTTGTTTACATTTCAGCAAGTACAGTTTTCCGAGCACATTTTTCGTTTCCATACCTAATTTATTTCGCATGATTTCATCTAGATAATTTGTTTTGGCGACAAAGACCATTTATCCATTGTTTCGAAAATGTATGAGGAATTCAGGGATGCATGTATAGCAGCTGAGTTTGAAATATACCTGATCGAATAGGCGTCTCATAACCGGCATTTTGTAAACACAATCCAATATGGCGGATCGTACACTTCGGCGTTCGTGTATGCGTATTTTTCAAAACATTCTAAACGATTCTTGGCTTATCAGCGACGTTTCAGAATTATCAATAGTGATTTGATACCCGTGATCGCTAATATGCTATTTTTCTACTTTAATTATTCGAGTAAATATCCGCTATTTAGATTTCTAAACACACAATAAATAGATTCTATTAATATAACGCCGTGAATTGTGATTTGGCGAGGTTTACAATGTATCTTATTTTCTGAAGTCACTTTCATTAATTTTGAATTGCCTAAAATGACAGTAAATGATAAACAGAAGGGGGAATTCAAAACTGTGCACATGAAGTGTATAAGTCTGCGTGATGTATTTTGTATTTTATTCGATTTCGAAGTGAGAGTGGAAGAGGAGGGACATATGTGTCGCTGTGGCATCCAGGGGGTTTACACTCTGAAAACCCCCGATAATGTTGACATAACAACAGATAATGTAACCGATGATAATACCAAACAAACTCGCAGACGAGGACGAGTTTGTTTATTTTATTATTAATTACACGGTCCTGTTGTTCACGACAGACGTAGGTGAACATTCGACTGAAGCATGAGCAACTTATGAATGACTTACACTCAGGAAAGTAGTCCGTCATCATCTGACCTCGGGTCATCACCATGGAGTAGCCAATCACGGGCCTGGAATTCGATCTCACACATATGTTTGATACAAGTTATCTCGAATGGGTTTCTCACCCACAGTTGTGTAAGAAAAAGGTATAATGATCTATACCGACACGTCTCCTTTACAGTATTAAAGAAGTTGACATCCATAAATTGTGTCTACTTTTTCAAGAGGATAATAATAACCAACATATACGATATGCTATGACATTTTCCCCATCTATTACAAAATCAGTCGGAACTGACACCGCTGTAGACTGGACACAGTTATTTGCGCAGCGATTAGAGTGAGTGAGTTAATATTTAAAGTCACATCGGCAATATTTCAGCCATATCGTGGCTAAAGAAATTAATACTTTAAGAAAACAATAATTTAGACTATATAAAATCCTGTCAGCAAAGGACAGTAAAATTACTAGACTTATCACAGATATCAATTTTTAAAACTAGTATGTGACCATAAAAAGCTATTACTAAACATAACAATACATTGTAAAAACGGGCTATAGATCGCCAGCAATTGAAGGTAGATCACCATACTAGGGACCATGGGGACTTATAGTACCTTTGCTACCTACATGGACCCAAGAAGGATTTACACCATCCCTTCAGTCGCTGGCGATTGTATGCAAGTTTAGCCATTGATTAAAACTAACAAATATAGTACGATTAAAATCGTGGGAGGCCTAAATTTACTTCGAGTGATGTGGAACTTACGTATCCTCTGTGGTGGACAATACTTTTACAATGCTTTAACCGCCTTCGAGGCCTAGATACAGCCACTAACAATCTCAGTTGCTTATTTAATCTACCAAATTTAAAACAACATTTATATTTTGGTGAACAGATTAATAAAAAATGTTCAAACAATTCTATTTTTTTTAAAGACTAATGATTAAAAGAGAACTAAAATTATTAAAAAGATCCTTGACAGATGAAGATTTGAAATACCGCAGCGATTAGAAGAAGACGAAGAAGATTATTTATGTGTCACATGTTGTATTTGTACACATTCGACATAAAAAACTTGCATAAAATACATACAACATGTGGCTATAAAAGGCCTATTATTTATATAATAGAATTATAACTTATAGGTTTGCGAAACCAAACAAAAAAAGGATTACAATTCTAAGTAATGAAATGTTGCATGCGTACACACATTTTTTAAATAAGTGCGGCAAGAGGTTTTATATACGTGTTACATTATTCATTAAGAATACTGTCTGGTCCATAGGAGAGAATGAAATAAATATGGGATCCGACTTTATAATTCTCAACCATAAATCATATCTTAAGTCAGAATAAAATGGACAATTAATGAGAAAATGTATCTCATCTTCTACAGGTTTTTTTTTACATAATTTACAAATTATGTCCTGTAAAGGCGTGATAGGTTTAGCAAATCTACCAATTTCAACTTGTAGGTTAGATAACTTTTACCGACAGGGGGGTGGGGGGCGCACCAATTCATTTGTCAAGAGTTTTCGCTCCATGTATGTGCGCCCAGTATAGCCACAATTATTTAGAATGTTTCATATCTACGAGAAATAAATACAAGCTAGATCTTTGCCAATCAAACAGTTATGTATTTGCCCATAACAAATATTTATTTGCTTAATTGCGTAATTATACTCATGTATAAAGCTTATTGACGCTTGGTGCAGCAGATGGAAATTGAATATTATGATAGCGTCAAATTCAAATGAAAACCGGTCCCGTCTTACATGCATGACACACGCATGCTCAACGGGTGTGCAGCGCGTGTGCAGCGCTTGTGCAACCCGTTGAGCACCCGGGTCACACGCTCATAACACGCGTTCTCAACGCGTGCAAGGGGAATGAATTTCTTGGCAGTAGTGTATCAAGTGTTATGTTCACTCCAGTGAAATATTAATTGTTATGTTCACTGCAATGAAAATATCACTTTTATCAACTTCGGAAAACCTACACTTATGTATATAACAAAAAGAAATATTTACAATTCATGGGGTGAATAATGGCTTGAGGCAAGGTCATGATACTTCTGAAATATTGACTGGAATCGTATTTGCAAACCCTTTAATATATATTTGTGGAAATTAACAATCCATACGACTCTTTCAGATTTTATTGACAAGCTGTCGAAAGCATAGGCAATACTCAATAAGGATAATACTAAGAGGATTCCGTTGTAACAGAAGTAATATCGATCATTTGGTGTGCTTAGGATTAGAAACCTTCAAAGAGTGTTGAAGTGTCACAACATAAAATAATTGTTTCAAGGAAAACGAAAAGAATTCCAATTTATTTCTTAAAGTGACAGACAGGCAAACACGTAAATTGTTAATAATCGATATGTTCTTTATATCAGAGAAAGAGGTGTAGATAATGAAATTATCTATTCCCTTGAAAGTATTATCCAAGGCAATTAACTAAGGAAGTGGAACAGCCTTTTTTAGAATTGGAAAATGTACACAATCTTAAATGTTTCTTTATTTATGCCTAACTACATTTTTGAATTGCCACACTATGACTTGAACATGAAAAGCGAGATAGTGATGTTGATTCTTCATGCTATTAAAATGATACCAACATAAAGACAGAAAGTAACCAGTCTCTGATTATAATATGTTTAAATTATAAATTAATGACTTTGACAAAGTACAAATGTTTATTATAAAACGTATTATACCACTGGTAAATATGGTATAATTGAATACATAAAGACTTTTTCACAGAGAAGCCATTTGTTTATTTTATATCAAAGTTTATGGAAAATACACAATTTCAAGTCCATGTGGGTTGAACCTTGTGTGACCAAGGCAGAATGTTATCTGTCATTCTACAAAATATTTCAGGGGCACGGGTGGCCCAGTCGTCCCTTGGACACGCCAGAAACGTATGATTGCGGGTTCGAACCCCGGTTCGCCCCGATTATGTTCCTAGGTTTGTCAGCACCATATCCGTGCTCGTGGGTTTCACTGAAGTGGTAAACATCTGAGACCTGCCTCACTTCGGGCTTTCCTCCCACATTAAGCTGACACGCCGTGATGTAACTGGAATACATGTACTGTTAAAAGTGGCGTTAAACCCAAATCACTCACTTACAAAGTATTTCCATAAAACGCTGTTTAAGGTTTAGATTTCTTTTATCGGGTGATTAAAACGTATTTTTCGTGGTTCAAGTATGCTTGATGTTGGTACATCATGGTCTTGCTACAAATTAAAACAACTGTAAATTTCAAAGGTCATGATGGGCTGTTTACCATTAATTTTGTGTCGTGGAATAAATCTGCATATGAACCATGAACTCTTTTACCTCTATCAAGGATGTGAAGAAAACCGATTTCTTGAGACTCATTTTTGATCACCCCTTGAAATATGTACCTTACATTGAGCAAATGAACAAATTTATCAGTGAGACTATTATCTGTTACGAAGCACGAATGATGGTCGTAATTGGAGTTGACGCACATGTATGCGTTGAAGGATTGTGACTCAGCAGCTAGCGCTTCTGTCATTGCTTCAAGAACCATGTAATCAACACAAACATAACACCTCATCGGATTGCAAAATTCAAGGGCATTTTAATAGCCGCGGTACACATTAGTAAGTAAAGTTTGTGATTGTTAACCACTATCTGTTACATGAACTTACGGGAACAAATAATGATCTTGCTACTGGTCATTCCGACAAACGTCGTTCCATATTCATATACGACATTTCTGCTAAGGCAGAGTCGATTTAACGGATCCGACATTATTGCTAAGGCAGAGTCGATTAACGGATCCGACGTTATTGCTAAGGCAGAGTCGATTTCACGGATCCGACGTTATTGCTAAGACAAGAGTCGATTTCACGGATCCGACGTTATTGCTAAGGCAGAGTCGATTTCACGGATCCGACGTTACCATGGGCATGTGAGCATGACCCACCATCAAACAGCGCAACAGCAGACGCCCGCGAAAAGGCGAGCGAATCCTGCCCTACCAGCTGCACAAACACGCAAAGGCAATCCAACAGTCCATCCGAAAGAACACTGAAACAAACAGCACAGGGAACCGTCACCGATGCGCCTCAACCTTGCAACATATATTTATTGTGTGACCCTTACCCTTTTCACGAACACCTGGTGTCCTCACTAATTTTCAGGGGATACTCAGAAATCACTTAACATTTCCCAAATTGTAAGAGATATCACTTTCTAGTATGAAAACAATGAACACACTCGGAGTACAACTGGTAGTGAAGTATGACAGTTGATGTTATGACCGACAACGATCTCGAATGGCCATAGGGGTAAGATGGGAAATTTCAAAATTGACGTTTTTTGATCGGCAGTGCGTAATACCGCCACGATTTGTCAAACCTTAATGCGTATCAGTCACCTACTGGAGATTTGAGGGAGTCTGTCTCACTCCTCATACAACGTTGGCCAAGTTCTGTCAATCTGGTCGGCGGCCAATGATTTTGACGCGCACGTTTTGTAAGTCGTACTCCAGTAGCCTGGTGAAAGTAATTTGATTCGATGTTTGAGCTCGATTCCGTTGAGCCTGGATTCAGATCAATCGATCCTACACTCTGGTCGTTGATCTTGGACGCACTGAATGGTGACGATCGTCATCAAATTTGGTTTTCTTGGTACCTTTCCATAGCCTGCTAATCACAGACTATGAAACATCGAACGCATTGGCCCGTGAACACTCACTGCCACTTTTCAGCACGTCAATATCCATAAACGATGGTACATGTCAAATGTCTAAATAGGGAATTGTATCCGACATACATTTTGTCACTGATTAGTCTGATTTGAAAATGTCCTCCACATGTTTACCATAAAACTTTACTGAGGCCTTGAATGCCGTAATCTCCATCAAATATACTGAAACGCACTGAAAACGCACAAGTGGTAAAAAGTGAAATGGACTTTTCTTAACCAATAATATATTTTCAGAATACCCACCGTATCCTCAATCCGATTCTTGAGTATCAGGCCCAAACTACTCCCCCTATTCTATATCCGATTCTTTGATATCAGGCCTAAACTACTCCCCCTATTCTATATCCGATTCTTTGATATCAGGCTGAAACTACTCCCCCTATTCTATATCCGATTCTTTGATATCAGGCCTAAACTACTCCCCCTGTTCTACATCCGATTCTTTGATATCAGGCCCAAACTACTCCCCCTATTCTACATCCGATTCTTTGATATCAGGCCTAAACTACTCCCCCTATTCTATATCCGATTCTTTGATATCAGGCTGAAACTACTCCCCCTATTCTATATCCGATTCTTTGATATCAGGCTGAAACTACTCCCCCTATTCTATATCCGATTCTTTGATATCAGGCTGAAACTACTCCCCCTATTCTATATCCGATTCTTTGATATCAGGCTGAAACTACTCCCTCTATTCTATATCCGATTCTTTGATATCAGGCTGAAACTACTCCCCCTATTCTATATCCGATTCTTTGATATCAGGCTCAAACTACTCCCCCTATTCTATATCCGATTCTTTGATATCAGGCTCAAACTACTCCCTCTATTCTCTAACCGATTCTTGAGTATCAGGCTCAAACTGCGTCCCCAATCTATATCCCATTCAGTTCATATTCCATAGTGGTTGTGAGATTATGACTACCATCTGTTAGATTTTTCAAACAGACTATCCACTCACACTTCCTTTTAAAATCATAGACACGCATATATATTATACGACCCCTTCCGGTCAGGTAAAACAAATTCCCTAAATACTTGGTAAATTTTGATTCACCAACTACAAATACCACGTTGTGCAGATTATTATAAAATTCACCCGGTAGGTAAATTTATCTGATTTTATGTACTCACAGTTTAAAATGCGCAGTTAATGAGATTTAGGGTATTGTCATTGGCGTGTCGAATCATTAAAAACAATAGGTAACTTTAATAAATTCCATATATTTATAAGACGATTAGTTTTCAAGTATGAGTGTGAGTGAGTTGGATTTTACGCCGCTTTTAGCAATATTTCAGCAATATCACGGCGGGGGACACCAGAAATGGGCTTCACACATGTCGGGAATCGAACCCGGGTCGTCGGCGTGACGAGCGAACGCTTTAACCACTAGGCTACCCGACCGCCCTTTTGAAAGTATGAAGAGACATAAGTGTATCAACCGCTTGTTACCTAATACAACAATGACCGCGCCGACTTCGTACACAAAGAAATATTTTGTGAACATAAAGCACTCTTTAACTTCACTTTAAGATAATTTGACGATACAAATAACTTCAAAGGGAAACTTTTTAACATATCACATTACGTAAAGTATTTTTTTCATATGTTTTAAACAATACAGATTTCCATAAACTTTGTTACACAATGATCGTGCGTCCATATCAACATTTTACACGAAGATATAAGATAGCAAAACAGATCTGAGTGCCAATATAATTATCTTTCTAAAAAATATTACAGACATAACAATCAAACATCAGGTGCAGTATTATTTGAAATGCAAAGTTAGTATATCAAACAGAATAATGAATACAAATATTTTCTAAGTTAAACAAATGTTGCAGGAAAGCGTCAATATCACATCATATCCAGCCATTATGTCAGAAAATAAAGTCGCTGATGTGTAACAGTATTTAAAAAGTCTAAACGAAAGGACTTGATGATATCCTTCAAATTTATCACATACAATCTTATAATGCAAAAAAAGCAGGTAATTTCACAATATGTAAAAGAAATGGGGTGCGATCATCGAAAACACTGTGCTGTATCATCAAAAATATATTATTTGTGTACGACATTCACAGACTGTTGCACAATTAGTGTCAAAACATTTGTAGTCTACAAAACAAATTTGGGAGTCATTTGACCCTTCGGGAGTTATCTAAGCCTACGGCGGGGGAGTTGTTTGGGCCTAAGGGGAGTCATCTGAGCCTAGGCTCAAATAACTCGAGAGTCGTCTGAGCCTGGGAAGTCATTTGAGCCTCCTACACTGGCGTCCTGTTGGAACGTATGCAACTCTTGGTGTTGACGGAAACAGACGACAACGTGACGTTTTAAAAATGGCGCCCCTGTAGTTAACTGCAATAACCCGACCTATGTATACATAGTGCTGCGTTCAGTGCCGAAAACTGATATCGCATCAAACTATCACACTTCCGCCGCCCCATCGATCATCAGTCTGCACAACACGATCATCGTGACAACATGAACCACGGCGACGCCATACCAGTATACGTCCGTCGGCGTTCTTGAGGTGAAATCTGGATTCATCAGAGAAGAGAACGCCACGCCAGCGTCGAAGTAATCATTGTCTGGTCCGTGTAGAAGTGCATTTCCGGGCCTTAGCGTGAGAATCGGGCTAAAGAAAGGATGACTGCACGTTCCCGTTCCTCAAGTGTCGGTAATGTGTCCTCACTGCTATTCCGTGCCTACGTCAATTATGCGGGTAGCCTTTGAATGCCATCCCTTCATACCCAATTTCTTTTCGCGTGTAAAAACGTGTTTTTGAGTACTGTTCTCTTTTACGTTGTAATGTTAACACCAAAGGCTGGAACTGCTGGAATATTGCTAGACATGAAGGGAAAGTTGACTATTGAAAAGTTGAAGTTATTCCTCTTATACAGTCTTGAGGAGAATATTTCGTCCTGATTGGCTATGTTGGAGTTTCCATCTCAAGAACTAATACTTCAAAACATATCATGTGGACCCTTCCATAATGAAAGCTTTCGTTTAATCATTTGAAACCAATTAATACATTTTGGTGTTTTTCGGTGATCAGATCATATAATTTCGAACACTATTTCGCCCTATGGAATCTGTTCCGGCAGAAAATCAAGACCGATTTTTCTCTAGCGATGACATTTTGATTTGAGTCATTTAAGATCTGTAACCCTCGACGGCGGTTCAAGTAGCGAAAAATAATTATTTCACTTCACTGAAAGTCGTCTAAGATGGTTCTAATCATTATATATTTGTTTTAGCAATAATTTGTCATGAACTATGGCAGAAATATAATTCCCGCAAGTAGGCAAGTGATATTGTCGGTATCGTTGAGACCATTTGATACCGATTCATAAGTATATGTCACCCGTGAAGATCTGGGGTAGGACAGGTCTTCAGTAAAGGCGACTCTGCTTGTTGTAAGAGGCGACGGAGGGGTTGGATGGTCAGGCTCGATGACTTAGTTGATGCATGTAATCGTATCCCAAGTGTGTGGATAACTGGATTGTGTCGTCAAGACTCGTTTATTTACAGGCCGCCGTCATATAGCTGGAATATTGCGGAGTACGGCGTTAAACAACAAACAAACATTCGCCATGATATGGTCAGGATTTATGAAACAGGACTAAAACCTAAAAACATGGTTATGATTCGGGAATGGAGGAGTCTGTCACGTGTAAATGATGCTAATCAGCAGATTGAACCACAATTTAGAATTCCTACGGATTTATGGTATGCAATATCAACTAACTAACTAACTAACCTCTGTCATCAACGTTAACTGAGAAACATACCCTGCATAAAGGCGTAGGAGACAGCAAGAAGTAGAGTTCTTGTGAGCCTCATCATTAGTCCGTCTCCGGATGGCGTCTGCGCGTTTACATTCTACACTGATCAGTATCCATCGGAATTCAATTTCAGGTTAATATTTATTACAAGGGAATGCAACATCGATTACGGTTATAGATCATTCGTTTCAGTAATTAGTCGTGCGTTTATACACTTTGAGTGTTGATTGAAAAAAGTCAATAAAGTTATATTTGCCGTGAGTGTAACTAAGAAACAGGATCACACTGGTTCACGTGAACGGTTAAGGTCACAAAGTATTGTATTCATTTAAGTAAGCCACATAACCTTCCATAACCATAAGGAATGGCCATCGTTCCATTCGTCATATTAGGTTAGCAGAAAAATATTGGACACGGTTGAAGACTCGCCCAATATTTCTTTTGTTGACCTAATATGACACGGTATATGCAACTGAAGACACTTTAATTAATAATATAGTATTACCCATGAGAGTGAGTGGTTTACTTTTTTTCCACCGCAGCGGCCATATTGCGACTATATAGGAACGGGACGAGTTTATACCTTTCACGCCTCTTCTCACCGTTAAAGAAGAATCAACTCTTTGAAATATTGAAGAAGAAGAAGAAGAAGAAGAAGAAGAAGAAGAAGAAGAAGAATTTTTTTTGACTACAGTGCCACCGGATGTTTAAAGACAATAACAACATTACACGTATACATACATATGAAATATAAAAACATCAGCACTTAAAATCATTAAATTATCAATAATATAAATTGGCAAGAATAATACACGAACATAATCGAAAGTACACACACACACACATAAATATTACACACATTTCATTTTCAATCACACATGGAATTTCACCACATCCATTCAATATCACGTGCACATACATCACATACAAACACTGCCCACATACTTATCCATCAATCACAAAAACATACACAATATATACATCACTGCCCGGCACGTGGTCGCCGGAGAAACATTAGATTTAAGTACAGTAAACTACGGTTATAACGAACTCGAAGGGACTACTAATTTTAGTTCGTTATAACCGTAGTTCGTTATAAGCACATATACAACATAACTACAGCAAATAGTCGGGACCAAAAAGTAAGTTCGTTATATGCGTCAGTTCGTTATAAGCGTATTCGTTTTAACCGTAGTCAACTGTATTGGTTAAAATACTCGGGTAACTAAAGCTTGGTCATGATTCAGGGGATCATGAGAACGTTTGGTTACTCGTCAGAGAGTGGAAGGTCGGTGCTAATATCAAAATATGGTTAAATATGGTACTTTTTGCTCCTCTGTGCGGGGTGGTCAGTAAGGGCAAATTAGGAACTGGTCAGCTGTATGCGGTAGTGGTCCAGCACTGTAAATCGGCATATGTCAGGATTAAGACACGCAGACGCGCATACACAGAGAGAGAGAGAGAGAGAGAGAGAGAGAGAGAGAGAGAGAGAGAGAGAGAGAGAGAGAGAGACTTCATTTCATCGTACCTCATACAGCATCGATCGCACACCTTGACCAAAGGTAAATAAAGGTGCATTGACCCAACATTTTCGGCCGCCATCGCCATGACAGACATTGAGGGTGGTCTTGCAGATTGTACCTTGATGGCCCAAATGTTTAAATGGCAAGAAATGTTTGGTCACCCCACGTGTAGAATGATGGCTATCAACAATTTATTTCCATTCCAAGAATATTCTCTAATTGGGGATTGATTTGAATGCATTGGCATTTTGTGAATTGATATTTGATCGTGTATTTGTATGTCACATACATTTGAAAAGCTTCCATTTGTTGTGTTTGAAATAGATGATATTATTCTATTTTTCATTTCTGATGTTGACACACTAGACTCACTTGAAATCACCTGGAAGACCATATTGTGGGTAGGTTTCTCTGCAGGATAAAGCCAGGGGTTATAAACGGATTATTTACGGATACAAGCACAACTGTATGCAAGTACAAAAGATGAGGGAGGTTCCACTTTCAGGGATTAGAAACACTGGGGCTCCAATGTCTAGCTTTCCAGTCAGAATTAACCATCGGGGATCGGAGATCTAAATACATACTGGGCTGTGTTATCATTTTCTAAATAGTAGTTTGAGATATGGAATATCTACATTTATATAGGGTGTTCCAGGCCTCTCACCTGTTGCGTGTCGACTTCCAAATTAAAGGTAAGGTGAGTTGTAAAGGGCGGACGCTCTACTTCTAGACCACGGAGGCGGTTTAAAATTGAAACAATAGTGAGTGAGTGAGTTGGGTTTAACGCCGCTTTTAACAGTATTCCAGTTATACCGCGGCGTGTCAGCTTAATGTGGGAGGAAAGCCCGAAGTGATGCAGGTCTCAGACGTTTACCACTTTGGTGAAACCCACGAGCACGGGTATGGTGCTGAGAAACCTAGAAACATAATCGGGGCAAACCGGGATTCGAACCCACAATCATAGGTTTCTGGCGTGTCCAAGGGACGCAACCCTGCACAGCGAATCACGGCGCCTTAAACGACTGGGCCACCTGTGCCCCCACAAACAGTAGAAGCCAAATAACATTTGTTTACAAATGTAGGATATTAATTCCTTACACAGAAAACATCAGAAATATTAATGATAGTTACAAAACGTGGCACTTTCCTTCACAACAATTCTAGTTTCAAAACTTTGTACCTATATTTAGTGCAGTATGGATGAGGTTAAACTGAGTCACCAAGCAGCCAACCATCAGGTGCAGCTTCCTCCATCCTCATTCCAACTTGACTACTACTCCATATCAGAGAATCGTGAGTGAGTGAGTGAGTTTGATTTTACGCCGCTTTTAGCAATATTCCAGCAATGTCACGGCGGGGGACACCAGAAATGAGCTTCACACATTGTACCCATGTCGGGAATCGAACCCGGGTCTTCGGCGTGACGAGCGAACGCTTTAACCACTAGGCTACCCGACCGCCCCTCAGAGAATCGTGAGTCGATCCTGGCCATTTTGCCACCACGTTGGTAAATCTGTTATAGTAAACAATTCCACTTTAAACAGATGTTTGGTTTCCATTAAAGCAATGAAAATATTTTTTGTATTGATAATCTAATATATATTATGAACAATCTAATATTATCAGACATTTTAAATCTTTCGGATTTGATAACTTTAATTACATTCACACTCATATTCCTACATTTTGAATACATTGTAAATTAATATACGTAATCATAACTTTTTGACATGTCAAATCAGTCCAATGAAGACCACATACTTAATGATTAAAAGTACAATGCTTCTTAAAAGAAACAAAATTACATTTCATGTATCTTGAAATTAATGAGTTCTAGTAACACTCAGAAAATAATCCTAAAAATATTGTTGTATAAATGGTAATAAAATATAAGGCAACTTACATGTAGATAAGCAAAAAATGATTGTATGAAGCTATGGTAAAATGAATTACGCTTGTTTCATTTGACAGGGAAGTAGTTTCGACTCGCTTGTGGGTCAAGGTCGTTGCTAATGTAAACAGTACAGCGTAGTTTGCGGACTACGGCCCAGTTACCACTATTCTTTGAAAGTTGATTACCGTTAATTGATTGATATCGATAAAAAAATATACATAATGCATCTTTATTTACAGTTAGGGATCTACTGTACATCTTACCGGAGAGAGCTGTCGCATATCGCCTGCACATTGATGGCATGGTATCCCTTGCGGCATATGTAGGCCGCTTCGTCGTTTGGGGATGGTCGTTTTATGGGAATAAGTGTTCCGTCGACGGCACCAAGAACTTTTGGGAAATGACCAATTCTATAGAATGCTTGCTGTACCTTGGTTTGCTGCTCGTGACGCCAGGGGAAAGTAATATTGTCTAAGACCGTGCATATTGCATTTACCGTTGAATGGAAACCTCTCGACACACTTGATTTATCCAAACCATGCAACTCCCCAATTTCAGAAAGAAATCCCCCTTTCCCTAAATATCTCAGCGTAAACAAAACTTGAGATTCAACTGTCATAGCGTACGAACGCTGTGTTGGTCTTTCGACCAAGGGACGAACTTTGTCTACGAGACAGAAAATGGCTTCGCGAGTGAGTCGATAACGCAATATCAGGTCCAAGTCTGTGAGTGTCTCAAGCTGCATGGTGCGATCTCGGAAAACACGCTGTTTCCTCAAACTTCTCTCAGTTTCCTCACACATCAACGAGAAAGTAGCCATGTTGAAATTCAATGAAGTATCAACCTTAGCGTGGCTAAGGTTAGGTCTGGCCAACCTTAAAATTTTCACCTTAACTAAGTCTACCTTAGCGTAAGGCAGTTTCATGCAACAGGGGGTCAACCTTAATCAAGGCCTAAGGTTAAAACTTAAGGATATAAGGTAACCTTAGCGCTAAGGTTTTGTACAACGGCACCTTGAAGTCCATCTATTGTCGGATGAAGCTCGAGGTTATCTAATATTTCTATTTCAATTCTTTATCGTATGAATGGCCACAGGCCCATATACAACGGAGTTACATATATTTCATAAGATGCAAAGTCAAGGTAACAATTCACTTCGTGACAAAAATGCATGATGTATGTACAAAGCCAGTTGATGTTGTGTTAGAAGATCCTTGCATGACAGTAATGAAGACACTATATTGCATTAACATGAAATAAAGACCACGGCGGTAAGTACTTGTTTCTTAGATGTTCGTATATAGGGCAAATAAACATAACATGGTATTCATCTTCCACAACACTGTCACAGAATGGGCATAACCTTAGGGATTTCTCAATAGATGAAAATCTCCCTGAGTTAATGTTTAGTGTTTCAGTCAAACCAATTAGAGTCAATAATTAATGTTGCGCAAGTGAGCGTGATTCTACTTCATACATTTCTTGAGTGTATTCGGTGCTGTGAGTCAATCGTTATGGGTAAATAATCAACGCTGGTGAAAGGAGTGTTTTTATTTTCTTAAATCTATTTTCTGCTGATCACATGAAGTTTGAAAACGATGGTCAGTGACCTTCATTCTGCTTCAGTGGGGTGTCCCAATCCGTATACAAGATGTCACAAATTCATGCTCATTAGGAACATGTACGTTTACTGAGTAGTTTGTATGCAGTGATGAGTAGTTTGTATGTAGTGATGAGTAGTTTGTATGAAGTGATGAGTAGTTTGTATGTAGAGATGAGTAGTTTGTATGCAGTGATGAGTAGTTTGTAAGTAATGATGAGTAGTTTGTATATAATGATGAGTAGATTGTATGAAGTGATAAGTCGTTTGTATGTAGTGATGAGTAGTTTGTATGTAGTTATGAGTAGTTTGTATGTGATGATGAGTAGTTTGTTTGAAGTAATGAGTAGTCTGTATGTAGTGATGAGTAGTTTGTATGTAGTGATGAGTAGTTTGTATGAGTAGTTTGTATGTAGAGATGAGTAGTTTGTATGTAGTGATGAGTAGTTTGTATGAGTAGTTTGTATGTAGAGATGAGTAGTTTGTATGTAGTGATGAGTAGTTTATATGTAGTGATAAGTAGTTTGTATGATTATTTTGCATGTAGTGATGAGTAGTTTATATGTAGTGATGAGTAGTCTGTATGTAGTGATGAGTAGTTTGTATGTAGTGATGAGTAGTTTGTATGAGTAGTTTGTGTGTAGTGATGAGTAGTTTTTATGTAGTGATGAGTAGTTTTTATGTAGTGATGAGTAGTTTGTATGCAGTGATGAGTAGTTTGTAAGTAATGATGAGTAGTTTGTATATAATGATGAGTAGATTGTATGAAGTGATAAGTCGTTTGTATGTAGTGATGAGTAGTTTGTATGTAGTTATGAGTAGTTTGTATGTGATGATGAGTAGTTTGTTTGAAGTAATGAGTAGTCTGTATGTAGTGATGAGTAGTTTGTATGTAGTGATGAGTAGTTTGTATGAGTAGTTTGTGTGTAGTGATGAGTAGTTTGTATGCAGTGATGAGTAGTTTGTATGTAGTGATGAGTAGTGTGTATGCAGTGATGAGTAGTTTGTATGCAGTGATGAGTAGTTCGTATGTAGTGATGAGTAGTTTGTATGAGTAGTTTGTATGAGTAGTTTGTATATAATGATGAGTAGTTTGTATGTAGTGATGAGTAGTTTTTATGTAGTGATGAGTAGTTTGTATGCAGTGATGAGTAGTTTGTAAGTAGTGATGAGTAGTTTGTATATAATGATGAGTAGATTGTATGAAGTGATAAGTCGTTTGTATGTAGTGATGAGTAGTTTGTAAGTAATGATGAGTAGTTTGTATATAATGATGAGTAGATTGTATGTAGTGATAAGTCGTTTGTATGTTGTGATGAGTAGTTTGTATGTAGTGATGAGTAGTGTGTATGTAGTGATGAGTAGTTTGTATGCAGTGATGAGTAGTTCGTAAGTAGTGATGAGTAGTTTGTATGTAGTGATGAGTAGTTTGTATGCAGTGATGAGTAGTTCGTAAGTAGTGATGAGTAGTGTGTATGTAGTGATGAGTAGTTTGTATGTAGTGATGAGTAGTTTGTATGTAGTGATGAGTAGTTTGTATGTAGTGATGAGTAGTTTGTATGAGTAGTTTGTATGAGTAGTTTGTAAGTAGTGATGAGTAGTTTGTATATAATGATGAGTAGATTGTATGAAGTGATAAGTCGTTTGTGTGTAGTGATGAGTAGTTTGTATGCAGTGATGAGTAGTTTGTATATAATGATGAGTAGTTTGTATATAGTGATGAGTAAATTGTATGTAGTGATGAGTAGTTTGTATATAGTGATGAGTAGTTTGTATGCAGTGATGAGTAGTTTGTATGCAGTGATGAGTAGTTTGTGTGTAATGATGAGTAGTTTGTATGCAGTGACGAGTAGTTTATGTGAATAGTTTGTATGTAGTGATGAGTCTGAATGCGAAGATTTGATAATCGATGAAGGGGAACAGTGGCTGTTTTTTTGACGCACCGTTTCCCAATATCATACATCCAGTTTATATACCGGATTTTTTGTGTAGTCAGGTTCAACGAACTACATACTACCTGTGCGTTTCTTTTTTTGAAGAGTGTATTTGCCTCAGTTAGTGATATATCTGAAAGTAATGACGTCTTGTTGAAACGCAGTAATTCAGGAATCGTATAATTTAACAGAGCCTTGAATACCTCTGATAGTATAATTTACACATATACAGATGGGCAGTAATTAAGCAGCACACATTTTTTCGATATGTGCTTCATCAAATAAATATTCTTGAAAGGCATGTTGAAAGGCACCCACAATTCAGGGATTGTGTAATTTAATAGAGCCTGGGATACCTCTGACTGGATAATTTGGATATGTGCTACATTAAATAGACATTCACTGCTGTGATTCATTGTTGTAAACACGACAAAAGAGTAGTAAACTGACAAACAGACCGCCTGGCACTACCTTTACACAAATAATGAAGCTGATACAAGCAAACGGTATGGGTTTTTTGGCGGTATGCACAGAAGCAAAAAGCATTCATTTCAACAACGTTGAAAAGTATCGGCAACCAGCTCACATCACGAATCGGACTGTCGCAGTACCCACCCTTTTATGGATGACATTGGCGGGGCGTCTTCACAAGCTGCTGATCAGCATTGGTTCCGACACCGCTACATGTACATGTACTCTGCTACAAGTTTCCATTTGACGGCTACAACTCCACTTAGCCTAACAACAAATGCCTCGTATGTGAACGGCACAACACTATTTAAAGTAGCCTTTGTGGAAACTAGGTATAACTTTACACAATTGACATGAAAAAGAATGTGTTGTCTTGCTGCATTATAGTTTCGTATTTTGTCCAGGAATAACTGTTCCAAAAGAACTATCAAAACTGAAACCACATCAGTAAAGGCCTCATCAGAATCATAAATGGTGAAATGGTTGCACAACATAACGCCGCATATTTTCCAGGTATTCCCATAGTCACCTTATCAGATGTAATTAAAATTCAATAATCAGTGCATTATCAATTGTAATGAAGCAGGGAAAATATAATTACTTTGTAACATGTTACTTAGATCTGAAAAAAGATCCGTGTTACTCAATAACTATTATAAGACTCATCATTAAGTCTTATATACGAGCACCATACCCGTGCCCGTGGGTTTCACCGAAGTGGTAAACGTCTGAGACCTGCATCACTTCGGGCTTTCCTCCCACATTAAGCTGACACGCCGCAATATAACTGGAATACTGTTAAAAGCGGCGTTAAACCTAACTCACTCACTCACTTATATACGACGTTAAAGTGAATGCATTTTTATAGCGTACATAGTACTCAACTCAATCGAACTCAACATGAATGATAAATGATTTTGTTTATATTCCTTATCATATACATGCTATCACTGTAACAAATCTCACAACATCAGAGCGCTAAACATTCAGTGCAACTATTTCACACAATCTGATATAGTGTGTAAAATAAAAGTAACAAAGCCCTTTTATAATCATAATAAATATCTGCTAACATGATAGTCCATTGTACACTTCCGACTCTATCATAAGCATATATATATATATATTGACCGTTTTTTACATCCATGGAATACAAACCCTCTAAACATTTGATATAATTATATGTTCTTTCCATACAACATGAAATATTTCTTTTGCAACAAATGCTTTGCTGCATGAGATGTTTAGTGTCAAGAGTGAGTGATCAAAAACCTGTTTGACATTATAGATTGCCCGGTTTTCAATCACCCTTCCAAGACGCCCCTGGTGCTATAGTCCTCTCACGTATTTCTTGCAGGTGAAATATCTAGTATTAATATTTTGTTATTTACGGATTGAATCATTTACCATTTTAAAATCGTCACTTTTTAGTCTCATAAATAATCTTACATCTTACATTCAGGCTTTCGATCACACACGACAACTTTTCAATAAAGTCTTCTGACATCTCACATCTGTCGTGCATAAAGTATGCCCTACTACAATTTATTGACAAATGATCAAACTATGAATATACAGTGACCAGCCTTCTAGATAGAAAAAAAGGATACCTGTCTCTAGGATGCAGAGTAAACTGGATTTTTCCTCTGTGACGTAATGGTATGCATGTACGTTTTTAAGGTTTTGAATGAGTGAATGAGTATGATTTTACGCCGCTTTTAGCAATATTCCAGCAATATCACGGCGGGGGACACCAGAAATGGACTTCACACATTGTACCCATGATGGGAAACGAACCCGGGTCTTCGGCGTGACGAGCGAACGCTTTAACCACTAGGCTACCCGACCGCCCCTTTAAGTGTTTGAATTTAATTCAGTTCAAAGTGAGTGTTGAAGATGACGGACTGTATGTGAACAGACATTCGTCAATCCTTTTGCAGTAGAGTAAGTGAGTTAGAGTGAGAGTAAGGTTTATCGCCGCTTTGAATAGTATTTCGGTTACATCGCGGCATGTCAGTTTGATGTGGGGGTAAAGTCCGAGGTGATGCAGGTCTCCACTTGGTGAAACTCACGAGAACAGGTATTGTGCTGTCAAACCTAGAAACAAAATTAAGGTAAAACAGGATTTGAACCCACAATCCATAGGTTTTTAGCGTGTGAAGGGACGAAATCAGCATAGCTGATGCACAGAAATGGCTGTTGGATAGTGGAAGTGACTAAAGTGTTGGCTTGTCGACACGCCAAAGTCACGGGATCGTTTTCACTCCTGGATGCCGAAGACCCGGGTTCGATTCCCGACATGGGTACAATGTGTGAAGCCCATTTCTGGTGTTCGCCGCCATGATATTGCTGGAATAGTGCTAAAAGCGGCGTAAAACCATACTCACTCACTCACTCACTCCTGGATGCAAAACGTGTAGATACGTTTGGTGTCCTAAATATGAAATGACTTGAATGTACACTGCTAAATAGGTAATGGGTCATCAAAGCTAATTCAATCACTAATTCAGTGTTGGAAATGACGATCCCCGTAGTCGGATATTTGAAATTCGCGTTTATATCGAACTCTAAATTCTGCCCTAACAGACTCTTACTATATTTATCAATATTTTCAACTTTGATATGTCGCACTAAAAACTGATTTATAGTCTCAAGAGTAAATGTTAACCTTACCCGTTTTAGTCGAGCTCAACATTAATGCCAAATGATTTTGTTTATAATCCTTATCATATGCATGCTATCACTGTAACAAATCTCACAACATCAGAGCGCTACCATTCAGTGCAACTATTTCACACAATCTGATATAGTGTGTAAAATAAAAGTGACAGAGCCATTTTATAGTCATAAGAAATATCTGCTAACAGTAGATAACTTTGGATAACTATCCCCCCTCACCCCCTCATTTGATGACGTCACAAGTGCACCTAGTAACCCCACGTGACTGATGACGTCACATAACCTTGACCTTGGGGGGTGGGTGTGTGTGTGTGTGTTGTCAACGTCATTGCCTCATTCATATGCAGAATAACTCATTAATATGCAAATGTATGCATGACGTCATAGGTCAATTAGGTTAATAAAGGGTCAACTGACCAAATGCAATCATGCAATTAATGACTTGACCATTCGTTAACTGTAGAACACGGGATAGTAATGAATGTCCCTATATGGACATGATACTACGACCGGGGTTGGGTTGGATCTTGACTCACGCAGAATGGAATGTCATTGTGAGACCATTTTGGCGCGAGAACATGTGGTGAACATTTGAACCTTTTGCTTTGAAGACATTTCTCTGTGCACATTCGGTGGCCGGCTATGTGTGGTAGGATTAAAAAAAAATGCCCAGGAACAGGTGCATGTAGAAAGATCTCCCGATATTCAATTACATTCATTAAGGGTCAACTGACCGGATGCAATTAATTACTTGACCATTCGTTAAACGTAGAACAACACGTGTCTAAAAACAAGATGGCGGACGTTGCCATGAACGCTCACGGGCTGTCACGTGTCCTCGGTTTGAATCTCGCGCCTGACCTACAAGTCAGTTCTATGAGGCACATTCCACATCTCAGGCTACGTTGATCCATAAGTGCAATAACTCATTCATTGTGAAATATAATCATGACGTCACAGGTCAGAAAGAGTAATGAGAGGTCTGTTGTTCCAATGCAAGAAGGAAATGTGTTAATGAGTCCTTCATTAAGTGAGAACAAAGCATAGTAATGAGTGTCCCTATATGGAAGTGGCTACTACGAGGTTTCAAATGTGATTCACGGGGAAAGGAATGTCATTGTTAGACATATTCCATTGATGCATGTATTTCGTGTAGTTATGACTGTCACATGTGGCAAAGAGGGGTGTGAGTTGAATTTCCATAGAAACCACATGTCCAGTTCTTAACTCTTCTAGTGTTACCTCTTATAAGTTCCTTGTAACATTCAGTTGCCATGACAACTAAATAAAAAAATAAGGGTTAACAGTCTTGACTCCAAGAGGTCAGCTCTGAGAAATATAGAGTCGGTATTGCGAAACCCGTGTGTTGAAGACTGCAAAGTATGCCAGTCTGGTCTGAGACGTTTTAATACTGTAAAATTACATTCTTTTTCTAAAAGATGTTTGGAGTTCAAAATGTCGATTCAGTTTCCTTTTTTCAATGGAAAAATACTCGTTTAACCCATACCCAGAATCATTTTCATGAGAAAAAATAGAGTGAAATAACGTAGTTTAGTGGATAACTTCTGAGAGATAAGATTACTTGAACATTCATTAACAAAGAACAATAATTTACTTTTTATGAAATGTAACAAAGTGATTTCTGATACAGACTATACTTTGGTGTGCGAGCGGCGCACAACTTTTGGGTACATGCTATGGCATTGCGATTCCTGGCTGTAGATGTTATAGTCTGTTTCTGCATGATGTATGATGTGTATGAAAAAAAACCTTGATTGAGTTTATTATGTTATCATGAGTCCAACGAATTCTCATTTAGGAAAAAAAAAGTACATGTTCAAATTCAATGTTCCCTTTGTTCAAGGATGTGTGCACCACAAATGGCGTCCCATTGAAGAACCATCATAATTAAGAGACATAGTGATGTAGTTACCTTTACCTATGTGCTCTTTAATATAGTCAGACATGATCGATCAATGTATTCTTATATTGTCTTTTTTTTATCTCTTTTTACAAAACAGTTACGATTAATCTTAAGGTTTTAAAAAGGTGATCTTAGCATAGTGTTAGTTAACCATTGTCATGATACATTTCTATGACTCGAGATAAAGTTAGAATATTCTGAATTTAGCATGATTAGTTTTTTAAAACCTTAAGATTAATCGTTTGGTGTATTGTGTCCTCTGTCAGTGGTCAGGAAGATAACCCGATGATCAATTCAACGCAAGCTTCACCAAGTACATATTCGCTGGGGAGTCACGTGATCACCTTCTTTACAGCGCTCAATGGGCATAGTAATATTTCCATATTTAGTTAGTGTACGATGTACACAGTTGTCGACGCATCTAACAGTAGATCACATTGCTTATATTGTTACAAGTGAGGTTTATTTTACAACACTCCGAATGAGTTCGTATATGCTATACACATAACACCTTGTTTTGTCCGTGTTCTATGAGGCACCATTCCACATCTCAGGCTACGTTGATCCATAAGTGCAATAACTCATTCATTGTGAAATATAATCATGACGTCACAGGTCAGAAAGAGTAATGAGAGGTCTGTTGTTCCAATGCAAGAAGGAAATGTGTTAATGAGTCCTTCATTAAGTGAGAACAAAGCATAGTAATGAGTGTCCCCTATATGGAAGTGGCTACTACGAGGTTCAAATGTGATTCACGGGGAAAGGAATGTCATTGTTAGACATATTCCATTGATGCATGTATTTCGTGTAGTTATGACTGTCACATGTGGCAAAGAGGGGTGTGAGTTGAATTTCCATAGAAACCACATGTCCAGTTCTTAACTCTTCTAGTGTTACCTCTTATAAGTTCCTTTTAACATTCAGTTGTCATGACAACTAAATAAAAAAATAAGGGTTAACAGTCTTGACTCTAAGAGGTCAGCTCTGAGAAATATAGAGTCGGTATTGCGAAACCCGTGTGTTGAAGACTGCAAAGTATGCCAGTCTGGTCTGAGACGTTTTAATACTGTAAAATTACATTCTTTTTCTAAAAGATGTTTGGAGTTCAAAATGTCGATTCAGTTTCCTTTTTTCAATGGAAAAATACTCGTTTAACCCATACCCAGAATCATTTTTATGAGAAAAAATAGAGTGAAATAACGTAGTTTAGTGGATAACTTCTAAGAGATAAGATTACTTGAGCATTCATTAACAAAGAACAATGGATAGTAATGAATATCCTTATATGGAAAACTTAGGTCACCAATCCCTCATTAATATGCAAGATAACTCATTAATGTGTAAATGTATAAGTGATGTATCAGGTGAATTAGATGAATACAGGGTCAACTGACCAGATGCAATTTACTTACATTAACAAAGAACAATGGATAGTAATGAATATCCTCATATGGAAACTTGACATCCCACGCGAAATGGAATGTTATTGCAACTGAATTTTGCCGCCTTTTTGCACCTTTTCTCCATGCTCATTCGGGGGGGCTGCGTCTGCTGAGATTATCAGCCCAGGAATAAGAGTGTGATCTATGTCAATATGTGTTATAAAACTCAAGGGTCGTGTTGAGTGACTGACATTTTCACTCTAACCTTGCTGACAGATAAGACGTCCCAAAATGAAGAGAGTTTCAGAGGATATATTTGGAACTACAGTCATTTTCACAAAGCATAGCAAGACCAAGTCGAGAAAAACATGTCGGAGAAAATCAATGGCATCAAAGGGGTCGCCGAAGAGACTGGTTGCATCTAAGAAGAAAAAGATGACAACCAAGAAAGCGAAAATGGACTATACTGAAAATGCAACCCCAGTCGAAAGTAAAGGCTGCATAAACACCCTCCTCCTCCTCCTCTTCCTCCTCTAGATAAACACCCTTCTCCTCCTCCTCCTCCTCCTCCTCCTTTGGATAAACACCCTTCTCCTCCTCCTCCTCCTCTGGATAAACACCCTCCTCCTCCTCTCCTCCTCTGGATAAACACCCTCCTCCTCCTCCTCTGGATAAACACCCTCCTCCTCCTCCTCCTCCTCCTCTGGATAAACACCCTCCTCCTCCTCCTCCTCTGGATAAACACCAGAGGAGGAGGAGGAGGAGGAGGAGGGTGTTTATCCAGAGGAGGAGGAGGAGGAGGAGGATGAGGAGGGTGTTTATCCAGAGAGGGGGAGGAGGAGGGTGTTTATCCAGAGGAGGAGGAGGAGGAGGAGGAGGGTGTTTATCCAGAGGAGGAGGAGGAGGAGGAGGGTGTTTTATCCAGAGGAGGAGGAGGAGGAGGAGGAGGGTGTTTATCCAGAGGAGGAAGGAGGGTGTTTATCCAGAGGAGGAGAGGAGGAGGAGGAGGAGGAGGAGGGTGTTTATCCAGAGAGGAGGTGGAGGAGGAGGAGGGTGTTTATCCAGAGGAGGAGGAGGAGGAGGAGGGTATTTATCCAGAGGAGGAGGAGGAGGAGGAGGAGGGTGTTTATCCAGAGGAGGAGGAGGAGGGAGGAGGAGGAGGGGAGGGTGTTTAATCCAGAGGAGGAGGAGGAGGAGGAGGGTGTTTATCCAGAGCGAGGAGGAGGAGGAGGGTGTTTTTACAGAGGAGGAGGAGGAGGAGGAGGGTGTTTATCCAGAGGAGGAGGAGGAGGAGGAGGAGGAGGAGGAGGAGGAGGAGGAGGGTGTTTATCCAGAGGAGGAGGAGGAGGAGGAGGGTGTTTATCCGGAGGAGGAGGAGGAGGAGAAGGGTGTTTATCCAGAGGAGGAGGAGGAGGAGGAGGAGGGTGTTTATCCAGAGGAGGAGGAGGAGGAGGAGGGTGTTTATCCAGAGGATGGAGGAGGAGGAGGAGGGTGTTTATCCAGAGGAGGAGGAGGGTGTTTATCCAGAGGAGGTGGAGGAGGAGGAGGAGGAGGAGGAGGGTGTTTATCCAGAGGAGGAGGAGGAGGAGGAGGGTGTTTATCCAGAGGAGGAGGTGGAGGAGGAGGAGGGTGTTTATCCAGAGGAGGAGGAGGTGGAGGGTGTTTATCCAGAGGAGGAGGAGGAGGAGGAGGGTGTTTATCCAGAGGAGGAGGAGGAGGAGAAGGGTGTTTATCCAGAGGAGGAGGAGGAGGAAGGAGTAGGAGGGTGTTTATCTAGAGGAGGAAGAGGAGGAGGAGGAGGGTGTTTATGCAGCCTTTACTTTCGACAGGGGTTGCATTTTCAGTATAGTCATTTTCGCTTTTCTTGGTTGTCATCTTTTTCTTCTTAGATGCAACCAGTCTCTTCGGCGAACCCCTTTGATGCCATTGATTTTCTCCGACATGTTTTTCTCGACTTGGTCTTGCTATGCTTTGTGAAAATGATCTGTAGTTCCAAATATATCCTCTGAAACTCTCTTCATTTTGAAAACGGACGTCTATCTGTCAGCAAGGTTAGAGTGAAAATGTCAGTCACTCAACACGACCCTTGAGTTTTATAACACATATTGACATAGATCACACTCTTATTCCTGGGCTGATAATCTCAGCAGACGCAGCCCCCCCCGAATGAGCATGGAGAAAGGTGCAAAAAGGCGGCAAAATTCAGTTGCAATAACATTCCATTTCGCGTGGGATGTCAAGTTTCCATATGAGGATATTCATTACTATCCATTGTTCTTTGTTAATGTGCATCTGGTCAGTTGACCCTGTATTCATCTAATTCACCTGATACATCACTTATACATTTACACATTAATGAGTTATCTTGCATATTAATGAGGGATTGGTGACCTAAGTTTCCATATAAGGATATTCATTACTATCCATTGTTCTTTGTTAATGAATGCTCAAGTAATCTTATCTCTTAGAAGTTATCCACTAAACTACGTTATTTCACTCTATTTTTTCTCATAAAAATGATTCTGGGTATGGGTTTAAACGAGTATTTTTCCATTGAAAAAAGGAAACTGAATCGACATTTTGAACTCCAAACATCTTTTAGAAAAAGAATGTAATTTTACAGTATTAAAACGTCTCAGACCAGACTGGCATACTTTGCAGTCTTCAACACACGGGTTTCGCAATACCGACTCTATATTTCTCAGAGCTGACCTCTTAGAGTCAAGACTGTTAACCCTTATTTTTTTATTTAGTTGTCATGACAACTGAATGTTAAAAAAAACTTATAAGAGGTAACACTAGAAGAGTTAAGAACTGGACATGTGGTTTCTATGGAAATTCAACTCACACCCCTCTTTGCCACATGTGACAGTCATAACTACACGAAATACATGCATCAATGGAATATGTCTAACAATGACATTCCTTTCCCCGTGAATCACATTTGAACCTCGTAGTAGCCACTTCCATATAGGGACACTCATTACTATGCTTTGTTCTCACTTAATGAAGGACTCATTAACACATTTCCTTCTTGCATTGGAACAACAGACCTCTCATTACTCTTTCTGACCTGTGACGTCATGATTATATTTCACAATGAATGAGTTATTGCACTTATGGATCAACGTAGCCTGAGATGTGGAATGGTGCCTCATAGAACACGGACAAAACAAGGTGTTATGTGTATAGCATATACGAACTCATTCGGAGTGTTGTAAAATAAACCTCACTTGTAACAATATAAGCAATGTGATCTACTGTTAGATGCGTCGACAACTGTGTACATAGTACACTAACTAAATATGGAAATATTACTATGCCCATTGAGCGCTGTAAAGAAGGTGATCACGTGACTCCCTAGCGAATATGTACTTGGTGAAGCTTGCGTTGAATTGATCATCGGGTTATCTTCCTGACCACTGACAGAGGACACAATACACCAAACGATTAATCTTAAGGTTTTAAAAAACTAATCATGCTAAATTCAGAATATTCTAACTTTATCTCGAGTCATAGAAATGTATCATGACAATGGTTAACTAACACTATGCTAAGATCACCTTTTAAAACCTTAAGATTAATCGTAACTGTTTTGTAAAAAGAGATAAAAAAAAGACAATATAAGAATACATTGATCGATCATGTCTGACTATATTAAAGAGCACATAGGTAAAGGTAACTACATCACTATGTCTCTTAATTATGATGGTTCTTCAATGGGACGCCATTTGTGGTGCACACATCCTTGAACAAAGGGAACATTGAATTTGAACATGTACTTTTTTTTTCCTAAATGAGAATTCGTTGGACTCATGATAACATAATAAACTCAATCAAGGTTTATTTTCATACACATCATACATCATGCAGAAACAGACTATAACATCTACAGCCAGGAATCGCAATGCCATAGCATGTACCCAAAAGTTGTGCGCCGCTCGCACACCAAAGTATAGTCTGTATCAGAAATCACTTTGTTACATTTCATAAAAAGTAAATTTTCATAAAATCACTATGAGTGTTCTATTTCTTGCTTTGTAAAATGTTTAACGAGTGATGTTTTATCAACAACAACGAAAAAAAAAAAGAAGAATTATATCTAATTTCTGTTGGGTATTAAACTCTACAAATGGATTGGTAAAATAAGAATCTGTTTTAAGTTTAACTGTTAAATAATATGAATTATTTTATCAAAAGCATGGTGTACAAATGCATACATAACATTACAAAAATACTTTACACAAATATGCATTAGAGGTAGACAGATGAGAAAGAAAGAAAAAAGATTTCAATGTAACTAATTACATATCAGTAAATAATTTGTTAAAATATTTAGATTAAAATTATTACTCACCTAAGACGACTCTGACACAGTAGCACGTGACCTCCATTCTCCTCATTCATTCCGTCTTCAATACTGTCAGCAAGGTTAGAGTGAAATGTCAGTCACTCAACACGACCGTTGAGTTTTATAACACATATTGACATAAATCACACTCTTATTCCTGGGCTGATAATCTCAGCAGACGCAGCCCCCCGAATGAGCATGTAGAGAGGGGGCAAAAAGGCGGCAAAATTCAGTCGCAATAACATTCCATTTCGCGTGCGATGTCAAGTTTCCATATGAGGATATTCATTACTATCCATTGTTCTTTGTTAATGTAAGTAAATTGCATCTGGTCAGTTGACCCTGTATTCATCTGATTCACCTGATACATCACTTATACATTTACATATTAATGAGTTATCTTGCATATTAATGAGGGATTGGTGACCTAAGTTTCCATATAAGGATATTCATTACTATCCATTGTTCTTTGTTAATGAATGCTCAAGTAATCTTATCTCTTAGAAGTTATCCTCATTACTCTTTCTGACCTGTGACGTCATGATTATATTTCACAATGAATGAGTTATTGCACTTATGGATCAACGTAGCCTGAGATGTGGAATGGTGCCTCATAGAACTGACTTGTAGGTCAGGCGCGAGATTCAAACCGAGGACACGTGACAGCCCGTGAGCGTTCATGGCAACGTCCGCCATCTTGTTTTTAGACACGTGTTGTTCTACGTTTAACGAATGGTCAAGTAATTAATTGCATCCGGTCAGTTGACCCTTAATGAATGTAATTGAATATCGGGAGATCTTTCTACATGCACCTGTTCCTGGGCATTTTTTTTTAATCCTACCACACATAGCCGGCCACCGAATGTGCACAGAGAAATGTCTTCAAAGCAAAAGGTTCAAATGTTCACCACATGTTCTCGCGCCAAAATGGTCTCACAATGACATTCCATTCTGCGTGAGTCAAGATCCAACCCAACCCCGGTCGTAGTATCATGTCCATATAGGGACATTCATTACTATCCCGTGTTCTACGGTTAACGAATGGTCAAGTCATTATTTGCATGATTGCATTTGGTCAGTTGACCCTTTATTAACCTAATTGACCTATGACGTCATGCATACATTTGCATATTAATGAGTTATTCTGCATATGAATGAGGCAATGACGTTGACAACACACACACACACACCCACCCCCCAAGGTCAAGGTTATGTGACGTCATCAGTCACGTGGGGTTACTAGGTGCACTTGTGACGTCATCAAATGAGGGGGTGAGGGGGGATAGTTATCCAAAGTTATCTACTGCTAACATGATAGTGCATTGTACAGTTCCGACTATATCATAAGCACACACACACACACACACACACACACACACACACACACACACACACACACACACACACACACACACACACACACACACACACACACACACACACACATCACTATGATAGCAGGTGGCACGCGCCACACACACACTTGCAAACGGAAGTCAATAGTTTGCCCGATATTACACGCGAACATACGGTACAATTGCAAGTCAGGGGAATCAATATCTGATATTATCTGATATTTGTGTCACTGATGCGTCATTGTTTGGAAATGTTTTCCGC
Organism: Haliotis cracherodii; assembly: GCF_022045235.1. NCBI lineage: Eukaryota > Metazoa > Mollusca > Gastropoda > Lepetellida > Haliotidae > Haliotis > Haliotis cracherodii. The sequence goes on from NW_027266299.1 coordinate 431,830, forward strand.
ATCTATAGTGTCAACAATAAAACCTTTGAAAGCTTTACCTTGGCCTTGAATGGTGTAACCTTGATCAAACACCTTCTGAGCAAGCGTCGTGTGATTATTTTTGAAATCTTCGAAGATGCTCGATTGTACCTCAAATGGTGTGAAATGTAGACAGGAAGTAATGGTGGTGCTGGAATATTGCTCGACATGAAGGGACAGCTCTCTTTTGGACAGTTGAAGTCATCCCTCATGACATACCGTCTTGTGGATACTAGTATTTGTTGTCATTCTGAATCTGCATGCATAGATCTAAACATGAAACAGACGAGACGGCTGCACTTGTGCCTTATATTTCTAACCCAGCTGCGTAAATGAGTGGAAGCGACTATTTGACCATTATTGAAGGTTATCAAATCATTGATATACTTAAACATATATATAGCTGGCATATATTTGATTGTCGTGTCACCATCCTGTTCCAGCTATACTTGGTTACAAACAAAGGAAAGAACATATTAAACTTATTTACACTAAATACGTGCCCCACTCTGTCTTATATAGAGTAACTGCTACTTATGTGGATTGTCTTGTGTTGGTGGATGAGGTTATTGGGTGTTTGTGCTGATTACGTTGTTTGAGAGCCATTTTGTTGGCTTTAAGATCGTCCCTGATGGCCTGAATTATTTCTGGAGCTCAGTTCCGATATTCAGTGACATAATGTGTGCGACATACAGTTTTAGTTTTGAATAAAAAGGTGACTATATACAAAGGGAACATAAACTCTGCAAGTGTACGGCAGTCCGAAGCCATCATATTGTGTAATACCTTCACGAGTGAATGAGGTTTGCTCGAAGCCGCATTAACATTATTGCAGCTATTCCGATGACATCCTTGATGTGTTTCAGTCAATCTACACAGGATCTATAATATATGTTGTTCAAAGGAGTGTTTCTCTACATGATACCATGAAACGTCAATAATCATTGCTGGTCAAAGGATTGTTTTCCTAAGTACATGTTTTTTTCTGATAACCCTTTAGATAGGACGTTCAATGATCCTGAATAGGAAGTGATGATACTCAATATGCGAGATGTCGATAATCGATGTTCATTAGCAGCATGTGCTTTTAGGTCTTAATAATTATTAATAGGGTTAAGGAACTTCACGTTAAAATCGTACGCTGAAAATATACATGGTGTAATGTATTGCAGGCCAGGATTCGCGAGGAATAGAAATATTTTAACCAGATATCTTTCTTGTAAAGGTCATCGCCGTGCCTTTAAACTCCATCATCCAATCCTTGGTTGATGGACACGTAGTACCCGTACATTACACTTGTCTTGAAATCCAACCAACAGGAAATCAAACCAAGACTAGCGCCAGTGCCATACTGGACTGAAAAGGAAAACAAACAATTCCTTGTGGGGGCAAAGGTAATTTAATAATGACACACGTTTAATTGAAAACATAAACACCTCTTTAAATCAAGTAGACTAAGAGAAATAAACAATGTCTGAACAACTTGTAATCTGCATGTCATGTCTGGAGCCCCTGGCGTGTCCCTTACAACAATAAAAATAAATACCGCCTTCAGCTTTGTCAGTAATTTTACAGTCATGGTTGACTCCCTTAAATTGTTTCATACATGGACACTATAACAGATGCCAGGGCGTTGCCGTTCATATTAAAATAAACTAAGATACATTTCTTACGTAAATTGGCAAGCGGCGATATGTATTGCTGTTCTTTCTGAGGTGCGGTGATACAACTTTATCATTGATATATGTGTGTGATATCTGGCGGAAAAGACTAACAACTAGCGATGTGTGATAGTCGTACTCTCAAGACTTAATAATCGATGTTCAGAAAGAATGACTGTCTATATGTCTGAATGAAAGAGGGAAAGCAGCTAACTTTATGTTTGCATGAGGACAAAGGAAGACTAAGGAAAACAGAAAAACGAATCAGTAGCTAACTTTGTATGCATACACCATAAAGCTATACACATTATACATTATGTACATAATGGGTTTTTAACTGGTCGAAATACGTGAGCAATCAAGCAAAGCATAATTTTCTGTGAAGAATATTTATGTTGAAAATGGTATAAGGTTCTATACGGAAACGTCGCTGTAACAGTATGATAAGAAGTTGTTATACATAAATTGTTTATTATATGTGATGACAGCAAACATTTCTCATAACAATTGTAAACAAAAAGGCAGCCGTATGTTATGGGTACAACTGACCAATCATGTGCCTGCATTTTAGAGGTGTAATAAAGAAGAGAAGCAGTTTAATTCCATGTCTCAGCACTGGCATCACAGGATGGTAAGGTATGATATCTTCGTCACAATGTACCCCCAACACAGAAATAGAAACATGTAAACTTCAAAGAATAACCTGTCTCGTTTATCCACCGAAACAGAATCCAGCGGGCGTAAAAGCCAAAATGGCTTTGAAATTTATGTGAATGGATCACTTAAAATCAGTGATGTCACCAGGTTTTCGCGAAAATGGTAAACATGTCCTGCAAATCACACAATTCACATAAAGAAATAAGTGTTTGTGTGTTTCTTAACACCACACGGCAGTACTCCTAGCATGCGACGCCAGCCTGTAAACCAACAATACAATCAAGTGGCGGACCAGAAAGTTCAGTGACACGATGGCGCACTTGTCGTCGCCTGAGAACCATTATGTCCTATCACCACTTTTGCAAGTTTTGAGTAAATGATATTTTAAAATTTGAAGCGCTGTAAAATATTAACTGAAAACCATTTTTTTTCACATGAAACAAACAAATACAAAATAATTGATATGTTTTTAAAGCAAAAGTAATTATCCATCTTTTCATAAATTTACAGACAAATGTTCTTTTGTTAGAACAGGCTGGTTGTAGGATCCCTTTTTTAGACATAGAATCACTGAAAAACTATTTTCCAGCAACAGGGGATTAATGAAATTTACAACATTGTTAGAAAAACACCCATTTGGAACGAAAATGCAAATACATCCTTTTGGGTCAACTGTGGCCATAGGACCATCTGGTTCTCAGGCGAAGAAAATTATGTTAGCTTTGAAAAAAACTTTTGATATTGCTGCTTTTGTTTATTCAACATGTCGTTAACATAACGCCCCTGTATGTTACATCTGCAAAACAAACAGTGCATCTTGTGCAAGGAACAAACTTTGACTCACATTTGAACTGTTGATCATGTTCATGAAGTCAAATGGCGTAAAGTGCCGTGAGACAGAAGTGGCGTGTCTCAAGTAGTGATATCTCAAGTATGAAATGATTGTGGCTGGACTTTATCACCAAACGTTTTAAAGACAGAATTGGTACTATTTGTTAATTAAACATAGCATCCAGATGAACATAATGTAAGTCAAACATAACACATCTACAGAGCAAATAGTGGATCTGGTACTAATTAAGTTGATCAGCCAGGTGACAGGTGATGTTGCTGGAACACTTCTCGATGGTGAACTTGGTCCATCCGACTGCTGCTGCTGCATCTGCTGGGTCTGTTGTCAGGAGACAGTTGGGAACAGCTGTTGGGTTGTAACTGAAACTGAGGCATGGCTGGGACAAGTGGCACTGACGACCGCATTCATTGGCGGATGCAGCTGTGAGAGACGTCATCGGTGTTGAAACTTTCATGTTGAGTACTTTATTGTACTTTGTTCCTGAAATCAAAACGTATTGTCATTCCTTACACAGTTAACGTCTTCAGTTCAGGGAATTAAAATACAATAGCTATTAATTCACCAACAGAAAACACACATAAATAAAAATATCGATTTAAAAGAAAATAGGATGGCAGTTACAAGCAGCTGGTTTTAAGTTAATAATTTTACAGATGTATAGTTAGGGTGGTTCTACAGTTGACGAAAGATAGCTCAGAGTTGGTAGATGATTTCTTAGTGAAAGGATATATTACCACTTCGCTTCATAGGCGTGCCATCAACCTCAACCTCCAAAACAGCTAATGTACCAGTGATGTTTCTCCAGACCTTCACGAATCGAACAGGGCGTGGATGGGAACAGTTGAACGTGAAGGTTTCTCCTTGACCAATCACAGCTGGACACTGGCCGCAGATAAAGATTTCCACATCTGGGCAGTCGCTGCTGTCATCGACAGACACACCCACGTATGCACTCCCTAGGTATGCTTCTGTTAGGTGCAAAATTAACCATATGATGGGATAGTGTTTAAAGTTTGAAATAATCAAACTCATAACTCAATAATACACTTATCACTGTTTCACTTATCACTTAGTACAGATGCTATAATTACCTTGGTGAATGTAACAGTGGTTATTATTTTAGTACAAATTACATATTACAGATTCTATACAGATTTGGGTCACATGTCAAAGTGTTATTGATATAAAATATGAATCGTCAATGCTAGAGAATAACCAGTCTGGATTATCTGCCGAAACAGATTCCATTTGGCTTCAAGTGCAAAATAGTGGTGAAAACATTAATGGGCCACTAAAAATCTGTGATGACACCAGGTGTTCGCAAAAAGGGCAAGCATGACCTGCCCTACCGGTAGCACCCATTATTTCCCCAAACAGCATACAACAAGTATTTATTACCTGACACCCCTCAGCAGTACTCCTGCCATGCGTCGGCGGCCTCAAACAAACCAGATACGACTGCAGTTGCACAATCGCAGAGACTTACCAGTGCCAAAGGTGATGCCACTCACAACTGAGATGGTATTGACAGAATAGAACCCCTGCAGATCTCCCTGCCAATAAGGATGCACACTGTCCCGGGTCCAAGCTGGTGTGTTCTGGATATTTCCATCATTCCCATACTTAGCGTTCCAGTAGACTGTACTTAATCTACTGGGTTTTCCTCTCATGATATTCTCTGCCTTACTTACGGAAATATCTGAAAGTATCGAAGCGAAAGTGACAAAACAATTACAATAGTCATAACAAATCTCAGTTAAGAGGTTGAACGTATTCTGTCCAACCGGTGGAACCCGTCACAACACACGCAAAGGCAAGTCAAATGTTCATGACAAAATCAAAATGACATCAGACATAATGTTTGTCACTGATGCGTCAAATTTGGAAATGTCCTCCACAGCTCTACCATAAAGCCTCTTCAAAGTTGCACTGAAGCCTTAACGGTGTAACCATTTTCGAACAACTCTTAAGCAGTCGGACGAAGTTATTTAAAGTTTTCGTGGAAAGAGCATGCTTGATTGCACCTCAAATGTTGTGAAACGTTGACATCAAAGGCTGCAGCTACTGGAATGTTTTCTATTGAAAAGTGCTCGTGGGTTTCACCGATGTGGTAAACCTACATCAGTTTGGGCTTTCATCATACATTAAGCAGACACACTGTGATATAACGGGATTTCTGTTCAAATCAGTGTTAAACCCAACTTACACACTCACACACTCTTAGCTATATCGAACACTTTGTGGAGGTTTTACATAACAGCACCCTGTGGACATACGTGTATGTAATAATGGGTACTGAGTATCGCCATGGTCACTACAGTGTTTAAATTATCCTTTACTATTAGTGGTCAGTTAATCATACCCACATTATCCTCAGTTCATATCTCCATTTATGTACACTTCCAAATGACGGAACTTTTTTATATTTCGATAATCAAGTGAATGACTTCAATATTTTTTAAACAACAAAACAACAGAAGAACTCACATCATATGATTTGAGGACGTGTAATAGTGCACCTCGGCAACGGCGACACATCACAGAACGGTGCGATGATAGCAAAAATATTTTCAAATATTGTATAATCCTCATAATCGTAGAACATTTTATGTATGATGTTGTATTACGTTATCACACAACACAGTGTTTAGTTTCAAGAAATAAACCGTTTATGGTAAAACAGAAACATTTATCCTTCAAGGCTCTAAGTGCCCTGTAATCCAGTCATCATGTTCTCAAAACTTGAGACCCGTGACGACCCGGGGTAGAATAGGTCTTCAGCAACCCATGCTTGCCGTAAAAGGCGACTAACGGGATCGGGTGGTCAGGCTCGCAGATTTGGTTGATGCATGTCATCGATCCCAAATGCGTGGATCGATGTTCATGATGTAAATCACTGGATTGTCTGGTCCAGACTCGAATATTTACAGACCACCGCCATATAGCTGGAATATTGCTGAGTGCGGCGTAAAACAACAAACCAAGCCAAATCAAAACTTGAAGGGGATTAATATAATACACATGGAGGACACCATGCAATTGTAAAGAGCCTTGTTCCACTTCAGAGAACACATTCCAAATACATCATGGCAAAGGCCACTTACTCAAATTGAACTGCTGGTAAAGAGAGTCCTGGTATATTTTTTTAAATATTCTACCTAAAATAATGTTGAGTCAAAGTCGAGAAGTACCGATGAGTTGAAAGTTACAGAACATACTCACAACTGTCGTCTGGGGAATATTAATCGATTCGCTCTGCCGAATGTTATAATTAACAGAATCTGTTTTCTTTTTATAGAGCTGCTACAGACATTATATAATCGAGCTCTATCAATTTGCAATGTACGAATACCGACAGATTGGGGTCTCTGTAAGCGTGATGCATCCGACCGCTTTCGAGAGTTTCAATTTGATTTAACGTGAACAGTTCAGCGTGACCAAATAATATCAGTTTAAAAATGTTCGATGTCGTCACCCGATTGTGCCATCATCCTCTTTGAAGATTATTATGTTGCACTGTTTCCGAAGGTATTTTTTATGGATGAACGTACGAACGTACGTACACGACTGCACCATGAAATCACTCAAAGTGAACAGAGTTCCGATAAAAAACATTAGAAAACATCGTGGAAGTGTGCCCTGAGTTTGTGGCCCAAAACACCACTAATATTCTCTATGGATCTCTGTAGGCTAGCGTAAGACGTTGTGAGTAGATCACGGTTGTCTTTTCTCATTCTCTTGGTGGCCTTGCCCATCGTTTGAAGCTGTGAAGCAGACTCGAGTTAATTGACTTTCACTTCGTCAGTACAAGGTCGTACAGTTACCAATGTCGTCATTGGCGAGCACTCTGGTTTCCCTCTTCCACGAAGGTACGTACAGGATATACATTCAGCTGATAGATGCCTCCGTGGTCTAGTGGTAGAGCGTCCGCCCGGAGAGCGGAAGGTCCGTGGTTCGATCCCCGGCCGCGTCATACCGAAAGACGTTAAAAGATGGTACTTGTTGTTACCCTGTCTGGCACTCGGCATTGAGGGGCTAAAACAAGAACTTGTCGGCTCGGAGTCAGTATACTGTGTCTGAGTGGGGTATTCATGTTAAACTGCGGCATGGTATCTCAGTGAGCTAGCACTATAAATCGGCATCAGTCCGGACTAGTACAAGCAGCCACACAAACACACACACGTACATGCACGTCGCTATATAAGTGCAATAATCTTGGACGCGACGTTAAACCCCATTTCACCTCAACTGAACCAATATGAATACACAGTCGGGATACCGGCGGTGCGAGTGACCGACTTTTGGTCCGTGATTCAAAGCGCGGCGCTGTCGACTTTTTAAGTATACTTATACCCCGTACACATGTACAACATTTACTAACGTAAGTAATTTTGCACATGCGTAACTATACATACGTGTGTATATGTAAATTTACTATGCGTTCACATGAAAATCAACTTAGGTGTGTAAATATAGTATGTAAATTGTGTAAGGCACACATATTCGTCAGTCTGTTCACGACTTTCAACACAAAACAGGGTGTTTTCCAATCAGAGTTGAATGAGAAGAGAGTTACTTCACCTACATTTTCGCGTGAAGCAACATGTGATTAATTTATTTCGTACACAAAGTTTTGACTCCTTGTAACCAAAAGAAAACACCTATCGCTCAACTCTGTATATACGCACAACAGTTGGCAGCTGTTGACAATTTGTTTGGTGTTGGCAAAAGAACAGATATTAATTAGATCATCCTCTTACATAAACATAAACGTTCACATTGCAACATATACACACAGTGCAAATTTTCATTTACATTTGCACCTGCTCCAGACATGATGCAAATTTGCTCCTGATGTAAATATGCACACATGAGTAAACGCGTTCACATAACAAGCATACTCACGTATGCATTCTACACACGAATGCACATATACACACATATGTATAGAGACGCATGTGAACGGGATATTAGTTGTCCTGCGAACTAACATCAATGGAGCAGAAATTGTCACCGGGTTTGCACACACAACAGAAGTAACATTTTTTTGTTAATGCGTATGCATAGAAATGACAACAATGCCAATGTTTGGGCATATATTAATATTCATGCGCAACAATAATAAATACAAAATATAAGATCATACGCACTCTCGTTAAATACCATTATTACGAAACTCGCTTTCGCTCGGTCAGATACCATAGAAAGTCCACTCGATTCGTAATAATGGTATCAAACGAGAATGCGTGTAGTATTCTCTATTTTTCTGCAATTCTGATGTAAATAAATACACGCTTTTAATATTCTACATTAAATAAGTAACAAGACCCGTGAAGATCCGGGGTAGAATAGTTCTTCAGCAACCCATGCTTGCCGTGAAAGGCGACTATGCTTGTGGTAAGAGGCGACTAACGGGATCTGGTGGTCAGGATGGTTGGTTGATGGATGTCATCGATGCTAATGATGTCAGTCACTGAATTGATTGTCCAGACTTGATTATTTACAGAGCGCCGTCATATAGGTTGAATATTGCTCAATGCATCGTTAAACAACAAACAAAAACACAAACAAATGTAACAATATTATTCAAATGAGTTACATACCTTGTAAAGATAGATAACATAGAGCGACCAGTAGACTCAGGCCTGTTAGTGGCCTCATGATTCTGTCCCTGGATGGTTTCAGAGCATTTGTCACATTTCATATTGAAGGTACCTAATGAAGTGTTTCAAAACACAATAATCAATAGAATCTTACTTGTACAGACAGAGCTACTGATTGAAATGGTGTTTATTATTTATGTCACATTAAGTACGAATACATAATGATACTGTACCCAACGTACTCATTAAAACTGACGGTACTGATGTTGATCGTTTGCCTTGTAAGTCCTTGTACATGTCCTTGTAGGATTATTACCCTATCGGTTCAATTACTGTTGATCAGTTGCAAATGTCAGTTTTCAAATTGGAAGTAGGTATTCATACCTTTGGCAAAAATCAAACACACTCTTGGTGAATAGTTTGCCAAACTTTATTGCAACTTTATTAATAGAAGCTTACATTTCTGTACATTTCTGCAAACACATGTTCTTCATGGACTGAATTCGATTGTTTTATCGACCTGTTATTTGGTATCCTGTAAACGACTTCACACTTCTGTTCCGGCACATTTATTCAAAGTAAGCAGATTGAGAGCTCGCATTCGTGACCAATTATGCCATTAACTAGGCCTGCATCTACACTCGTCCGGGTAATGATTCCTGCTCTGTGATCATCTTATTCGTTTCCTTGGGTTATATAATGTCCACACACAGGTCCATTTGACTTGTATTGGATCTTACGAGATGACGACTGGCCAACCAGATAGGTAGATACTTAAACGAGTATTGATAACGACTGTTCAATAGAAACAGCTTCTCCATTCCAAAACACACACCATGACTTCAGTGGCAGCAAACGACACACAAAATCAACAAATAATAAAAAATATCATTTAAACAATACAAATTGGTAGAGCATTGTGTTTAATTAAGTGCAAAGACATCTGGAAATTTATTCCACAGCAAATTGCATATGACGAAAGACGAAACTGAAGATTACCTGGTGTCCAGACTCGCTGACATGGCAGTTTGCATGTCATCATGCTCAAATGTATGGATAACTATTCATGCTTTCGGATACTTTATTGCCTAGTCCAGCCTCAATTTATTTTGCTTTGATGAAGCTGGAACTCACCTTCTTTGGATGCTGACTGTACATAAGGAGTGGATGCGGTTTGCATTTCAGAATGTAACTATGGCTTGCGTTAATGAATTGTCATCACATAAAAGTTCCACAATGTTAGAAAAGGCCCCAAACAATTTCTTGTCATACTAGACGTCTAAATTGATTAGGTGGTTAGGTGGTCAGGCTCGGTTGCCTATTTGACTCGTCGTATCGTGTCACCATCCTGTTCAAGCTGTACTTGACACAGTTAAAACTCATTCACACTAAATATAAATGTCAGCCTTTCAGACCATCTGGAACATAACCCCGTGTGTCACTGTCAAATATCACATGGACATATACTTATAGCAACAACAAGGGGGCCGTATTGGAAGGGGCGTACTCTTATCCGTACAGTGGCGACCGACGGTTACTATTACGTGTGGGATGTTGTGAAAAGGACAATCAATGAATTTTAGAATGATATCAGCGAGAGGTGAGTCATTAAGCTAAAATGGATCATCAATGTCATAAACCGTTGCTGTCTGTGTGTCTGAATTGAGGAGAGATTGCAGCTATTTTCACTTTGACTGAGGACAAAGGTAAATTAGGAAAACAGAAAAGTCGCTAACTTTGCATGTTCCACAAAAAGGTTATAAATTATGTCTCTTTTAACTGGCCAGGTTCCTTTTGCTAGTCATTAAATGCAACTGAATTGGGCATCCCGTTTGTCGTGGGTTGTGCCCTCGTGTCGATGGAGGACGGGAGTTTGGTGACTTAGGGCACTGGAGCCAGGAACAGGCTCATTGGAACTTAAATATTAAAACAGTTATGAAATATTATTATCTCACTTATAATATAATTAATTTTGACTAGAATTCTATTCCAGAAGGTGGAGGCTCATGGGCCAATCTGGTGATGTTGACCTCCGAAATCTGTATGTTTGCAATTTCTTGTAATGGCCAAACCTGACTGATATTTATTTTGGTAAAGAAATACAGGTTTTTGCGTCGTACTTGCTGGAGTATACCATCCCCGTATCCGGTTTGTAAGTTGGATATCAAGCGCACTTAAACACCATTGTTTGTGGCACTCCATGGTGGGTGGGGAGCAAGGGTGCTGATCCTGAATCACTCTCTTTCACAATGCCATAACAATACCCTGGTTCAAACCGTTTAAATCGTACACATGTCGATATTGATTAAACCGAAGATCTATTTCGCGTTTTAGATTTATGAACCTGATTTGTTGTCATAGAGGCAGCTGATTAACAGATGATCCCCATAATGAAAGATTTTGCGATTTCTATTTGTTCCAAAACTTTAAATATATAGAAGATGAATACCATGTAATGTTTATATTACAATAAATATTCATCCCTAATACAATTCACATAGCTCATGCAAACAGGTGACAATCTTGTCCTTCGTAATATGGGTAACAAATTCCAAATTATGAAATACAAGATACCTTTTTTGTCATGAATGAAATTTTTATAAATGGAAATGTATGTACTTTACTCTAGCATGCGTGATTTATTCTACTATATTAATGTATTGTTGGCCTGTGGTCTGTAACTGATATACATTGGCTGTCAGTCTGTCTTTTAAACAGTTAATAAACCTCAATCCCTTTGCCATTTCCAATGTTGTCTCTCGAATTTGTGGAGAAATGTAGAACGTGACACGTCTTCGTTGGTGGCTCTTCTTGATGAGTGTTCACGGGGACAGCAATCTCACAATCTGTTATCATGAAACACATTTGCCAATATTGAGGTTGTGGTGTCCATGCACAAATGTTTGCGTTCTTGCCCAGGCATGTCTACATTCATTGGTATATAAATCAGTCACATTAAGTCACACCATAAACGTCCATTTGCAATTGCACATGGCTGTAGTATTTATCTCCTGTCTTCAACATCGTCACCAACCAAATAAAATCCTTCATCTTTAGTTGTTGTTATGATATCTGAGTCTCTATGTTTGCAAGGGCAATGGATCTCAAGAGAACTGTTCCCATGGAAGCACCATGTCCTCATTGTCTTTACCCCGGACCTTAATATCTTTTAGGTCTCTCGTGTAATATCCCATAATCCTTATCCTTTCCTGGCTGATGTTGCCAGACGCAATTGCTTAATGTGTCATGAACTTGAAGGTTTATCAAAACTGCTGCAAAGGCCGTCTTATGGGAACCACTTATATTGTTCAAGGTAAGGCGGTCTGAAGTAATTAATGTCTGGCATCATTGGTCGGGTCGTGGTTAAACAATGGTGAGGTGAGGTGAAATGGGGTTTAACGTCGCGTCCAAGATTATTACACTTATATAGCGATGTGCATGTACGTGTGTGTGTTTATGTGTCTGCTTGTACTAGTCCGGACTGATGCCGATTTATAGTGCTAACTCACTGAGATACCATGCCGCAGTTTAACATGAATACCCCACTCAGACACAGTATGCTGACTCCGAGCCGACCAGTCCTTGTTTTAGCCCCTTAATGCCGAGCGCCAGACAGGGTAAGTACCATCTTTTAAAGTCTTTTGGTATGACGCGGTCGGTGATCGAACCGGTTAAACAATAGAAGATAATAGGATTATAGTGACGTTATCGATGGTGGACTGACAAGTGAATGGCTCTATCCCTGTAGATTAGCATTATGAATTATCAAACATTTCGTCAGTTGATTTACATTTTCTCCCATATATCTATATTTCCTTCCTCCTGTGTCCCACGTCCTTTATTTTTTATGTTGACATTTAGTATTGTCACAAAGCATGCCTGATGTGGATGGTCGAGGAATATGTGCACTCATACACATCCAATAGGACCCCCCGACAGGCCTATCTGGAGTCCAATGTTGCAGTTGAAGATCGTCTGCCCTTTCTCGACTCTTTGTAGAGTTTTATGGTATTTAGACAGGTAAATACATTTCAGCCTTTCTGTTCAGTTAAGGCACCGCTGCTGAATCTTTACATCCATGACAAGGTCGCACATTGGAGAAGTCTAATGGGGCTAACGAGATGTCTCATTATAGCGCTTGTTAGTTTCCCCAACATGAAACAAGTGGTATATATCAACAGCAGCTCTGCAAATGCAATATAGAATCAGTGGCTCCATGGGAAAGGTAAAACCATGCTTTTACAAAACATTTTAAAGAACGACTCATTAAACTCACCGACAGGAGACTTTCCATAGTCCATCTGAGAAATATGCACATACATTATTAACTATTAATTGACGTTTTGCGTATAATGAAACAGGAGAATAACATCGTAAGGTATGGATTGACATTTTACAGCAACACTTTTCCACTATTTCATGTTGAAGGGACGGTCTTTGATTTCGAAAGGTCTCTTAGATCTGACAGAGGCATCTGTCCTGTAGAATTTCCTAAGCTTTACATGGCCAATATCATCTGCATCTTGGAACAAAACACATTATGTGTAATAGAATGCTCTCCCAAAGAAGTACATCCAGTGTTAACCATGTGGTAAATAGTCTTCAATCGGTTGCTGAAATCTTGCTTTCAGTGTATCATAATGGTGTTTACTGTTTCAAGACATATACGTCATGGTTCAATGACTGTTACTTACTACCTATTATCCTTGTTCTCGGGGTTATTGTTGGCCTTTTCACTGCCCATCAGTTGCAATGACACAACAAAGTTCATCTTTATGCTTTTCTGTGCCTGTAAGCTGGACCGTGAGGACCAAGATGAGGATAAGTCTTCAACTGCTCCAGCTGCTTGTTTAGCATGGCCCCTGGCACCCCTTTTACATAGAGCCTGTTTCACTCCTTTGGATGTCTTGTCTTTCTTTTGGGGAAATTGAACTAATTCATTTATTCTGATGCATATATTATTATTTCATAAATTGGAAGAGCTAATTGATAACTTATATTGTTAGTGGATGTATCCTTGAGGGGCTTGTAGTAGCGTATTGTCCCACTAAGGGGTTATGTAAGTTCCACATCATTTGAATAATGTTAATGCAGTTTTAAACGTAGTACATTCGTCTGTAATCTGTGGCGTAACTGATAAACTATCGTCAATGATTGAAAGGATGACATAAATCTTGCCGGTCCATGCAGAAAGCAGATGTACTTTACGTTCCCATGGTCACTTGTATTGTCATCTTCCTTTAGTTACTGGCGATACATTACCCATTTATATATTGTGTTGTTAATACGTAATGTTGTAAATGTTCTCAACTAGTTTTAATCGAATCTGTGATGTTCTAGTTATTGAACTGCCTGTCGATGACTGGCTTTTATTTAGTCTAAATATATGTATTATTAATGTATAACTGCTGGTCACTATATGGCTGAAATATTGCCGATGTGACGTTCAATTTCTTGGTGATGAACACTTGTTCCTCTAATTTTCTGGTGAGCTTGCCAATTTTGTCATGTTTGGACTGGAAACCCAAGTTCATGAAGTTTATGTGTACCTACTTGGGTGTCCAATCTTTTTCTACATCAAACTCAGAATATATTTATTTATGCATTGTTTAAAAACACTATAGGGGCGGTCGGGTAGCCTAGTGGGTAAAGCGTTCGCTCGTCACGCCGAAGACCCGGGTTCGATTTGTAACCAACAAAGGACGATGTTGTATTGGCCAGTGGCAAGAGTATTGTAAAACTCCAAAATATCAAGAACTAACAGATTATTCGAGTTTACACTCTCAAGTGCCTGTATGAAGAATGAAGTGTTCACATGCAGTTTGTTACTGAATATATGTTAAAGGCTGTTTGAATGGCCTTGGCTTCAGCAGTAAATATTAAGCTGTTTTCCGATAGTCTGGAAGAAATTGTTTTTGATCCAAGGATGGTGGCACTGGCAACTTTTTCCCCACCCTTAGATCCATCAGTGAAGATGGAGCAGTGAGAATTGTATTTAGATCTTAATTGGACATGCTTTGCTGCAAGATTAACTGGTTTGCAGTGGATTTTTGGTTTGACTAATTGCCAAGGAGGCGTGGACATTGATTGGTATGGTGCAATAATATCTAGATCAATATTTCCTGGGGCGGAAACTGTTTCGGTTCAGTTTGGAATAAGTGCTAGCATTTTTAACAAAGGATTCTGACAGTACTTCGATTTTTGCGGAAACCACATTGGATATTTGTAATTAGATTATTGATTTCCAAATACCAAACTAATCTATTATTCACCATATGTTTCATGGTTTTACAGACGCAACTAGTTAAAGATATGAGGCGGTAATTAGACGGATCGGTATGATCTCGAACAGGTTTTGGTATTGGAAGTACACATGCATCATGCCACGAAGCAGGAACTTTGCCTAAAGTCCATATTGGATGAAAGATAGCTGATTGTGAATATCATCAGCACCCGCCACTGTAGCATGACATTGCCCAAGGGCATTATGTAGCTCATGTAATGAAAATACTTCGTCATATTCTTCCCCATTATCAGAATTAACATATATATTTCCCTTCTCCTGTTGTTACTTATATTTTATAAATAAGGGGACATAATTAGACGTGGACAAATGTTTTGCCAACGTTTTACCAATTTTATTGGTAATGTCTGATGTATCAGTTCATAATTGATCGCCTTCCTCAAGATGGTGAACAGAAGACTTTGATCTTTGCCTTTGTTGTTTTGTCTCATGTTCCATACTTTGGACATAGGACTGCGGGAACTTATTGTGGAGACATACTTCCTCCAAGACATTCCTCCTACATTTCCTTTAGGGCTGGGACGGGGTACTCGGGTCGGGTAGGTACTGAGTAAGACCCGGGTACCCACAGGACTACCCGAAACCCGTGGTTAGTCACGTGATATATTGTTTCATGACAAAAATTCACAGTATCAATATATGGTTACACAACAATTTTAAGTCTCTAATGTTCGCCTTTCTTCATGACTATGAACACGTTCCTTCTGACTGATATATGTTTGAACAAAGCTAAAACTTCAGTCAACTTCAGTGTATGCATGACCACACCGTTTTATACGTGTATCTAAATACATTTTGCTAGGGCTACTGTCAAACTATTCCCAATCGGACATTGTGTACCTATCTCTTGACACCATCAGCGGGTTCCCGAGTAGGGTCGGGTAATAGGGGTGTGGGTACCCGGGTAGTAAGACTGGACTCGTCCCAGCCCTAATTTCCTTGCCCGTCTGCATTCGTTAGAAAATCGTTGTTTGTGAATATGTGGATTTGCAGAGGACGTAGGAAGTGCTTGATCAGCTATTTCATTGAGTTTACCTGACAATAAGTGAATCGGATCTTCAATATATTTCAGTCAAATTCGTTAAATAGGTTTGAATCTGTGAGAGATAAATCTAGTGCTGTATACGTTCCAGTGGCAGGTGGTTGAATCATCATTGTAAATACATAAATTATTGTCAGTAATGATTTCCTCAAGTACCTTCCCTTAATTGCTGGTGTTCACACTTCACCATGGAGGGTATTGCCCATTCAGATCAGACATGGTTAGGCATGGTTTAAGGAGCTGGTCTTTTAGATTTTGAAGTTCAGATTGTCGAAGTGTAGTGGACGGAGAAATGTGCAATGAGCACAGAGCAAATACTATTTGCAAAGTTAAACGAACGGCAGTAGCTTGAAGATTTGTATGAAGAGGAACAGGGCAGTAAATAACACACAGCCTCACAAAATATAGAATATCCCCCATAACCTTTATCCCCTGGTGGAGAAAATGAATGATGACGGTAGTACTGCCTTAAATCAAATTTATCGGTATGTTCTCTTGGAGACATAGTGCTGTTGGTTTAAAATCTTGTACCATACAATTGTATCTATCTTTTTCTGAATTCTCTGCAATTCCACTGAATCAAATTTAGGGAGCCACTCATGGAGGCTCGACTGGGGGTCTAGATCGTGTGGAATGGTCACTCCCATGTACAGGGTGTGATGGGTTGACGTCCATATCAAGTTGTTCGAACGGATCAGTTGGTGGTACTTCCTCGCCTTTGGTCTGAGTGACCCACCTGCGGTCAGTTGCGGGATCATTATCTAAGGGAAGCTCAGTTCTGATGTGATAAGGTATATGTATTAGCATACATGTGCATGACTGGTAGTGAAGTATAGGAGAAACCATTTCTACGGCCCCCTCGGTATGTCACCTCATGTCAGGGTTTACAATCGCTGGTAATCCCGAGGAGATATGGTTTGTTCAACTTATAAACCGACTCATCGCATAGACAACGTTTTTAATTAAATAACTGTAATAAAAACTCTCAAATTTATAACCTGTATCGGAGATGAAATATCGCCTGCAGTCGTGAACTCGGTTCAATGAAACCGGTGACTTCAGCACGTGCGTCTCGCAATGGCACGAAATATGCACGTGCGTCTCGTAGGCTGTTCGTAGTTTTTGTTTCTATCAAGGGTTTACAATGATTATAAGCCCTCCTGCGAGGTGTTACCACAATCTCAAAAACTCCATATCGAGTTACACAAACAGCCAGTAGGTTTATAAATCTAGCTTTTCTGTTGCGATTCCCTCTATTCTGTGGGGGCCGCATGCCGAAAGCCTCATTCTCCATTGCTTTGTCTTGTTTAACTCACTCACTCTGTTCTTTCTTCAGGAAATTAACAAACTCGTACAAACCCGAAATGGTTTTCTTCAGACAGACAGCTCTCCAGATTTGCCTTCTGGGCCCGACTGTAGAATGGTGGTTCCAGTGATGAAGTGAAGACCGCCCTCTATCCACTTCTGGGTCGTAGGGTGCGCTATGGTTTGGCATATGTTGGTCCTAAGAGAAACATAGAAAGGGTCGGTTGGACGGACATGTTGACTTGATTGCGTGTCATTGTACCACGACGGCGTGGTACGTTACTCATAATATTAATCACTGGTTTATATAGTATAGATTATTCCTAGGCCGTTATATAGAGAATCTCACCCGAGTGTCTTTTGATATGAAATATATCAACACGAGTTGATAAAAGCTCCAGTAGCAGAGCCATTAGTAATGTCATTTGATTGTGACGTCATGGTAACCAATGAAGTCACAATGGTCTGCAAAGCATTGTGATGTAATTTCATTCCAGCGATATCTACAGTGTAGATATCGCTTGATCTAATCCAAGCGATTTCTCCTGTGGGAGCCAGTTTTTTTATAATAAATTTTAGTTAAACACAATCATATGAAATTTTAGTTCACAACCATATGCACCAAAGCTGTGAATTGATTCATTGGGGTTTACCCAAAGGTTAAAGACATGGTTTGTCCTAGCCAAAGACCCAGGTTGCATTCCTCACACAGTTCACGCTTGTTTGTTTGTTGTTTAACGCCCCACTCGGAAATATTCCAGCTATATGACGGCGTTCTGTAAATAGTCAAGTCGGGACCAGACATTGGTGATTGACACAATGAGCATCGATCCGCGCAATTGCTTGACATGATGACATGCATCAACAAAGTCCGAGAATGAACACTTGATTATAACTATTATAACCACCCTCTTTTTAACCGACGGCGTGATGTCTCTTAGTCGGGAAAGAATCCGGCGATCGCGGTTTCGAATCCCATATTGGCACTGATGATGTTTCTCGGTTTGTCGGACTAGTGGTTAAAGTGTTCACTCGTTACGCCGAAGGTCCGGGTTCGAGTCCCCGCATGGGTACATTGTGTTTGAAGCCCATTTCCGGTGTCACCGACCGTGATATTACTGAAAGCGGCGTAAAACCATACTCACTCACTCTAGGATTGACAGTACCATACCCTTGTTGAAGGAAATACATTGCTCGGCTTTGTGTGAGAGAGACTAACGAGTCTGGTCCAATCAAAATCGCGTAACGAAATCGACATCCGGTTCATAAGCTGCCGTGCAGATTTCGGTCGATTGCAGAATGTGCAAGGCATGTGCACCGCCATCTTAGCTTCAATATTTTCCAAATTCATGTTTTTGATCAAGGTGCTCACGTGAGTTGATGCGCTTCGCGAAGTTAGACCCGTATTATTACAATATCGATCTTGATTGTCTTTTTGTTTGAAGCAAATGCAGTGATATGAGAGGTGGAATCCGATTGGTCTATAGGAGGGACATAACGATGGAGCCCAGAAATTCAAGCCTAGTTCAGCAATGGTGGAAACTGGACCTTTACAGTCAGTAAACTTCCTTGCCTCAGGAAGATGCCATGTCAACGAGCCTGACCCTCTGACGACAATCCTTGTCGCCATTTACAGCAAGCGTGGGTTGCTGCAGATCTATCATAACCCGGATCTTCACGGATACATATCATGTAGGATGTAACTGACATAGACACACACACACGCACACACACACACACGCACTCAGACATTGACTTGCCTTTGCATGTGTTTGTGACGGGTGCCAACGGTGGGGCAGGATACGCTCAGCATTAAAAGTGAAAGAGTGGCAGGACACACTGACAACAGTGAGATAATTATGTGGCTTGCATTAAGAATCATTGGCCATGGACGGTTCAAGTACTTCAAGCTATCCGGGTACTCCATCATGAGATGTTTCAGTTTGCCTCAATAAAGCATTGAAGTCGTCCAGAGTTTGTTTGTTTGTTGTTCAACGCCGCACTCGTTCACAGCGAACGCCATTAAAAGGAACTGTCGGATATAACGAACTGATATGGGTCGCGTCCACTGCCTGTATACATGCTGTATAAATGCTTCTGTTATAACGAATTATTATTGGTGGAACCTTTTAGTTTGTTATACCCGTAGTTTACTGTAATTTCATACATCGGAGTTTAAGTGATGGCTCGTCTACATGTAAACCGTTTATGTTTGTTGTTTAACGTCACACTCAAATATTTGCCAATCGAAGTATCAAAATACCTGCTGAATCATCGCCTTGGTTTGGTTGGTTTGTTGTTTTACGCCGCACTCAGCAATATTCCAGCTATATGGCGGCGGTCTGTAAATAATTGAGTCTGGACCAGATAAACCAGTGACCGACATCATGAGCATCGATCCACGCAATTGGGATACCATGATATGCTTCAACCAAGTCAGCGAGCCCTTAACCCGAAACCGTTAGTCGCCTCTTACGACAGGCATAGTCATGGGTTGCAGAAGACCTATTCTACCGGGATTTTCACGGGTCTTGTCCGGAGTAGTAAGTTCAACATATATAAGTCACCTGCTGGTTTCGTCTTCTTTGGCCTCGTGAGATAGCAGAGGACGCCAGGTGTCCAAGTCCGTTCATTGACTACAGGCCTTATGCGACTCTTGCATTCCTCAGCGAATTCAGGTGAATCTACGCCCACGAGGGTTAACATGTGTCTGTACACACGGCATCTCTTGGGCACGCCAGAATCCTGTGATTGTGGGTTCGAATCCCGGTTCGCGCCGATTATGTTTCTAGGTTTGTCAGCACCATACCCGCGCTCGTGGGTTTCACCGAAGTGGTAAACGTCTGAGACCTGCATCACTTCGGGCTTTCCTCCCACATTAAGCTGACATGTCGTGATATAACTTGAATAGTGTTAAAAGCGGCGTTAAACCCAACTCACTCACTTACAATATACGCGGACATACACAAAGCCTTTGAGGCTTATTCAACTTTAGAAAGGAATGCTTGATATAGAGTTCTGTGTACTGGCATTTGATCGTATATATAATCGTAGTGTATAAAACGCATTGAATTATTTAATTCTGTATCGATGGTTAAAGCAATCGTTCCTTCTATTGTTCAGAAATGGTAAAATTCCTAGATTCAAAGCTGAAGAAAGAACAGAAATGGAGCCGTAGCAAGTGATAAAGGTTCTCTTTGTAAGTCACGTTTCACAAAGAATATTCTGATTTTGAAAATGATGCAAAAGAAACCTAACGCAGACCAAAAAAAAAGTGGGCAAGTAAAGTTTTCATTCTGCCCGAATTTACAAATAAGTGACTTTGCTTGTCGTAAGAGGGGACTAACGGCATCGGAGGGTCAGGCTCGCTCATTTGGTTGATGCATGTCATTGCGCGGATCGATGCTCATGATGTCAATCACTGGATTGTCTGGTCCAGACTCGATTATTTATAGACCGCCGTCATATAGCTGGAATATTGTTGAGTACGGCGTTAAGCAACAAACAAACACAAAACGAAGTAACAATATTATTAAAATGAGTGACATACCTTGTAAAGATAGATAACAGAGCGACCAGTAGATTAAAGCCGCCGTAATTCGCTGAGTTGCGTACCGTGGGCCTGCCAGAGAGCTATGGTCGTGGCTTTGAATCTCAGTTCGTCCGGTTATGTTTCTAGGTTTGTTACCTCTAACTCCGTGCTCTTGGGCGTCAACAAAGTGGTGAACGTCTAAGATCAACAATTACAAATGTGAAGACATACGTCCGTCAATGAGCTGAATCTGTGAGTTAAAGGGTTGTCTGATGTACTAACTCCGATTTTCTAAAAGTATATATGATTCAAATATAGACATCGCTAAAAAACATTATTCGTGAGTGAGTGTGTGTAACGACTCTGAACAGTGCTTCAGTTGAGGCGTGTCAGCTTGATGTGTGAGGAAAACCGGAACAAGAAACATACTCAGGACGAACAGGAATTCAAACAGTCACTCATAGGATCCTGTCACGTCAAGGGGACGCCACTCTGCACAGCGAAATCATCGATTTTAGGGAGTTCGGTTGATATTATAACGATAATAACAATAATAATAAGCGCATTATTACCCCGGTCATTCTTGTGATGTGCTAGAAGGTTAACAGCCACGTTGCCATCTCATCCTACCGGGTCCCCATTCACTGTTGGCTAAACCGTGGCAAACTATTAAAAGAAATGGAACCATTTGGGCGCATGCGCAGATTAGTTCAGTTGCTACACATGCGCAAATTTAATCGAAAATTAACCAAAGCGCGACACCCTTTTACACATATTCGCGTTGTCTTTCTTTCATAAAATACACAAGAAGATTATGTCCAGTTGTCGCATCGGTTAATTGTGACACTTCTTGTCAATTTTCGTAAGGGCGAAAATACGACAACGTAACAATGCCCCTTCTTCATTTAAAATGTGTATCGGTATACAAAAACATCACACTGATATCAAAGTAAAATTCTGTATCAGATCCTATACGAGTGAGATTATGTATATATGGTTGTTATTTGTAAGGACCAGCGCTGAATTGCTCTAGATTAAAACTCTAGGTTCAGAGAGAAAGTCCCCGCTTCTGTGCCAGGGCTACCATACCGGGCCATCTCAACCACAACCACAACCACAAGTCCAACCCAACACTACCGCTGGACCTGATGTTGGTGTCTTTACTGCATGTGTAAATTCCAATCAATTCACAGTGGACTGAGTGAGTGAGTGAGTGAGTTGTGTTTAACGCCGCTTTTAACAGTATTCCAGTTATATCACGGCGTGTCAGCTTAATGTGGGAGGAAAGCCCGAAGTGATGCAGGTCTCAGACGTTTACCACTTCGGTAAAACCCACGAGCACGAGTATGGTGCTGACAAACCTAGAAGCAAAATCGGAGCGAACCGGGATTCGAACCCACAATCTTCTGGCGTGCCCAAGGGACGCAACTCAGCGAATCGCAGCGCCTTAGACGACTGGGCCACTCGTACTTTGTATGGAGCCAAGATAATGTTTCAAATGTAAAACAAGTGCATAAATCTGCTTACAAAACGTACATGTCGCATATGTTGTGAAATTGGTGTTTATTGGTAACGTAGGGCAATGTAGTATTCATCTTCTCGAGGCAATATAGTTAACTGACTATAAAAGTCCATTTTGCACTCTTGTCAAACTAGGCTGGAATTACGGAGTTATGTTTTGGCTTGGCTGAAGAGTCTATGCATAAACCAATCAAAATCGAGAAACGAAATCGACATCCGGTTAAAAAAACAAAAAAACGATATCGGAATCTGCAGAGGATGTGGACCGTCAACTGGGCGTCGAAAGATGGATGTTTACATGTTAATCATGGTGCCCAAGTAATTTGGTGCACTTAGTGGGGTAAGACCCATGTTATTACAATAAAGATCTTGATTATCGCTCAGATGCTTTTCACTTGACGACGCCATTTTGCAAGCGACATAAGCAGTAGAATCTGATTGGTCAATACGAGGGACATAGAAGGGACATAACTCGTAATATCTACTGGTGGCTCTACCATCGAGACGCCGAATTCCAGCCTAGTTCGGCAAGGGATGAAATTGTACTTATCTATTTCTCCCTAGCCCCGGGAAGGTATACAGTAACAAATGCTATATATTTGGGCATTATGTGTTGAAATGTAAACAGTATTGTACAGAACCTCCCCGCATGTAGAACCGCGGTAGAAGATAGAGTGTCTCCCGTGAATGAGTGTAAGTTTCCGACTGTATCATGAGAAAGTGTCTATGAATCGCTATCAAAAGGTGATAGTTCCAGGTGTTAGCGAAGAGGTAAGTGTATTAAGCTCACCCGTCACAAACACACGCAAAGACAAGTAAAATATTCACCAAGAAAAAAACAAACACGGAACAAGTCAAAATCGGGAATTGCATCTGATATCATTTTTGTCACTCATTTGGAAATGTCCTCAACATGGCTACCATAAAACTTTTTGAAAAGTCTTGAATCAAACACCTTCTTAGAAAAATGTTGTATGAAATATTGGTAAAAAGCATGCTCGGTTGTACCTCACAATCTGTGAAATGAAGACACTAATGTTTGGAGCTGCAAGGAATATTCCTCGAAATAAATTGACAATTAGAAACTTGAAGTCATCCCTCCCATACAGTCTTGTGGAAAACGTTTTATCATTCTGAATCTTTATACAGATCTAGATATGAAACAGACGAAGGAGTCTCACTAGTCTCTTTTATTTCTAGTTCAAACAAATTCCTATGACATAATCGGAATCGGAATTTTCCCTGCTTTCAGCAGACATTTCATATGGTAATGGAAATGGTTTTGTCGCTTTTCTTATTATCATTGTCAATATTCAGTGTCTATTATTCATACGCTGTATATACTAAAGCGATTGCGGGACAGGACAGACCCACATACGTGTCGTTGTAGATGGCTGGTTACAATATCACTGAAATTGTTCCTAGCGTTGCATGATGGAGCTAAATACTCTTCTCAGTCCTCAGACAGCAGAGCGCCACCAAAATAGGATGAGCTTGGGTAGATAATCCGTGAAAAAGTCATCTGTACCCAGGCCTCTTCCCCCTTGTCTAGATGGGTGACAGTGATGGCAGAAGCATCAGTTTCATCAATATACGAGTCCGTTTCCGTGTATCCGTTTGCCAAAATCACTCCTCCTGACTTGATGATATCGAAGGACATGTTAGTGTTTGCCTGCGTCAGTGCAAGGTGTGTCCAGAAGATGTAGATTCCAGAGACTGGTGCCACGAACGTCCCTGTGCTGGTGTTGTAGCCAGAGCCAGCGTTGTAAAGGATTGTACTGAATGGGAGAGGGGTGCCGTTTGATGTTGAACTTGGAGGGTAGTTAACGTTGAATGCCACATTTCTGGTCTTTGGTGCTGTAGGTAACACGAAACAAAAAACGATAAATATGCAGCATTCGGAATATATGTTTGTGTATTGTATGGGTCCCGTTCTACGAAGCATTCGTAGCGCTAAGATGCTCGTAACTCCCATACTACCATAGACGTCGTATCCCTGGCGTAGCGTAGCGCTACAAACGTTTTGTGGAACGGGGCCCAGATGTCAAGCTCTATTCTGTTGCGCTACTTCTGGTCTTTGATGCAAGAAGGGAGTGAAATATCACAGCAGGTAAAGGCAAAGTAAGCAAATTGTGCAAAAACACCGTAGCTCAACTCGATTGGTAGTCAACCGTTTGAAATGCTTACACTGACGACAAGTTGGTTGGTTGGTTTGTTGTTTAACGCCGCACTTAGCAATATTCCAGCTATATGACAGAGGTCTGTAAATCATCGAGTCTGGACCATACATTCCAGTGATTAATATCATGAGCATCGACCCACGCAGTTGGGATCGATGACATGCATCAACCAAGTCAGCGAGCCTGATCACCCGATCCCGTCAGTCACCTTTTACGTCAAGCATGGGTTGCTGAAGACCTATTCTACCCCAGAATCTTCACGGTTCCACTGACGACAAGTATAAAAAGTAGTCAACAGTGATGTCACTTGGTGCATGCCATGCTATGACCTTAACTGCCATATTATTCAATGTAATGTACATTAGAGTGATGTTGAATTAAGGTACCACATATACTATTTAAGGGAGATATATTTTTTCAGTATCTTGTTGGAGTGGGCCTACGCTTTGTTTTATAAAGAGGTGATTGAAAGTAC
This sequence comes from Haliotis cracherodii, assembly GCF_022045235.1. Taxonomy (NCBI): domain Eukaryota; kingdom Metazoa; phylum Mollusca; class Gastropoda; order Lepetellida; family Haliotidae; genus Haliotis; species Haliotis cracherodii. The sequence continues at coordinate 456,981 of NW_027266299.1, forward strand.
TTGCAAAACTAGAAGCAGCCCTGTGATTTCCTCAAGCTTTCAAAAGCATGTGCTGCCAGACCTTGACCTTAGAAAAGCCTACTGCGTTGATCGATGTTCATGATGTCAATCACTGGATTGTCTGGTCCACACTCGATTATTTACACAACGTTAAATACGATTTCGGCGTTAAACAACAAACAGAACATTTGGAAGAAGTCAAGGGAACAATAATCACCAATGTAAATCTTGTAGATGTGTAGTATTAGAACATGGCATTGCGCAATAGCCGCGACCATACAGTGAATCCAAGATGGCATACTATGTACGTTTACGTAGAGGGGAATGTCCGAGTAACTCTCCATTCCTTAAAAAATAATGGAGCAGAGAACCCGCAGGGGCCGAGGCCCATTATTTTTAAGGAATGGAGAGTTACGTGGATATTCCCCTAGTTAAAACTCATCCCTACTTTTACACTTTGACAAAATATTCTGTAGTTGAAAACATTTGAAAAATTCAAATGCTGCTTCAAGATAATGTACAGTTGACAAGCAACTCTCCATTCCTGAAAAATAATGGAGCGTTCAAACAATAGAATGACGTCACAGATGTCTTTTAATGCAGATATCTGGATTATGAAGGTCGGTACTTAACAAAGAAATATTACAACTACACTCCCCGAGCAGAGGAAGTGCAGGATGCACAAGAGTTGATAGCAAATGTATCTTTTCATTTATTCTAAACAAGAACCTACCTTGTGAAACCTGTAGCAGGGATAGTTTGTTGTCCAGGGATTGCTTTCCAACCATGGATATGTTACTTTGTAAAGTTAAAACATTGGAGAAAGTCAGACTGAGATTACTCTGAACTGAGTGAAGATCCTTCCATGCTGATTGTAAGTCCTGTCTGACAACACTAATGTCAGAAAACATTGACTTTATATCTTGCTCGAGCTTCTGGACGTGTTTAGATACAGTATGTGCCAGCAACTTTGTAGACTGGAGTTCCGTGCTTTCTGCCGACTGTTTCTGTGATATTATTTGCATCCAGGACGACATATTATGAAAGAAATCATCTTTATCCGTTATTATGTTATCCACAGTAGAGTTTACTAAGGTGAGATGTTTGTCCAGCTGCTTGACATCTCTCTGTACCGCATGCATCTGTGCCGTGTTCAGCTTCATCTCATGGAGGATGGAGTCCAGCAGGGTCAGATTCAGCTGAGGATCAGCCACACTGTCACCGTGTGCCATGTCTTTCAGTTGGGTTTTAACCATGACGAGTTCATTAGATGTTAAACGAAGCTCTGCCTTCATTGCTAATACTTCATCTTTCAAGGAGGATATTTCAGCAACTTCTGACTGGTGTTGTGTCTTGCTCGACTGAAGATCTGTTCTGGTATGTTGTAAGTCCTTCATGGTACTTTGAAGCTGTGACTGTGTGGCCTGTAGATCTTTCTTTGTGACCTGTAGTTCTGTCTGAACCTGCGTGGTTGTTGCCAGGAGGCTGGACACAGTCTGCTCCAGCAGCGCCACATGATTCAAAAGGCTGGACATATCAGAAGAACCATCTGGCTTTGGGGAAGGCACAGTTAGCCCCGAGAGAGATCTTGCCAGTAAAATACAAAGAAATACAACCGTCACATACATTATACCGTGTCGTTGTTATATTCTATACTCGGCCTACTTATCAATATTGGCAGCTGTCTGCTCGTTTATCTTACAAGGATCACGTGTGATAGGAGCGTCCACTTGGCGATAACGACCGGAATCATGTTTGTCAATGACTGTGTTTGATTATGGTCAAACTGCCTGGAATATATTCTACCGACCAAAAACATGGACACAAATGCATTAAATGTAGCTATTGTTGCAGTTTCAATACCATGACGCTGCATCTGAACGTAACATGTAATCACCATGACCTTTCACATCATGAATGGACAGCACTTGATGCACGTGCATACAGAAGCCAGTGAGTTTGCGCCTTAAGAGTTACTCGCAATCACTAATGTACGCGAGCTAGGAACACGCTTAAAAATGCCTCCGGTACAGGATCCAAATCAACAGACTAAATGTCGAATTGCCGGTACAACAGAGGGAGGAGGTTGGTTGGTTTGTTGTTTAAAGCCGCACTCAGCAATATTCCAGCTATATGACAGCGGTCTGTAAATAATCGAGTCTGGACCAGACAATCCAGTGATTAATATCATGAGCATCGATCCACGCAATTGGGATCGATGACATGTATCAACCAAGTCAGCGAGCCTGACCACCTGATCCCGTTGGTCGCCTTTTACGACAAGCATAGTCGCCTTTTACGGCAAGCATGGGTTGCTGAAGACCTATTCTACCCCGGAATCTTCACGTGTCAGAGAGGGAGGAGGAGGACGTCTGTGTCCTAAGTTGTTTGACAAATGTAATTTCTCCTGTGTGGGATAGGAACAGTTACAGGCGGCAGAGGTGTCAAAGAGACCTCAGCATGGCAGTTCTAAACAAAGCGCCCCACCCAAAACCCCACACCTCCACCCCCTGGGTGAAAACATACCTGTCATTAAAGTATTTCAACAGGTGCTATAGAGGTGTTGATGTTCGTCCCAAAGTGCATATTGGAATCGTGCAACTCTTTTCAGTGATATCAAAATGTTACACTTACACAATTTTGTCAATACACTCCTTATGTTTTATTTATATTGCGTACTGTAAACAAGGTTCTTGTCAACAATAACAAACCTGGGGTGAATTGAAAATTATTTCACGCGGGACAAAAACTTTATATGAAATTGATGCTCCTGGAATATCCTATAGTGAGTGAGTGAGTTTGGTTTTACGCCGCTTTTAGCAATATTCCAGCAATATCACGGCGGGGGACACCAGAAATGGGCTTTACACATTGTACCCATGTCGGGATTCGAACCCGGGTCTTCGGCGTGACAAGCGAACGCTTTAACCACTAGGCTACCCGACCGTCCCTGTACTTACATGTACGACAGTGCTTCCTTGTCAGTCAACAAACTTTACTTATAATAGCTTTAGACACACGGCCCTTTCTCATTGGTGTGTGTTATTTATCCAGTTCACTTGCAACAATCGCCTATAACTTGAGGAAGTATAAATTCTGCTGGGGAACCATGCAGGTAGCAGAGGTACCGTAAGTCTCCTTGACGTGAGTTTAAATGGAACTCACTCACTCACTATTTATCCCGTTCACAATTTTCTAAATCCACACTCGTTAAATAAGCAGTTGTAATATGTATGTCGATGTTGGAGGATAACGCCTGTAGGATGAGCTGGAAACTATTCTTTGTACTTGTGAAATCAGAGCAGGTAATCCAGCCATTCTGCGGTTGTTCTTCTTTACTTGAATTGCGTATTAGGTGAGGTGAAATGGGGTTTAACGTCGCGTCCAAGATTATTGCGCTTATATAGCGATGTGCGGCCTGTAAATCGAGTCTGGGCGAAAAGGAAACTCATTTGATTGATAATATGATCAGGGCTGCGCAAGAATGACACAAAATCATCAAAATCCCTGTCTAGGCTTAAGGTTATGTATGAGGGTTGATATGATATTTAAAACCCGCATCCCGAGGGAAAGGGTTTTAAATATCATAACAATCCGAGGGGAAGTGTTTTATCTTACTTATAAACCGATTGTGAACCTTAAAATTATCCCCAAACTAAATTTCAACCCATTATAAGTGTACAATAAAGCACGTCCAAGGGTTCTTATCACATTTAAAACACGCATCCAAAGGATAACGGTTTTAGATATCATAAAAACCCGAGGGGAAGTGTTTTGTCTAATTAATGAACCGAAAAAAGAAACTGAAAACAACATTTTTCAACATTTTTTTATGTTTCGAAAAATACTTTCCATGAACCTTAGGAAACGGGCGTAAAATATATGTTGCTTGCGTACGGATTTTGAAAAGGACATTTAAAATCAGTGCAGCTTATCAACACCTCTGTAGCCTTGTGGTACACTCACTGGGCTTCAGATATGAAAGTTGCGAGTAATTATGAGATAATAGTCCCTTTGACGATCACGAGATGCATCGTACAAAAGTCAAAGCGACATTGAGCTATGGATCGTGTTGTGCTTCAAGTTCATAATTACGTGTGCTATACGTAGTTCATTCCACAGTTAACGGTTATTGCTTTTACATGCCATGTCAAGCACGTGATTTGTGCCAGCTGTATAGCAGTACAACAGTACCATAGTGTTCGCGACAGGCATATGTTGCCTGTGTATGTTACACACACAAAAGTCTACCTCGACAACAACAACTAGGCCACTGCAAAAGGTTAGTCTATAATGTGTTTGTTTGACATTTCACTTGATGTTCACGATGCTTGTTTTGAGGTGAACAATTAACTACCCTTGTTTGTGACAGGTGTAACTATTTCGCAAACACCTGGTATCATCACTATTGAATATTGATTCTTAAACACATGCTTACGATATACAGTAAACTACGGTTATAACGAACTAAAATTAGTAGTCCCTTTGAGTTCGTTATAACCGTAGTTTACTGTTATAACGAACTCAAAGGGACTACTAATTTTAGTTCGTTATAACCGTAGTTCGTTATAAGCATTTATACAGCATAACTACAGCAAATAGTCGGGACCAAAAAAGTAGTTCGTTATATCCGTCAGTTCGTTATAAGCGTGTTCGTTATAACCGTGGTTTACTGTAATTGTAATCATACAACTGCTTTTATAACCTTCTTATGATTGTGAAAAGATTTTTGTTGCTTTCATTTATGTATGACCGATCACACAATATAGTATGATTGTGTCCGACATAATACTCGCGTGTTCTGTTTTTATTATTGAAAAAAATCGTAGATCTTGTAAGTGGAGGGTTTCTGCCCATTGGGTTGGCTGCATAACCATCTTGATGCTGGGGCATTCGTTTACTCGGGGGCTGGACATGGTGTGAGCAGGTAGCAGCCCTGGGGGAGTGAGCGAGACTGCCAGTAAGCGAAGTGAGTAAGCTCAGTGAATGTCACTGGATAAAGGCTAGATTCTGGTGTGGGTGAGGTCCCTTCAAGGCGAAGATAGTGGTAGACTGCGAGTCAGTAGGTGAGGTGAAATAGGGTTTAGCGTCGTGTCCTAGATTATTGTACTAACATAGCGACGTGCATTCCCCTGTGTGTGTGGCTGCTTGTACTAGTCTGGACTGATCCCGATTTAAACTGCCAGCTCACTGAGATACCATGTCGCAGTTAACATACTGACACTGAGCCGACCGGTCCTTTTTTAGCCCCTTAAAGCCGAGCGCCAGACAGTTTAACAACAAGTTGTATCTTTTGATGTCTTTTGTCATGACGCGGCCGGGGATCGAACCCCGGACCTCTCCACTATACCACGGAGGCGGGCTCGAGTCAGTAAGTGTCTGAGACAGATGAAATACAGTGTGTACGAGGCGAGGTAGTGGTTGACTGTGAGTCAGTAAGTGTCTGAGACAGATGAAAGAGAGCGAGTAAGTGTCAAGAACGTGGTCGACTGCGGGTCAGTAATTGTCGGGGTGATTCAGTTTGTCGGTCCCTGGCAGGAACGACAGTATTCACTATAACTTGCAGGCTCGACAGAGGCAACCAGCGTAAAACAATACTAGTTAGAGTTTTGAATGAAGAAGAAAATAGAGACTAGTATCAGTTGTATAACTGCAAACCTGACACCCCTGCGGATTATCCTATACGGGAACAAACTAACCTATTTTTCGTTGGCACGCCACGCCAAAACCCCGTATTACACAACTTCGTGATGGCTGATCGTGACGCAAGTATTTCTGATCGTGACGCAAGTATTTCTCGTACTTCTCTCTCTTCATAACGATTATGAAAGGGTGCTGTCATAATCTTTACTGTCGAAAGAGTGCTAAAGGATACATTTTATGAAAAATCTAGAAGCGATATTTTGACTAAATAGTATAATAAATAGGTATGAGGCTGTTTTCTGTAACATAACATTTACACCAGTTTACATGAAGCACAGTTACTTTTTCCCTTTGCTACACATCAACATGTTAATAAGCATTTACAAGATACCACTTAGTCGCAGAGGACCGTCGTCCTGAGGAAAGGGAGATAACCGACTGTAAAACTTCAACCCTTGACGAACTGGGCTGGAGTTGTGGAGTCTTGGCTGGATTAACGAGTCCATAGTTCAATCAAATCGCGTAACGAAATCGACACCCTGTTCGCAAACAACATGGCGATTATCGTGCAGATGTCGGTCGACAGCAGGATTTGTTGTGCCACAAATCCACATGCACTGGGTATCTGAGACAGAGAATGTGAAACGTGTTCTTTGATTAACTTGATCAGATCCAGACTTCCGGTGGCGCACTCATGCGGATAAGACGTGTTTAGTCAGTCGCTCTGCATAAATCCATCCCGATCGATTACAAATGGCCAGCAACAAGAATAAACGGAAAGGGACAAGCGACAATGATGAACAATCTTCCCAGAAAGTTCTAATTTGGATGAATACATCACGACAAGAAGTAGAAAACGGACCACACATCAACGATGTCGGTAAGCAGCCCCGAGGACATGAAAACTTTCATTCTCAAATCTCTGTCTGAACAAACCAAAGATCACTACTAAGACAGACACTGTCAATTCCGAATTAACAACATTACAGACTGGAACTGACGAAATTCTCCAATCCGTTGATTGTAACGCCGCTCAGATAACCGAGAATAAGTCGGAGAATAATGAACTGAGGGCAGAGGTGAATAAATTAGGTGAGGAGACAGAAGAAAAATTATTAATTCAGGAAACGTATCAGCGTAAATCCAGCCTACTTGTGTGTCAGAATCAGGTGAGTGAGTGAGTGAGTGAGTCAGTCAGTGAGGTTTTACGCCGCTTTTAGCAATATTCCAGCAATATCACGGCGGGGGACACCAGAAATGGGCTTCACACTTTGTACCCATGTCGGGAATCGAACCCGGGTCTTCGGCGTGACGAGCGAACGTTTTAACCACTAGGCTACCCGACCACCCCGTGAGGAGACAGAACAAAAATTACTAAATCAGGAAACGTATCACCGTAAATTCAACCTACTTGTATACGGAATACCAGATTCAGGACAGCAGGAGCCGGCGTGTAGAGAACATTTTCAAAATTTGGATATTGAAGGAAGCGACACAATGTTGTTTGTCAACAATCACAGGTTGTCTCGCCACAGTAGTAACCCTCGAGCAGCAAACAGAATCCGATTATAATAAAATCTGTGTCAATGAAAGAGAGACAAAATGTAATGGACGCAACCTTTAAAGAAATCGATTCTCAGAGAAAAACGAATCTCGATCCGCACGGATCTCCCAGTCCCTCTGAAGAAGTATCGTGGAAAACTTCTGTTGAAGCGTATGACATGAGACAATTGCTCAAAGTTCCGACAAGGATCAAAGAAAGGGGAGCAGATATAACCCTGCAAGGCAGAAAGACCCCAGATCAACGCTGGAGAACAGTTCACCTGGAGGAGGGGGCATGGGTGGCCCAGTCGTCTATGGCGCCGCGATTCGCTGTGCAGAGTTGCGTCCCTTAGGCACGCCAGAAACCTATGATTGTGGGTTCGAATCCCAGTTCGCCCCGATTATGTTTCGAGGCTTGTCAGCACCATACCCGTGCCCGTGGGTTTCACCGAAGTGGTAAACGTCTGAGACCCGCATCACTTCGGGCTTTCCTCCCACATTAAGCTGACACGCCGTGATATGACTGGAATAACTGTTAAAAGCGGCGCTAAATCCAACTCACTCACTCACTCACCTGGAGGAGGACATCTTTAAGTTAATATCGAAAAGAAACTGGCATTCCTCTGAGCGCGTTGTGTTTGTTTTGTTACTATTTATAGCAAATTGCATATGATCATGTGACAAGGTGATTAACCCTCTCTGTGCTGAGTCGCAACGTTGATTCTCGAGCCCTTGATGATTAACAACCCCATTAGCAGTGTTTGGAGTATTGTTCTCATGTGACCCTACTATTAAACAGCTGATAAGCTTGGTCTCTTGTGGCGATGCAGATAAACATAGACGCGCGTCTACAGATGAGGTCAAGTGGTTAAACGTAATCACGTGACTGCCCTCACCATGTTGTCGACAAGAGGATCCGTCATATCGAGGTAGAACTTTCTTGACAGTTATTGTTACAGTCTGATGTGACTGTCATTGACAGTGACTCAGAAAATGAACTTAAATCAATGACAACTGTGTGCGGTGTAATAATTGTCCATATTACGTGTATGTATGTTTGCTACTGTGTGGCGTCCTCATATGTAGGACACATGTACGCAGTGACCTGTTGTTCGCCAGGCAGGTGTCTGTGACGACACATCTTGTCCTATCTTACCCATATCCATCTTAAACTTGTTACCGGTGTCAGGTAATATTTTTTTGAGGGGCTGTCTTAGTTTAACAAGCTTTATTTTGTATGGATGTGCAGTAACAGGTTATATATGTATTACAAGGTAGACACAATATTTTATGGATAACAACTTCTTTAATTCTGTAAAAAAGCGACGTTTCGATATAGATCCTTATACCGTTGTCAAGGAAGGGGATGTACTTCAGGTTGGTTGGTTGGTTTGATGTTGAACGCCGCACCCAGCAATATTCCAGCCATATGACGGCGGTCTGTAAATAATCGAGTCTGGACCAGACAATCCAGTGATTGACATCATGAGCATCGATCCACGCAATTGGGATCGATGACATGCATCATCCAAGTCAGCGAGCCTGACCACCCAATCCCGTATGTCGCCTTTTACGACAAGCATAGTCACCTTTTACGGCAAGTATGGGTTGCTGAAGACCTATTCTACCCCGGAATCTTCACGGGTCTGATGTACTTCAGGCCTTTCGACAGGACGTTAGTCTGTTCTGTGGTGAGTTGCTTTTTGCTGAGGTTTATAACGGTCTTACAGTGGTGCTGTTTTCTGTTAAGTCGACTTGTGATGCTGGATTGGGGCTTCTCGGTGAGGAGGTGCTGAAACTTGTTGATGTGGTAAGCCTTGGTCTTCGTGTGCAGTTTGTTGTTGGCCTGGGTCTGGGCAGTGCGCAGTGAGAAGAAGGTGTCTGGTTGGAGTGTAGTGTTGAGCTGGTAGATGTGGTCAGAGATGTCCTTGCTTGTGTAGCGGCCATAAAATTTCCGAGTCTCGTGATGGGATTAGAAACACGGACCTTCTGATCAGAGGTCGGACGCCTTGTCCACATGACCAAAGAGGTTAACCCCGTCAGCAAGCTGACAAGGTAAGGATGCCATCTGCGGGATGACTCCACGCCCTGCTACACTTGACAACGGTATAAGGATCTATACCGAAACGCCGCTTTTTTACAGTATTAAAGAAGTTGTTATCCATAACATTGTGTCTACCTTGTCATCCGTCAACTTCTAAGTAATGCCTATCAAACAATTTATATGTGTATTGTTCACATTGCGGAGCAGGAGTTATCTCCCCTCCTCTTGTTTTGCCTATATCTCCAACTCATACAATAATAATGGAGAGGTGGAATAACAAAGTAATGTGAATCAGATTGTAACACGTAAACCTTATCACGACTAATTCCATGTTGCTTAAAACACATTATCACCCGTGCTTAAATTGAAGTGCTCGGTTACAAAATTGAAATGATTTACTTATTTAAAACATGTATTTGATTGCATTTTGACATGGAATAATTTCATATGTTGGCACAAGCGATGGCCTGGGGTCACAAAGTGGCTTTGTTATAATGGGTTTGGGGCAGTCTGGTAGCCTAGTGGTTAAAGCGTTCGCTCGTCACGCCAAAGATCCGGGTTCGAATCCCGACATGGGTACAATGTGTGAAGCCCATTTCTGGTGTCCCCCGCCGTGATATTGCTGGAATATTGCTAAAAGGGGCGTAAAACCATACTCACTCACTGGCTCACTATGATGAGTTGGGATGGAGTATGGCATGGGTGTCGAGAGTCGTTTTGTTTGTTTTGCACACCATGTTTGTTTTTGTTTTCATTTTTTATAATTCAAATAAAACATTCAATTCAGTAGGCAACCAACAGAGAAACAAATTAAATGTATCTATGTATTATCTCAATGGTTAATTAGATGCATATAGTTTCTGCTGATCGTCGTGGGCTAGCACAAAAGAATAAGCGGATAGAAGTAATGAACTTGTGGCGTAATAAAGCTATTTTGATAAATGATAACATAGAAGCAGCTGTACAAAAAAGTAAAATTGATCATATTAATGGAAACTTTACTATAGCAGATATCACCATTGAAGGCATAAGGATGACTCTAGTTACTGTTTATGGACCAAACCAGGATGATCCAAATTTCTATTAAACATCTTTTACTTATATAGGGGAATTTGAAAATCATTCTACTGTTATATGTGGCGATTGGAACTTGGTTTTGAACCCAATTTAACTATTGATCTTGAAATTATAAAAATATTAACAATCCAACAAAAAGAAATATAGTTTTAGAAACTCTAGAAAATCTTGATTTAGTTGATATCTGGAGAGCACAAAATGAAGATGTTAGGAAATTTACTTGGTGGAAAAAGAATCCAAGGCAACAGGCAAGACATGATTTGTTTCTTGTTTCAGGTGATATTGCCAATTTGACATGAAATACCTCAATCTTACCTGGCTATAAATCTGACCACTCTGCTATTGCTATGACTTTGTCAGATTCTTCATCCAAGAAAGGGGTGGCGATTAGTGAAAATTCAATACCTCTTTATTGTATAACAAAGATTATGTGGATCTTGTGAAAAAAAACAATTGTTGAAACAAAAGAGGAATATGCAGATTTGGCACTTGATGAACATACTCAGAAACAGTAATGACTTCGAATTAAAACTGTCCATCAATGATTCTCTATTTTTGGAAACCCTCCTTATGAAAATAAGGTGGAAATCCATTTCATTCTCATCTTTTCTGAAAAAAAAATAAAAAAGAGAAATCACAAAAATAAAAAAAAATAAAAATAAAAATTAGAATTAGAAGAAATGATAAGAAATGACTTTCAATCAGTAAGTGAGAGAAGTTTCTCTGATCTGTCAAAGTATAAGAAAGAATTAGAACACTTAAAGGAAGATGAAGAGAGGGGAAGACAACTAAGAAGTAGGATTCAGTGGTAGGAAGAAGGGGAAAAACCGTCTAAGTATTTATGTCACATGGAAAACAGAACTTACACAAATAAGACTATTAATAATTTAATAAATTCTAATGGTGAAGTCATCACTGAAGGTGACGAAATACTGTCTGAACAGAAAGACGTAATAAGCGCCCAGTGCGCTCTCAAAATAAGAAATATGGGGCGCTTATTAGAATATTATTTTGAGTTGAAAGATCGTAAATTTCGTGGTTTATGCTAACAGCCTGAACTGTTTACATACGACAGATATATGTTTCAAGAATTTAATTGCCCATAATTAAGGGTGATATAACAAACGAGTGCGTATTATACACGAATAAAAAAGTCTTGTGCACATTGATCAATCGGAAGGGGTGCTGATTGGGATTGTTCACTAGCCAATATATTAGCAAATATCGCCATTGGCGCTTATTACGTCATGTACGGTAGATGATATTGATACTGCTGTACTTAGTAACTCACTTGCGGATAGCCTTGATAAACCTATTGAAATGTTTGAACTTGCAAACGTTGTTAAATCATTGAAAAATAACAAAAGCCCTGGCCGCCTATTCACGAAGCTGCCTTAGCTAAGACAAATCTTAGTGACTTACGACTGCCATAAGAGCTATCTTAACCCTATCGTAGTCGTGTCCCAGCTACGACTGCTAGCTGTTGGGGCTAAGACAGGAAGCTCTCTTCTGTCGGAGATAGAAAGAGTCGGGTGTTTTTCCCGTGACGTCATGAGGGAATTCCCTTGACCTACATTGACGGGCAGACGAATCCCGTCATCTGTGCGCCATGGACTCACCTCCGAAACATAAACGCGTCAGGAAAGTAAACTGGAGCCTATCGAAGTGAAAGAAAGTCAAGAAGTGGAGAACAATCATCACATTTTATTTCCGCTTTTTGTAACACCGTGAAAAATGTGCAAAAGAAGAAGATATGGATCGACATCGCTCAGAAGTAAGTAGAACTAGGCAACCCAAAGTCACTGTGCGTTAACCAAGAATATAAATTACCACTGTTTATTGTGTCATATATAACTGATTACATGTACAGTAAATATCTAACTCAGTTTTCTATATGTTCATGAACGATCTTTTTCTTCTTTGTAACTTGTCAGGCGACAGTGACTATTTATAGTCGGGGGGAAAACCTGCAGCTGATTCCTCCCATCAGTCGTGTGTTTACATTTTTTTTACACCAAGTGAATTTCGGGAACACGTATCATTATCGAGACAAACATTATGCCTTATCGTATTTTTTGTAATAATGTGTTTAGGATGTTTATTACCCATGCTAACATGAGCTGCGAAATAGAAAATAAATGTACAAACATTTTGTCAAGTAATTCATCTCTGTGCTTTATGATAAAACATTGTTTAAGTAAATTTTTTTTATGCAAGTAATCATTATCCAATATATAACGTAATACATTGTATATATAGCGCAGAGATATCAATTTGTACAATGTGTAGTAATTAAATATTAAAAGAAAATTTGGTTATTATTTGGTGACATTATATGTGGGTTTTTTAATAGAATCTGTGAAAACAGCTTGGTCAAACGCGATGAGAAGGAGATCAAGAAGAAATGAACTGACATTAAGTAAGTGCATTGGCCATATCTGATAATGGTATGATATGTATTCAAAACAAATAGAACCCAGTACTGTTAACATAATATATATAAATATTCAAGAATTTGTTTAACAGCATCAACCAATGCAAAAGAAAACAAACTAACATATTTCTGGCTGAAATGAACATGTCAATAAATAATTGTGAATTGCCTATGTTTAGACATATTTGCTCGCAAAATGAAAATATATACAATACTAAGCTAGAGTGTCAAGCGATGATGAAATACTTTTATTAAACATTGAGACTAATCAAATTTCCTTTCTTTCAAATTCAAACTGTGAAATGATCTTGTATTTAGTATCCAAGCAAGGATGAAGGCTGCCTCACTAAAAAGAGAGATTGGTGGAACAGGAGGAGGACCACCACCTCAACCACTGAATGAAGTGAGTGAGTGAGTTGGGTTTAACGCCACTTTTAACAGTATTCCAGTTATATCACAGTGTGTCAGCTTAATGTGGAAGGAAAGCTCGATGTGATGCAGGTCTCAGACGTTTACCACTTCGGTGAAACCCACGGGCACGTGTATGGTGCTGACAAACCTAGAAACATAATCGGGGCGAACCGGGATTCGAATCCACAATCATAGGTTTCTGGCGTGCCCAAGGGACGCATCTCTGCACAGCAAATTGCGGCGCCTTAGATGACTGGGCCACCTGTGCCCCCACTTAATGAAGTTGAAGGGCAGGTAAATATAATAACATTAGCATATTAAAGATTACTTCTATGTAATCAGCCATGACACATTCACAGCATGTATTGTAATCACTTGTATGAATTGTTTTCACATTTGATACATTTATGCACATCTATCATGAACAGGGTTACCACATACACATTTTTAATGTTTCATTTTTATGTGTTAAAAATCTTTGAAATTTACAATCTTTATTAAAATTTATTTACAGATTGTATCAGTGATTCCCTCCTGTCAAATTGATGGTTGTGGAGTTGGATTGGAGAGTGATGTCAATGAATGTAAGTTAAAGAAATCTGAATTCATAACATAGAAAAACATATCAACATTAATTATGATTAATTATAAATGACCTGTGATAAAGATTCCATATACAAATATATCTGACATTTTGTCATTGAAACAATTGTAAGATTTTAGTGTAGTCAGTGTCACACATATATAAACTAATAAATTCTGATTATTCATTTTCATTTCGTTGTTCCCGGAGACCTGACAAGTGCTTGTCAACCTGATTCGTTGTGCAGAGTTGCGTCCCTTGGGCTAGCTAGAAACCTATGATTGTTGGTTCAAATCCCGGTTTGCCCCGATTATGTTTCTAGGTTTGTCAGCACCATGCCCGTGCTCGTGGGTTTCACCGAAGTGGTAAACGTCTGAGACCTGCATCACTTAGGGCTTTCCTTCCACATTAAGCTGACATGCCGAGATATAACTGGAATACTGTTAAAAGCAGCGTTAAACCAAACTCACTCACCCACTCACTTTCACATATATATTGTGTACTTTGATTATGGGAAAAGCATTCATTACCTTTATTCATGTTTCAATTTGATTTGATGTACTGTAATATACTACTCATATTTTCAGGACAAATTCAAACCACAGGAGACAAACTGATAACTTTAGAGGAAAGGAAAGTGGAGATCCTGTAGCAGTTGCTGTCAGTTGAAATCCAGCGTCTTAGTTTTGCTATTGAAATCTCGCTATCAATGAAAGCAATTTGAAAATAAATGAAGAAAAATTGTTGCTGAAACGAGCAGAAAAGAATGTTCAGTGCCTGTCTCCTCTTATATCATTTCATCATTAATTAAGGGGCGGTCGGGTAGCCTTGTGGTTAAAGTGTTCGCTCGTCACGCCAAAGACCCGGGTTCGATTCCCGACATGGGTACAATGTGTGAAGCCCATTTCTGGTGTCCCCTGCCGTGATATTGCTGGAATATTGCTTAAGGCGGCGTAAAACCTCATTCACTCACTCACTCATCATTAATTAATATTTCAGCTTTGTTGTCCTTTTTAAATGTATATCTAATCTTTCACTCTATTAAGTCTATTTTAGGAGAGGGCCAGTGGGGTAGCATTGTGGTTGCTCATCACCCCAAACACCCGGGTTCGAATCCCCACATGGGTTCAATGTGTGAAGCCCATTGCTGGCGTCCCCTGCTGTGATATTGCTGGAACATTGCGAAAAGCGGCGTAAATACTCACTCACTCACTCACTATTTAGAAGAAACATTTCAGTTATGTCAGAATGTTTAATTTTTTCACATGCTCAGTATTGTTCACTGTCTTGAAAATAATGGCGGACACACCATGCCCAGTTTGAAACCCATCACAAATAGGTCCATGATATACTGTGTCATCACTGGCAACTTCATCAGCCTGGGAAGGTGGCAGTGGTATGTTCATGTCAAGGCACAAATTGTGCAGCTGGGCTGCAGCATACACTACTTGGTGGCATCTCTTGCTGGTAAACATCAAACACCCTGTGGTGTTCCCCAGACAACTGTAAGTCACAATAGTACAAGAAAATTTTGTTGGTATAATATTTGAATTAACTTGTGCTCAAATATATGAAGATGTTATCTTGTTGTAACATTTATACAAATTTTCATATCTTATATACCCACAGAGGCAGCATAAAACCATATTCTCTCGCTCACTCACTTTATACCCACAGCAAGAGATTGCAAAAGATATCTTGTGGCAATTCAGTTCATATATCAATCACGTATGGATTTTTTCTTACTTATATACTCCATAAAACATGAATAATGTTATACATTTTAAAGAAATAATTTCATGTTTTTTAAAATCTACATTGTTTTGGCCTAAGTAATTATTGGTATACATACCGGAATCTAGATTTCAACACCCCGAAAGCCCTCTCAATGGTGTTTCTGGTTCTGGTTATATTTATGGTGATGTTTGTGGCTTCGAAAGAGGCGTGAGGAACCATGGCCGACAGGCATATCTATTTAGTAAAGTACATATAAATGTTGGTTAGAAGTGTTTGCAGAATATGTGACTGTGATCGATGGGTTTTTATTTTCCTTCACTGCAATATTAATGTCATCAATATTAATTAACTGATTTGAAAACTGTCAATTTATCTGAACATTTCAAACTGTGACATATTCCTTTATTAAAAGGTATTCTGCAAAAATAAACTGTTACGAATTACAATCAAAACTACTATGTTGATGTTTTTTTTCACATAAGAATGTTGTTATACCCAGAGTCACCGAGCAACCTTCCATCCACAGGATTCTGCTCTAATTTGGTGCCAATGTTGCTGTTGGACAGCATGAATGCATCATGATTTGCCCCTGGCCATCTACAGAAAATGTTGGTGAAAACTGAAATAGTGGAAATATATTTTCATTATCTTCATTAATGATCTCCTAGAATGGGTCAACCATTTTCTAAGTGTTATATTGGAGAGACGGTCGTGTTACTGCTTCAAACCATACAATTGTTATTGTTGTTGTTGTCGTTGTTTTTCAAAACAACCAAACAAACGCATCATTTTCATTCCTTCCATCTTTTCTAATATTCACGTGAATTAATTTTTAAACAAATGTTGACATGTTTAATCCCACAATCACACATGGTAAGTTAAACTGAAAAGAAATCCAATACTTTTATACTATTTAAATATTATTGTCACTAATAATTCCAGAGAGCAATTTATTAATTTGTGTACATTTACTGACATTGATTACTTTTAAGTCAGGGATTTGATACTTATTTCATTTCAAAAACATATTTTTTTCACATTTCATTCTACTGACAGAACAATGTGTGTATGATCATCACAAACTGTTAATGTTATAATTAAGTAACCTTATAGGAACCCCTTTCTTAAACCTTTATTGTGCCCCTTCGATATCATTGGCTGGGTATATTGATACTGATGGGTCATGGTCAAGGTCAACTATGCGAGGCTGTGCATTGTGATCGTAGCGATTGATGAAATAGCAGTATGTATCTTTCTCATTCAATATAACAATTTCATCACTACTATAAACCGTGTACATTTACCGGAGATCAGCATCACATATTGCTTGAATATTGATGGCATGGTTACCCGTACGCACACGTAAGCGACCTCCTCATCATGCGGTGGTCTAATAATAGCGATCACCGTGCCATCGATGCACATTGAGGAACCCAGCTGTGTCATAAGATTTTTCTTTTGTGTTTTGACGGGTTGTGGCATCGTTTGGAAAGTGTATCAAATTCAGATGTTTACACAGTAGATTTATGGTTTTGTGTATCACCCTCGATACACTAGGTTGACTGACGCCGTGCAGATCCCCGATTTCCGTTTACTCTTCCCCACTGTACAGTTATTTGGCGTTAGACTACCAACGTTTAGTCCGCAACGGAATTTTTTTGTTCAAGTATTGCATATGTTTATCGACTGATTGTCATGACGATTTCGCACGGCGCTCGAGACGAAACGACAATGCAGACTGTCTTTCTGTTTATGATGCTGATTTACAGAGAATATTCAAATCAAAGATATGGAAAGATAGCTATGATCGTTAATATTTCGGTGGTATTGTGTAAATTTAATGGCAGGAAGTTTATGATCAAAACCTAAACATTGAATGGCCAAGCCCGAAGTGATCGACAGGTCACGTTCGCATCATATCTGTGCCGCGATTTCTTGTCTACCGGTTGCCCTACATAGTCGCCCGTTCAGACAAATAACTGCTACTTTTTTCATATGAAATGACTAAGAGTCATGTGTGATTGCTCAAACTACCTGATGGCGTGAAGGACTTGCCATAACTGTTTCACATTTTGTCGCAAGAGGAGATTTCAAAAGTGGCCACGACATCTAACGTGAGTCGACGCAATATTGTGCAAGGTCGGTTCCACATGTGGTAGCTCGGCCCCCGTTTCTGTCGATGGTACACGCGATATAAACATAATACAACTACTGAAAACATCAACATAACTTCTACAATGATGACATTAATACCTTTTTGCATTTGGATTAACCGCTTATGGATACGCTGTGCTGTAAAGTTCGATCTCGATTTGTTTTTCCTTTCATTGAAACTGAGATAATGGCGCTATGATTGGTTTGCTGAAATAGTATTTTCCGTGAGTCTAATGTAGGTACATGCTGCGATTGTACAAGATAATTGATAACCAATTGTGTATGCATATATATCATCAAATACACATTACTAATCTCCTCAGAAAATTGAATATATATTATCATAACGCGACAGCTCGTATTTCCAACATTCTGCCATGGATATTAGATCTAATTGATATTAGATTTACAAATTATTTGTACTCTCGATTAACGTATGATAATCTATTGCAAGTCTTCAACTGTTATTTGATATGTTATGTGAAATGTCAGCAATGAGTAAACCTTTTTTTCGTTACAATCTGCAATTTTATTCGAATAGGCATATAGACGGTCGGTGATTTCCCGCCGCTTTGAATTTGTCGTCTGGACAGGTGCGCGTGATTTGACCTCGCGTGTTGTGACGTGGATGACGTCACATGAAACAGCTGATCTAATGTTGGAGTAAAATGGATACACGTGGTTTCTATACTGATGGAAAAACAATCAATTCGAGTTGCATGTAACACCATTTGGTTACAATGTGTGAAGAAATAAGAACGTTGTTACACTTTTCATACAATGTATATGTTTTTTAAACCGCGACTTCATCACAGTGCGGCACTGAGCGGCATGTACTGACGTCCAGGCACCATGAGGGTTAAGATACTTTGCGCTAAGACAGCTTAGAGAATAAACTTAGCTAAGACGGTTTTCTTTCGCTAAGACACATTTACGCCAATCTTAGCGCTAAGACAGCTTCGTGAATAGGCGGCCTAACCTGGGTGGGTTTCCAGTTGATTTTTTAAAAATTCTTTTGGAATGACTTAGGTGTATGTGTTTTAAGGTATATAAATGAAACTCTCCAAAATAATCAAATTACTTTTACTATGAATAGAGGAATAATTACATGCATTCCGAAACAAAACAAAGACGGAAGGCTGCTGAAAAACTGGCGACCAATTTCTCTTCTAAATACTATATATATCAAATTTTAAGCTCTTGTGTAGCAAACAGAAAACATTAGATACGCTAATACATAGTGACCAAACTGGCTTTATACCAGGGTACCGTTTCACAAAGCAGTCGTAAGTCTTACGTGCGTGTAAAACTGGCGTAACTCGGAAATACTGAACTAGGGGCGTTTCACAAAGCTAGTGTAATATAACGTCTGTGTAAAATTGGCGTAAACTCTACGTGTGGTCTAGGGGTGGTGTAAATATTTCCGCAAGCGACAAAGATGGCGATCAATCTAAACACGGACGATATATTGCCAAAAAAGTATGTAAGCGAGAACGTGTTTTCCGCGACAGGTCGAACCCCCTCGACGATTTGGATGATCATGACATCATCGAGAGGTACCGCCTATCACAACACATGATATTTTCTATTATTGGTAAAGTGAGTGACAGACGTGAACATCAAACCCAGCGTTCCCATGCAATACCACCTTACCTTAATGTTTTAATTGCTCTGAGATACTTCTCCAAGGGTGGGTTTTACAGTGAGATTGCCGATATCCACGGTGTGAGTAAATCCTCCGTCTGCAGAGCAATCCACGCAACAACAGACGCATTATGTGCAACCATGGGTGATCTTGTATTTCCCCACAATGCCTTCCACTCAGAAGAGTACCAAATAATTATTCTTCGACATAGCTGGATTCCCTAAATTACTCAGTGCAATTTACTGCACACTCGCACTCGTACCAATAAACGTGACGAAGTAGCCTACGTTTGTCGGAAGGGTTACCATGCACTGAACATACAGGCAGTATGGGATGCTAACATGAGGTGAGATACATACACACATGGTAGATATGTCTTTTATCATGAATCAATTATTCTTATTCCTCTTGAACAAGACACGACAAAATGTAAACATTACTACATGAAATAGATGTCCTTGACATTGACGCATGCTGTGCCCCCTAGGTAACGTTTTGGGCGAGATAAGTCATGATGCTACCAGTAAAAATGAATCCATTGTGATAAAGTTTTAAAATTGGTGTCTTTTAAAACAATTGTTTTCAAATGTCCATTGTTTCCATGTAGTATAACTGTTCCATAATTAAAAGGTGAATTAATAGTGTTTATTTGTAGGCAGATGTAGATCTCTATATTATATATACATTAAATAACTATATACCTAAATTGGCTTTATAAAATTACGCATGTAGATTTTAAATACTGGATTTCTTTTGGATTTATATGGATATAAATTGTATTATATTTTTCTCATATTTACAAACTGTGTTCAAGTGGCCTGGCTCTGTCCATGACAGTTACATATGGAATAACTCTGCCCTTGGTCAGTACTTTGAAAAGAAGAACATAGATGGATGGCTACTCTGGGTAAATAAAAATACAAAATATATACCTGAACTTCACTTATATTTGGTAAATTCAGTTGAATCTTACAATGTGTGATAAACAAATTTGACAAAACTGTACATAGTAAAACATTGATAACATTTTGATGACCTGTCTGGATATAGTGTTATCCTTATTACTTATGTTACAGATATGCCTGACGACCATGGCTGCTGACCCCGGTGCTTAATCCAAGCTCGGAAGGACAGGAGAAATACAATAGATGCCATATCAAGAAACGGAACACAAAAGAGACAGCATTTGGCTTGTGCAAGTCAAGATTTAGGTACGGTTTTAAGTGGCAACAGTAACTTGGTTATGTAACCAAGAAATTATTGTAAATGAAATAGTTAAATATTGAAGGTACAGTTACAAGAGGAAAACATTTAATATTATCTATTCATAGTATCATTGTTGAACACTTGAAAAAAAATAAAAAGGAGTTACTTCTTATCTCAAATTGAGCTATTTTAAGTTGGTGTAGTATTACAAAAAAATATTAAAAAACATTATCAACTTATTTGTGAACAAACTCATAGCATGTCTAACAGGGGTCTGTGAATAAGTTGGGAAAATAACTTATAATACAGAAAATGTGTTTCATCACATTTCCAGATGCCTTCACAAGACCACTGGTGTCTTACAATTCACCCCAGAAGGGAGTTTGTGTGTTGTCCGGGCTTGCTTCTTGTTGCATAACATGTGCATCAATGAAAGAATACCACTTCCTCAGGGCATTGTGATGGACTGTCAGCAAGACATCAATTTATTTTGCATAAGTTCACTTAAATTACAGCCTTATGCTATTGTTTTCATCATTTACAGTAAGCACAAGAGTATAAATCATGAGATGTAAGTTACTTTCTACTCTGTATTACTAGACAGTTATAACTTTAGATAATATCATATTATACAAAAATACAAATTACACAGCTTTTGTCATGATCAAAAGAATGATATTATGGGGGATACATTTTGGCCATTAAGTGGAGAAATGTGTACAAACTGTCTTCAGCTTCTCCGCCTCAATCTCCAGTCTTCTGTTCTCAGTCAAGGGAAATCTGGCTCTGTACAGCTATTAATTGCTGTATAGCTTCAGCAACTGGATCTGGTCCTGTAATAAAACATTGTCTAAATCAATATGGCAGTCTTGTGTATTTTAGGGATTTATGTAAAACTCATCACAGCTTGATATTCAGCCACATTTATGCAGCAAATGTAAAATTAAAATATTTCATTTAGATAAAACAAATCCTCCATGCATGTTAACAAACTCACAACTTGACTTAACCCTGATAACAGGACCGATGAAGAGGAAGATATTTAATGTATGTTTTTACATTAATATTGCATTCAATTTGAATGCCAAAGGCACTAAATTTGGAATCCTGGATAAATTCCTACATTCATTATGAAGAAAATCATTATAAAGAGCATCATTATCAGAAATGTATTGTGTTATATGAATAAGTATTACCTGATCTTTCTATACTGAACACAATGTTACCAGATTCGAGCTTCTGACAAGTTGCAGAAGTCGCTGATTGCACTTATAATTTGATATGTGATAATTTTAACTTTGTTCTGTTCACATATTGATAAACTGGTAAAAATGTGTGACTAAATGTTGCATAAATCTTTACCTGGTTCACCTTGTGTCTTTCTAGCTGTGATGTCTGAAAATAAAACGTTTGAGCACATTGATAATATAATTTGTGCAGTACATTGTTCAAAATTGACAAATGTCTCTGCTATTGGAGAAAAATGACCGTGTTGATGCCAAGTTATTCATAACTATATATGTATTATATCATAGTATGATGTGATTTATTGGTAGACGATCAATACCTTCCATCACAATTGCAGTTCTTGTCCCTGCTGGAGTGATACACATTGCTTTTGTTGTGTTGAAAGTGACTGTATCTATGAAAAAAAGACAAAAGACAGTTCATCATCAAAAGTAACTCAATTTGTGTGTATACCATTTGTATGTCCTACCAAAATAAAACAAAACAATTTGCACATTTGTGAAACTGTCACACGTACACAAGTTTTATGACCTGTCCATGTCAGTATTTAGTTTATCATCAAACAAATGGGTTTGTTTGAAATTTGTTTGATCTATATATAATTTTCAGAAAATCAATGTTACTATGAATATCTGAGTTGAGTATCTGTTTTGATAGGACCAAATAACTAAAACATCAACTGGTCTAATAATGATTTTTTTATGTTTGCAATAGTTATTCTTACACTTTATCTCAACTCATTTATTACATAAGGTCACAAACATTCCAAAAATTGATCTTTGTGTATTACTTTTAATAAATGCCTACCATTAAAGTCACCGGTTAATGAAGATGTAGCCATTGCTGGTGTGCTCACATCAGGATCAGCCTCCAAAGCATCGTCCAGAAAACACCCATGAACTTGAAATATAAATGGTTCAACACATGAATGATGACTTATGTAAATTTGCTTATCTGGGAGCATATCAATGAGTTGACTATGCCATGAAGATTATATGGTTTGTTAACAACAGTCACCATTCTGAAATCAGCACTGTAAAGTGGAAAGACGTGAAAATATTTAGCCCCTGAATCAAATCCTCCAGCAATTCCTTCAATCTGTCAAGAAGGAATCAAACTCACAATCTAGTTAATCAATGAAAAATAGTTAATTCATGAAACATAAAACAAGTAAATGGTATCGGTATTCTTCATAACTAACATAAGTCAATTTAAGCTTTTTTCTAAATTTGTTATATCATTATATATAAAACATAAATCACCAAGTTAGGTAACATTTGTTTTTGACTATCACAATTTCTGACCCAATCCATATGTTCATGCATAATCCATATGTCATGCATTTAGGCAATCAGACTATTGGATATTCCTTGTGTACCTTCTGTTCAACGGAAGTCAGTTGTGTAGGAGGGCCACCTCCATCAGTTCTCACACTCTCCTTCCTCCTTGTCACCTCCTTCTTCTTGGCTGCAGCCCTGAGGTCCTGCCATTTTGTTTTCAGCTGAGGCACAGTCCTTACCTCCGTGTTATTGGCGTTGATCCTGTAAACAAAAATTATTTCAAAATGACAGGACATGTGTTGCCACATGTCACTCATGTTTCACAATTGCTTTGTTATTGTCTACAATTAAATATGCAGATGTTTAAAAATAAATGATTTAGGCGTTTTGTTTTTTTCTAATCACACAGTCGGACATTCATGAAATTTACGTGTATTCTACATGTAACTCATAATGTGAGAATACTGATACTCCCGCGACCTCTTACATTTGTGTGCATACATGTATACTCGGACCCCATGGTACCGCGGCATTCATCGTATCGCGGCATTTGTGATTTCCGTTAGTTCACGCTGGACACGCCTCTAAGCGGCTGTCTATTAATGCAAATCAGTAACCAGGAAGTGCTCACTTCGTAAACAATTTCAATTTCCTCGGAATGTTCCGTCTGCTGTAAGTAAGGAGTTATTAATCCGTTGATACCTATTTCGGGCATCTGTTGTAATATTGCCTTACCCCCATCTATTAATGGCCAACGATATAACCCGCAGTTCCCCAAGTAAACTTTCTCAATCGACCTGAACTAGATCATCTGCATATTCATGGCGACTAATGAGGTAACGGAAGTTACGTAGTCCGCACATTTTTTCCCGCTCTGTGCCAAGAATCTATTGGGAGATCATAAGGACCATAATGCCAAACTTAGAAATACGTTCTTCACTAGTAACCAAAAGATAAATACATACTTTGGGCATACTAGGAGTGCTTTTTATATATTTATTGTTGACTTTTAACATTTTTCCATTTTGTGACAAATTATTGTCATCCAATTCTTTTTAAACAATCTTAAAATATCATTTCTGATATTTTGATGTTGACTTATAAAAAATATTTTTCTCTTACTTTTCGGTAAATATGCATTGAATACCTATTGCTGATAACACATTTAGAATTTTACTTGTGCTGTCTTTGCACTTGTCTGGACAAATCACTGATGTCTGGCATGATCACACCAAGTGGTTGGTAGAATTATGTCTTCTTTTTGTCCAATTCGGACCTCCATACACAACTTTTCTCTGTACCGCGATACGATGGAGTTCGCTCCCTTGTCAAACAGAGCGCGAGGCACGGCTTTTACTCGGAGCTACTAATGTAAATAATGAACTTTTATCAGTAAAATATGCATTGTTTGATATCATGAATGATATCTGATACAGAGAACACGAATAAACATAAAGGTTAGTGAGTGCATTTTGTTCCGTTTAGCGTACATGACAAGTACCGCGATACCCCGAGGTTGCAGGCTATATGCATTTAATATTTCTTTTGAAAATTCTCAAATATTTCAGATCTGTATCCCTAGCAATAACATATTTCTCACCTTTTCAAATATTGCACTATGAAAGAAATATGGACCTTTTGCAAGATCAAGTATATCTACAGTCAACTTGTATCGCTAGTTGTTTACTTCCGCATAACAACAAGCGCGATAACTCTAAGTGGCATGGGTCTATCACTTCCAAATAAAACACATTCTTCATATGACAGAGGCGGGTTCAATGCCGGTGAAATGCACTCACTTTGTCAGAATGTCATCCCATATCTTCTTCTTTCAAATGTTGGTGATGCAGGACGAAAACTTCGACTTCTGTGGCCGAAAACTTTCTCTTTCTCGATTTCTTGTCGGAAATGTCCTCCATTTTACTGCGCTTCGTCGTCTGCTCGGAGCACCAAGCTCCTCACAGCGATATCCCGTTCGCGGAGCTCTCTATGCTTTCGCTGCCACCAGTCAAAACTCCCCACAGTGATAGATGACCACAACCATGCTTGGAGTTGAACTCGCAGCCGATGGACCGTTATATTTACAAACAAGTGACGACTGTCGTAACACTGAATACACTTAACCATGCTAAATTACTTTCTTTGTTTGTCAATTTGAATTTTTATTTCATTAAAACTAGCATGTAATTGATATGGTAAGAATATAAGGAAGAAGTTTGTTTATTTTCCGTTAGTCTGCAATCTCGAACCAATCTGATTATACAAACAACAAAGTAAATTCATCTGGAAAACATGGTCAGTCGTAAACCTTTTCAAAATGAACTATGATGGCATTCACAAACACATAAACAAAAGTATGAACGTTACTACATTTGGGATTAGAGGGCAAATTTCAAGATTCTTGTAATGGCCGCGCCCACACTGGTGGCAGCGATGTTACCGAGAGTGTAACGAAGGTGTCACGCGCTGGGAAGGAGCTTGTCGGAACACCTGCCACGGTTGATAACTCTTGTGCGGATTTTTTTACCACACAAAGGGAAAGAGCCCCAGTCGTATTATTTATGGGCGTGTAAGTTGACCGATGAAGTGAAAATTTGAGAACCATGTATGATATCATGTATGAGCTGAAAGAGCAAAATAGACTTTTATTACTTATTGATTTTGAAAAAGCTTTTGACACAGTTTTCACAACATTTATTGAATGTGTTATGAAAAAAAAATGGTTTGGGACCAAACATAATTAAATGGGTTGATATCTTAACTAAGAATGCAGCATCTTGTGTAATACAAAATGGACAGCTCTCCACTTTTATTAGAACCAAAGAGGATGCTGGCAAGGTGACCCACTTTCACCCTACCTATTTTTGCTTGTAACTGAGATACTAGTAATAATGATAAGGAATAATAAAGCCATAAAAGGAATAACAAAAAATGATATGGAGTATAAATTAGGTCAATATGCAGAGGATGATACACAGTTATTTTTAGATGGATCTGAAGGGTGTCTTAGAGCTGCAATTGATACCGTGAATAAATTTTATAGATTATCCGATCTTAAGGTAGATATTGACAAAACTAAAGCTATATGGATAGGTTCAATGGCAGGAAGCAGCATCAAACTCTGAAGACATAGTACTAGACTGGCATGAGGGAAACTTTGACGTCTTGGGAATAATATTGAATCCCACATTACATGATCCATGGGTAATAAATACAAGACAATAAATTAATAGATTACTGGGAAGCTGGAAAAAAGACATCTAACATTAATAGGTAAAATCAAAGTTATTAAGACTCTGGCTCTTTCAACATTAGTTCATATATTTTCAGCACTTCCAAACCCACCTGATGATTTTAATGGAAATTTGAATAAACTATTTTATACATTAATTTGGAGTAACAAACCAGACAAAATAAAAAAAGCTACCTTGATAAGGAAATATGAAGAAGGTGGTCTGAGAATGATAGATACC
Organism: Haliotis cracherodii; assembly: GCF_022045235.1. Classification (NCBI taxonomy): domain Eukaryota; kingdom Metazoa; phylum Mollusca; class Gastropoda; order Lepetellida; family Haliotidae; genus Haliotis; species Haliotis cracherodii. The sequence continues at coordinate 483,458 of NW_027266299.1, forward strand.
CGCCAATTTATTGATTCATTGAAACTATCATTCTTAGGACAAGTTTACAAAAACCGACTTTGTCAACTTTAAAGAACTTCCAATCAAAACAGATATTCCTTTTGGGAGCAAATATTGATAAGTTTATTAGTTTGAAAAATCCCCTTTGGAGGGATAAATTGAATATTTGGGGTAATAACTACAGAAGACAGAGTTGACAAAGTCTTGACGAAAATGTATTAGAGTCATTATGGTTCAATCACCAATTTAAAAAATATTTTCATTCTAAAACATTGGTTTGATAAGGGTATTCATAGTTTAAGAACTTTATGTAGCACCAACCGATTTTTAACATTTGAAGAATTACAAAACCAATTTCAAATTAAAGGTACTATACTTGACTACAACAAAGTAATGCTAAATATCCCTAGATCATGGAAAGAAAGCAATAAATGGCAGCTTTTCTATCACAGCTAACTTATACATAAATAACATTTTGTAAGACTTGTTGATAAGAACAAAGGGCTCCAGAATATTTTATGATAAACTTATAGCTACAACTAACTTTCCTCTGATGAAATGATAAATTCGAAAATGAACTTAATCAAAGCATTTCATGGAATACTGTTTTCTCTAATTGTAGATTGTGTTCCAAGGATGTTATACTAATAGATTTCCACTACAGATTCATAAATAGAGCTCCATATACCAAAAAGGAATGATTAAAAATGAAGTTAATAGATGATGATATATGCTCATTTTGTGTCCCTGAATCTGAAAACTTATACCATGTGTATGTAGAATGTGTTTTTGTAAACGAATTTTGGTTAGAAATTGAAATGTACCTAAACTTGAAACTTGTATAGGATATTCATATTACCATTCTGGATAACTTATTTTGCTACAACAAAAACAACTACCTTTTCAACCACATAATTCTTCTTGCAGAAAAATACATTCACCAGTCAAGCACTAAGAAAACTCCATTTTGCTTTCCTTTTTTCATAAAAAATATAACAATTCATCACAATGAACAATAGTAGTATTAAGAGATTCAACAGAAAATGGAAGGAATTATCAGCCAACTTATTATAATTTCTCAGTCGATCAATATATGTACATACCATATGTGATCATGTTTTAAGATTCTATGAATTGCTACACGTATATACATCATGTACCAATGTTACATTTATGTCTACTGAATTGAAATAAAAATATTTAAAAAACAATAAAACCTTGATCAGATCCCCTTGACTGGGCACAACCAATTTGTTTGAAGCAAATGCAAGTGATAAAAGATGGGGGATCTGGTCAATAGGTGTGACACAGAAGGGACATAAAATGCAACGGCAACTGGTGGTACTACGATATCGATTGAGCACCGCCATTCGCGCCTCGTTCGGTAAGGTTGGAAAGTTACAGGGCATTGCATTCATTGCAGAGGTTATGCACAGTTTAGGGTCATGAAGGCGAGGAAAAGGGTACTTGTTGTGCAAATGGTAGTATCCGTTTAGTGTCCCGCGTATTTTGTGTTCCGTGTGGACAAAAATACAAGATAGGTTGCATGTTTTACATAGGCACTACTATACTCAGAATTTGATGTTTCTCCCTTTTCAGTCGCCAGAATGACGACAGCACGTGTAGTAGACCGTGGATATGCCTGGATCGTTCTGTTCGCCACGTTCTGCGTGATGTTCATCTGCGGGATGTTGATTTACTCACCTGGGGTGATCAACACCGCCATCTTGGAGGAAGTTGACAGCGACCTCTCGCGGACGTCATGGGTTGGCTCAACTATGTTAGGGACCTTCACCTTAATGGGTATGATTAAAGACACAAGCTTATACTGACATATCGCATAAATAATGAAGGCTTAGCTTTCTGATTACCCAATATGTCTTCAAATCTAATTGGTGACGAAGTTTGTGTCGTGTATTTTTTGCAAATAGAGCAGTTTACCTTTTAGATAAAATGTCAATATATGCAGTGCATATACCTCTACACAGAAGAATTTCTAATTCTGGAATCCTATTATTGGCTCCACAATGATACCAACTTCTGAATGTTAATTAGTTTTATCGTTACTTCCTTTGGGGCCTGGCATTATAAATTTAAATAAGTATCATTTGTAGAATATATGCAAGATACTTAATGTCAAAAGTAATGTCTGAAAATTCAATTTTGTCTGTTGCTTTTAACATGATGTTGTTGGTGACATGCATTGATCTAATTATGCACAGCTGTGAACAAGCAGGTATAGATATGTGTCCAAGAAAACATTTGATAAATATACTCACACGCAAAAGAAACGCAAGTCGAATATGCAGTATACATGTTATTTATTTTCAACAGTAAAGACAAGAAATACTAATAGGGCAAGATTGGCAAAAAATTGACTGAAGACAGTTTAATCGATTAAAAGGCAGATGACATAATTGTTTTTTTTCAAATGTTAACAGCTTACACAGTTTCGGGTCAATACCCAAAATCTCAGTCAATACCCGATGTGACCACCATTAGCATTGATCTCTGCCACACATCTCCTGCACATTGAGTGGATCAGACGATTCGTGAAGGCCCTAGGGATCCTCCTGCACGCATCCAGAGCAGCTGTGCGTAGTTCATCGGCAGTTGTAGGGACTGGGCGCACATTGTGCGGACGCCTTTGAATCAGATCAGGTCAGATCACGTCTGAGGGCTGGCCACGGTACAACACGGATGTTGCGTTGTTGCAGAAAGGCCATGATAGCCCAGGCAACCTGGGGACGAGCGTTGTCCTGCTGGAAAATGTGTTGTTGATGTTGTGCAAAAAATGGAACAACTTTGGGTCTGATCACTTGGTCGATATACCGCTGAGCAGTAACGCCGTGTCCCCGACCTTGACCGACAATCAGAAAGCACATTGGTCCAAGTCTCACATTAAGTCCAATCCCTGCCTATATCATGACGCTAGGTCCACCCCATGGATCCCTTTCCACAACGTTTCTTTCAGCGAAAAGATCACCTCGACGTCGCCAAATTCTGACTCTTCCGTCTGCATGGGAGACACAAAAGAGACTTTCATCAGAGAAGATGACACGCCTCCACTCATGATGACGCCAGTTGCGATCACCCTGTGACCGCTGAAGTCATTCTTGTTGATGCCGTGGTTGGAGAACAGGACGACGTGCTGGTCGGCGACATCTGAGGTTGTTCGAACGGAGACGTCGGATCACAGTGTCCCGGCTAATGTGTCGATTATGTGTTCCTATTGTCTGTCGAGCACTTTCACTTGCAGTTAAGAACGGATGTCGCTGGTGTTGACGGCTAATCTGGCGATCTTGTCGAGGTGTGGTGACCCTAGGACGACCGCTCTGAGGAAGGTCATCTGTGGTCTGTGTAGCATTGTAAGGATGCAGGAGACGGTAAATTGTGCTATTGTTAACGTTGAAATGACGGGTAACATCTTGGACAGACTCTCCAGCTTTCAAACGTCCGATAGCCTGGTTTCTCTGAATTTGAGTTAGGCGTGGCATTGTTGACCAAGGAGTGGTAGGTCCAAGAATCGGCCACAGTTTTATACCCACTACAGTTTGTGCATTTTCGATTTCGCGAGAAATGGGTGCATGATACTCACATATTCATTGAAATGGTGTGTTTTGGCGATTCGTTTTTTATGTTGTGTTTTTACTCGGGGCTTCCAAAATGCAATCAAAAATATTGATAACACCATCAGGCTTCAGTACATGCTAAAACTTGTATCAATTTATGATTCCGTGTTTGTTACCTATTTGCTTAAAACCACTTGCGTTTCTTTTGCATGTGAGTATATATGCACATGTAACTGACTGAACGACATATGTTCCAGATTGCACATACGCATATCTGAGCACGAATACTTTGTCAATAATCATAAAGTTGAGTCAAGAGCCCCTGGGTTGACATTTTTGCACGTACACACTGTTAATCACATCCATGTTAAAAATAACAACATGAAACTCAAGCAACTGCTAATAATAATAATAATAATAATAATAATAATAATAATAATTGTGCAGTTAGATTTTTGTACCACCGACATTTTACTTTTTTACGGATTTCTTTCCCCCCCAAAAGCTAGTAGTCGTTGATCTTTAACATTAATACCATAACTGGGATATTTTGTGGCTGTGCCCTCGACAATTGCCTTTTGAGAAACTTCGCAAGACCATGTCATTCATTTTAGATATTTTACTAACACTCAATTGTGGAATATGTATTCTCTAAATGTTCGGCTAAACGATGCAACAGTCGTCGGCTGTAAGAGAGATGGTTTAAGCCCTGCTGGGGTATCATGCAAGTAGCACAGGTCTCCTTGGCCCCTGGTATGGTGGTCCAACTTTGGCTGCTGTAATCTGTTTATTGTTGCATTGTCCTTTCTAATAATATCTTTTTGCTCTACAACTACTTTAAAAACCAAATATGTGACATACTAGCTACTTTAGAATCGTCGCTATATTTGAATATACTGTTTAAATAAACTGTTGAATAAACCTATTCTATCTTGTAACGATGACGGCTTAAGAACTGCTGATATGACTTTAGTCTTCTTCCCCACACAGTTAGCTATAGAGGTATAAATACACATTCAACATTTATATATGCTTGTATCATTAATTTCATTTATACTCTTTAAATACGCCACTTACGCTAGATGTTGCATTGATGTCAGCTTTATCTCCAAGAAAACAGCTTCAATATTATCTATAGAAAAAGGATTAGAATTTTTGAGAGTGTGTACATGTGCAGTCTACATGCATGCATAAAAGCATTGTGGACTACTTCCCAGGTCCGTTGGCGGGTGTGATCACCAACAAGCTAGGCTACAGGCTGTCCTGTTTCGGAGGAGGAATACTCATCCTGTTGGGACTCACTTCAGCGTCGTTCGTTCATGATGTTACTGGACTCATCATAACGTATGGAGTCATCGCAGGTGATCGCAGGTTATACCCTCAACACTGTTTTACGATATACAGCAAACAAGTTACTGTGTTCAGATATATGTTCTAAATTTAGTGCCCCCTTCAGAAAGGGTATGGTAACTTCATAGAAAAATCAACTTAATCAACTAAAAAGGTCATGTCAAGGATTAATGATAAAATAAAAGAAGGTTATATAAGTTTTATTCCATTTTAGTCTTAAATTCTAACGTTCTAAATTCTTAAATTTACGTTCTAACTATTAAAAGAAATACTCTGGCGTCTCAACAGTAAGCAGCCAAGCTATTTGAATTCTTTTATTTGGTCAGGAAAAATGCCACAACAAATGACCACAGATTTCAGACTGAAAATGGATTCAAAAGGCGGACATTTCAGAGTAAACAACATAGCGTCGCCGATTCTTGGCTGAAAAACACCACTTAATACATCACATGACTTTCTAAGTTCATTTTCTATTATTCATGAAGGTGGAGTTCAGATGGCAAACAAAACCAATTGGACATCGGCATGATTTAAATACAAAACTTCTTAGTCATTATCAAAACAATCTCGCAACCAATCAGGAAAATGAGAGAACAAGTTAAAATATGGAAAATGTTACGGGCAAGTATGAAGATTCCGCAATTTAAAAATGGCAGGGAGTTACCTGAAAAGTGCAGGGGGCACAACAAAACCGAGAGGCGCAAAAAAAATAATGGTATGGCTCTGCTCTCTGCTGAACACTAATATTCATTCATTCATTCGTTCCATCCTTCATTCCGTCATTGTCTTATGTTTTGGCAGGTTTCGGCGTTGGTCTTGGCCTGAATTCCGCGTGTGTGGCACCTGGCCACTACTTTGTCAACAGACGTGGTCTGGCATTTGGCGTGACTGTATCAGGGGCTGGTATGGGGATGTTTGCCGGGGGTCCACTAATTCAGCTGCTGGTCCAGCAGTACAGTCTCAGCGGGTGTCTACTTATCTTTGGCGCCATCTCCTCCAACATGTGTGTTGCAGCCTGTCTTCTGAGACCCGCCCCAAGCACCAAACAGGAAATTGTAACAGAAACCACATTAGAGGAACCTGACATATCAGAAACATTTGCGAAGGATTCAGCTGTATCAAGAGAGAAATGTTCTGTTGACAGTGTCGATTGTTTATCTGCAATAGAGCCATTGATGGAGGACAACTGTAATGAGAGTGGAGGTGCAGTTCAACATACCACAGACTTTGAGGAAGACTACATCAACGTAAAGTCTGACGTTAGCATGTCAAATGAGCGTGAATGTCAACCATTGACTTCCAGTAATGATGATAAATGCTTCAGTCAGGCACGTAATTATACAGGCAACACAACAAAAGAAGATGGATCATATTATGAACACGAATCTCCTTACCCTTTCAGAAATTGCTTCAAAAGGATAAAAAGAATAACCATCATAAACAAATATGGATTCATAAGCTACTGTCTGGGTTATATGTTCTGGGCAGTGGGTGAAGGGGCATGCCTGTTCCATCTTCCAAACTATGCCAAGCATAAAGGTAGTACAGACAGTCAGGCAGCTAGTCTTTTCACGGTTATGGGTGTGACAAGCCTAACTTCAAGGCTCCTTGCAGGGTTTGCAGGAAATGATGCCTCTGTGGACTATTTGACACTTCACATGGGACTTCTGGGAATGAGTGGACTCCTAACACTGTGTTTCCCCCTTTTCTCACACTCCTACGCTCTACAGTTGACGTTTAGTGCTGCATATGGGATGTATAGCGGTGGTCCTAATTCTCTTATCAGTCCAATAACGATAGAGCTGGTGGGCTTGAAGCATCTTGCTGTTGGAGTAGGCATCGAGAACTTCTTTTGTGGAGTTGGTTTCCTCACGGGACCTCCTCTTGCAAGTAGGTACACATGTAGATCTTTTTTATATACACTTAAATTGTATGCAATACTGTTTTAGTTGACACAAATGAAATGCAAAAATATAAATCAGAAATACATATCTGTCAAACAAGAGACATCTAAATAGAGGGAAAACGTCTGTTGTTGAACCTATACATTTTGAAAGATAACTTTACTATGTATGTTACTTTCTAATTCGAGTCGAGTGGAGTGAGTATGGTTTTACGCTGCTTTTAGCAATATTCCAGCAATACCATGGTGGGTTGTAATTCGAAAGTCAAGGTAGGGAAATGGCTGTTATGTTTTTTTTCCTCAGACTCTTGAAGATAGTCTTTCATTAACATATTCATCTAAATTGACTAGCTGCAGTAGCCTGGTGAGTAAGTATAAGGATGTTCAAATATCGATTGCCATTAACTTTGAAATATGTTTTTCTGTATTTCAGGTTTGATTTATTCAGTGACGAAACGTTATGACTTCACATTCGTATTTGCAGGTGATATTATTAAGTCAGGCATACCACTGAAAGTAATAGCATTCTTCCCGAAAAAATCTAAAATGTCCCCTCTTGGAAATACATGTAAGTGATTCAAAAATAGCTTATTTCAAAAGCTTGGTGAGATGATATTTTCTAAGCTTCGACATGCTTGGAAAGTTGTGTGTCAGTTTGGATAGTTTGGGAAAGTTTGGAAAAATTAATTTAGGATAATTTCGAAATGTCAGTCTTCCCTTGTTCCTTTGTGTACGTGGGAATGTTGCTGTTTCTTTCAGTGTACGTTTAGTTTATACAGAAACTGCAACAGCAGTACATTCAGTGTTTGATCAAGTTATCTGATATGCTTTATCTGAGCAAAACTAAATTGTGCCATTTGATTGACCTCGAAGAATCATTTTCAGTGTGAAGGAAGCCAGTAGAAACACAATCGCTCTTTAATTTTAGAAGCATATAGTCTTAAGAAATATAAAGAAATCCATAATAACTGTTTTTTGTGTTTCAAGGGGTTGGGAGTACGTGTAAATACGCCTGATCTCTGACTACATGCACAAAGATAATTACAAACAATATATTATAACTAGAGTGGATCTGGTTTATGACAGTTGGTATTCAATATCTTACACTTATTATTCGTTATTCACACAATATCATTTGTTTGTTTCTTTGTTTCTTGTTTAACGCCACACTCAGCAATATTCCAGCTATATGACGGCAGTCTGTAAATAATCGGGTTGCTGAAGACCTATTCTTCCCCAAATCTGCAAGTGCTTTTTCAAACAAATCACGTTCTATAACTGCCAACTAAACACTTATGATTATTTGATAGCATGTGAAAACCTCCAAGAAAACAATAATAATTTGATGTTTTACCAATCATTTTCCTTTTGATTATAAGCATACAAAATTGTATTTGGTTTTGTAGGAATTATTCTGCTGCTTGCGTCGTTCTTTGGTGGCATGGTGGGAATCTTTGGGAAACACACGCAAAGAAAAGAAAGCGTAGATACGCCTCAGGAAGCACAAGAGGCTGTTGATGTGTCTCCAAAAGGATAGAGAGTGTGACTGCCACAGCTAAATTGGGTTGACATTCAAGGAGGATCCAGGCAACTAGTTGCTTGGTCATGTACATCAATGTCACCAATCCCATAACCTTACAAAGACATGATAGATAGACTTGTGTGAGAGAGTGGACTGTCTACTAAATAATACAATTATGATATGATTTCAAATCAAGTTCTTCTGTCCTTTTTGAGACTAACGGGATCAGGTGGTCAGGCTCGCTGACTTGGTTGATGCATGTCATCGATCCCAATTACTTGGATCGATGCTCATGATATTGATTACTGGATTGTCTGGTCCAGACTCGATTATTTACAAACCGCCGTCATATAGCTGTAATATTGCTGAGTGCCGCGTTAAACAACAAACAACCAACCAGTCGTCTGTCTTTTTTCTGTACAAAACAACAGTGAATGGAACAGAAACGAAATTTCACTCGTTTTGATAAAAAAAAAAAATACCTACTTTCCTAAAAACTGCTGTATCTTCTATTCGCAAGACGTCTTGTGTAGTGTTACTATTCATGGTTTATGTTAAGAGTTCGGCCACTTTGACAATCAGCAACATGGTTCACAAAACAGATGTCCTGTGCAATTTCCTATTTAGACTCTTACCATAAGTTATCGTATTTTTTCAGGTGAACAACTGACTTGCTTTTTTATGTGCTTGTGTCGGGTGTCACCAATGGGGATGCGTCACCCTTTCGCGAACATAATGTATCAACACCATTTGAGCGTACAACGAACTCTGTATGCTAACAGAGCTCATTCATCAGTTTGTGGTAACGTCTATTGCAATCTAGGTCAAAAACGTTATTACACAAGCCGTGCAATGTGCGCACGCCAGGCAGGTGTTTGCAGTGTGTGTTAAACATAACAAAAGTAGGCCTCGGGAGAGTGCAACTATTTTCCAGTTGTTATGAATACCAACTCGGTGGGTTAAGCGGGTACGTCAAGTGAACGACTGCATCGTAATACGTTTAAAATGTAAAGGTGCATCCACAGAGACATAGCTGCGATAATTGGGTCACTGCTTAAGCTTAGTCTCTATGCTTTGCTTCACACTTCACTTGATAAACACTAGGTTTGTTGAATGGCTCATGTCTGACTGATCACAGTATTTAGTCCAACGAGTTTCAAATACATACTAGCATTTTTTGCTGTAACATGTGAGACAGGCGCATGTGTTGTAAGTGGAGGCACGCTCTGTTTATATAGAAACCACATCAGCACCTGTTCAGTCAGGGAGATCAAGGAGGTGTCGTGGTTTGAGGGAGTCGCAGCCTTGCCTTTGTGGGCGAGACAGTGGTTGGCTGTTGGTGAGTAAAATTTGATTGGTGAAAGTTGGTGTATATGGGCGAGATAGTGATTGTTTCAGAAGTGAGTAAGTGTGCATTTAATGAAGGTGGCAAGTGGATGACACGTAGTTGACTGTTAGTGAGTAGAAGTGTTTGGTGAAAGTCGGTGTATATGGGCGAGATGTTGATTGGTTCGGGGTTGAGTAAGTGTGCATTAAAGGAAGGTGGCAAGTGGGTGAGACGTGGTTGACTGTTAGTGAGTAGAAGTGTTTTGTGAAATTTAGTACATATGAACGCACGATACCATCATCCTAAACACCAGCTGTGACAGGGATGGTGGTATTGTAGCTGTAGCAGACAGATTGACAGCCGTTGTTTCGTGCGTCACAAGGTTATTTGAACGCCAATGGCCTTGTTGATTGTTACTACACTTTGATGATTTCTGTGGCAAACACCTTCCACACTGACACCGCACCCGTGTTATTTGTGTACCGATTACACAACTCTTACTGACAGGGTGGGGTGGTTGTTCACGCGAAACCGACCGCACTTTGTCTATTGGGCGGCGCCTTTGATATCGCCTCCAAACATTTTTTTTTGAATGGCCCATTAAACATTGATGCACATCAGGATCGCGGAGAAAATACAAGATTCGTCCTTGTTGAATATATCAAGGCACCAATTCATCTTTCATAAAATTGTGTCCTTGATCTTAATATATCAGCAATTAACGAAGATATTCAATGCATGTATCAACAAATATATATATACAGGCTAGGTATTTGCCCACAACAACACCTGCATAACTGTTTATTCACGTTAGGTGTGGCAGATTGTAACTGAACGAGAGGAGGGATTGTAGACTCAACTGTACATTAGACCGACACTATGATTAGATACAACGTACTTGTGAGAATATGGGAATTATCATAAGAAGGCTGTTGTTTGTTTCTGGACTGTTCCCAGTGTAACTGTATATCGCATACCTAGTGTCCCAGTGTAACTGTATATCGCATACCTAGTGTCCCAGTGTAACTGTATATCGCATACCTAGTGTCCCAGTGTAACTGTATATCGCATACCTAGTGTCCCAGTGTAACTATATATCGCATACCTAGTGTCCCAGTGTAACTGTATATTGCATAACTAGTGTCCCAGTGTTCCTGTATGTTGCATACCTAGTGTCCCAGTGTAACTGTATATCGCATACCTAGTGTCCCAGTGTAACTGTATATTGCATAACTAGTGTCCCAGTGTTCCTGTATATTGCATACCTAGTGTCGCATACCTAGTGTCCCAGTGTAACTGTATATTGCATACCTAGTGTCCCAGTGTAACTGTATATCGCATACCTAGTGTCCCAGTGTAACTGTATATCGCATACCTAGTGTCCCAGTGTTCCTGTATGTTGCATACCTAGTGTCCCAGTGTTCCTGTATATTGCATACCTAGTGTCCCAGTGTAACTGTATATCGCATACCTAGTGTCCCAGTGTAACTGTATATCGCATACCTAGTGTCCCAGTGTAACTGTATATTGCATAACTAGTGTCCCAGTGTTCCTGTATATTGCATACCTAGTGTCGCATACCTAGTGTCCCAGTGTAACTGTATATCGCATACCTAGTGTCCCAGTGTAACTGTATATTGCATACCTAGTGTCCCAGTGTAACTGTATATTGCATAACTAGTGTCCCAGTGTTCCTGTATATTGCATACCTAGTGTCGCATACCTAGTGTCCCAGTGTAACTGTATATTGCACCAGGTGTTCCGCTTGTGTTTCTCTGAAGGTAGCAACCGACAGCAGGTGTTTTCGCGCTTGTATTTCTCTGAAGGTAGCAACCGACACCAGGTGTTCCGCTTGTGTTTCTCTGAAGGTAGTAACCGACACCAGGTGTTCGCGCTTGTGTTTCTCTGAAGGTAGTAACCGACACCAGGTGTTCGCGCTTGTATTTCTCTGAAGGTAGCAACCGACACCAGGTGTTCCGCATGTGTTTCTCTGAAGGTAGTCGGTACACACACAAGACGATCAAGTGATGGACCCGAAATCCGATACCGCATTTACTGCAACAGAGTGGGACTGATTTTAGCGTCTCGCCCTTAACAGTTAATTCGTAGCAATTTCAGCATAAACATGAATAAATATTGTAACACGGCCATGAGCTGACTGCAGTATGAACATAATCATTAGACTACAACGGAAAAGGAAACGGGGTTGACAGACAAGTCATAGTACACATGGTATACAACCATACATACACAATATCAGAAATTGTAGTTTGTCCCGTATGGGCCGCCACAAACGATACTCATACACTATTGTTTTTACATGTTACAACTCATATTGCAACAACCTATTATGGAAACAGCTAAATCAATCACCGCTATAATCATTCTTCCATGAAGTACCAGTGATATTCCATTGTGGCAAGTAAAAAGTGCTAGAAACCTATACAAGATAGACACAATTTTTATGGATAACAACTTCTTTAATACTGTAAAAAGGCGACGTTTCGGTATAGAGGAATTATTAATTGTTAATCTCTATTGTTAATCATCCACTTGCTATATATATTCTGCACTATGTCCCTCATTCAGTCTTGCTTGACAACGGTATAAGGATCTATACCGAAACGTCGCCTTTTTACAGTATTAAAGAAGTTGTTATCCATAAAAATTGTGTCTATCTTGTCATCCGTCAACTTCTAAGTAATGCCTATCAAACAAGTTAGAAACCTATAATCGTAGGTTCGAATCCCAGTTTTCCCCGATTGTGTTTCTATTATTCTAGATAACATACCCGTGATAGTCGGCCAAGAGGATCTAACTCTCACTGGAACTGAAATAATGTTCAAGGTGACGTTTAGCCAACTCACTCACTCGCGCGCACTCCATATTCTCCCTTCGTCACTGAATAGTCTATCAGCCCGGCAAAATTTCGGTACCAAAAAGGGGGCAAATTGTTACCGGTTTAAATTTGAAGGTAATGCTATCTATATGTAGAATAAATATGATAGCATTTGAAATCGAGTAGCTTTGCATGTTTTTTTAAAGTTCTTTTGAAGGTCTCCAAAGTTGGCACAGAAGAATGGCCAGTACAATATGTTGTCTGGTGAGTAGTATATAATTCACTTCTTTGTTTACTTCCTGTCTTGGTGATTTGACCATAGCAACAGTAATTAATGAACATAAGTGATCATATTTCAATCTATCAGGGGTAAGTTGCTGTTTTGGCTGTTGCATATACTACTATACACTACTGCCTAAAAGTTCATTCCCCTAACACGCGTTGAGAACGCGTGTAACACGCATGTGACACGGGTGCTCAACGGGTTGCACACGGGGTGAGCACCCGTTGGACACGGGTGTGCAACGGGTGTGCGTCGCGTGTGCAACCCGTTGCACACGCGTGTGCCACGCGTGTAACACGGGACCGGGTTCCAGTTGAAGTTGACAAATGTATCAAATGAATAGTGAGATAAAACAAAACAGTGAGATGTGAAATTTGAGTTTATGAGCGGCCATTGAGCTGTGCTCACCAGACCGTAAATACAAGGTCGGCCCATCTTAATTAGTGTTCGGTTGCTAGACTTTTATGGCATGAACCATTCCACTAGGGTCCAGTCTAGCCATTGTGGCTAGCCGACTGTAGAACAGTAATGAATTTAGATGCGAGTTTATTGCTAGGGGAACCCCCGTGTTGACACGATTGTCGCGGGTTGGTAAATGTTCGCCATTAATAAAATGATTGTTTGTGGATTGCGAACATATTCATTTGCCCACACGAGTCATTCCATTTGATTGCAAATATAACGTTTTTCGTTTGCCAAATTTATGCTTTAGACAGTACAATTATGATATAGCCGTCACCACTACTAATGTCTCATTATTTCACGTAGGAATATGTCCCATTTCCCCACACCCCACTTTCTGTGTTGTATTTTGAAAGAATAAATAAAAGAAGGTTTTGTGTGGGACACTTTTATACTAATTATAAGAGGATGTTGTAAATGAATATGAACAGCCATGCTGTCTGACAGTTGATAGAATTTGAGATCTTCACAATCACCGGGTGTGACCATGTTGACAGAATCTCGTTAGGGTTTGTGATTTTTACATTTGCCCAATGACCATGGTGAGTATTGCTGAGGATACCAAACGTAACAGTTTATTATCAGAGGTTGTGAGTACCTATACCACGTAGATAGGATATCTTTAGGATTTTAATCCTTCTTTGAGAGGCATTTAGAAGTTGGAGTACTACGTTAGGAGAAGATGTATGGGTGACTTTAATCCTTTCTTTCTCTGTGGGTAATCCTTTCATGTTGATTGGAGGAAGTCTCTCAACCAGGTCATGACAGGTCGTGAGTTTACTCACTAACTACTGTGGGCGTTTTTGGCATGACATCTTTTCTTGTATAAACATAGAAACGATGCTCACTCACTCACTGTTAATCTTCTGCAGTTTGCTGGCAAAGTGGGGATAAACCTCAGTGTCAAAGACGATCAAATTTAGTTCGAATCCTTGTTTATATGTGACATCTCCCAAATGGGGACATTTTCATAAACTTGGCAAGTGATGATGAACATTAATATTAATATTATTATAGTTTATGAAATTGTTAATAAAACTTTAATAAAATTGTGCTTCACTCTCACGAAAAATATATTGTCTGTGAGTAAATTTATATGTCACGTTACATCGGCATTTTTAGTGATATTGCGAAGAAATAATTACCAGATTTGGGGACTACATGAAACATGCCTGGTTTTACATTTCTGGTTCAGGTGCTTGACTGACTGAGTAGTTCATGATCAATAAGATATGTTTAAATCAGTCAAGTTTGCAACAATAGATGAATAAGTTGATACATTTGGACCGCAGTTACCGATTACCAACGTAAGACATAGAGACAGGGAGGAGATATATAACCAAACCTATGATCCTGTTGAGACAGTTGACAGTTAGAACGTTGGATTAAATGACAGTAACTAATTTGAACATTCCCCAGTTATATCATAAAATACATCATAACTCATAACAGTCCGAGAGACAGCTTCCAGACTTATACTAGTATTGAAGGGACAATAGCTTTTGACTGTTTAAAAGTAAACTCACCTTAAGGTGCTTGGCAAGTGAAAACTTACCTCCCTGTATATGTTTTTAGGTTTGACAGCAACTATGCTTGTAGATTTCATAGATAGACATGATTGGTTAGCTAGATGTTATTACAATAAGCGAAAATGTCTTAAAAGTCCACAGTTTGTTTAAAAGTACAAAAAGTGTGTTATAGATCTATCAACGTTTTCTTTTATTGAACATAATATTTGCACTATATTGCTGTAAGCTGTAAATAATCTAGCCTCCCCATGTACGTAACTTACATATATTTATGTATGACCAGAACAGCAAATAAAGTTCTGGTAGATAGGTACCTCGGAGATTTAACGTGCGCTTTCCGACTTTAGCCTATCTCGCATACGGGGAAGCACTTATACTATTAGGGTAAAAAAGCGTAATGATTAAATAAAGAAGTGCAAACACCCCCCCCCCCCCCCCCCACAAAAAAAATTAAGTTTAGTCCTTGTAGTAGTCTCTTGGTCAGCTTCTCATCCTGGGGGTCGGGATTCTGGTAGAGACTCTTGGCAAGGAGGGCGGCGGTATTGGCGACGAAGTGGTTTGAGGTCGGTACGCCACTACTCTGGAAGAAGTGGTACAAGTCTGTGTAGTTTGTGATGTCTTACTCGATGTCCTGTCCCCCCTTCTTGTGCACCATGACGAAAGGGACTCCTTGTTTGGCGTAGAGATATTCCTTTGGGGTGTTGATCTGGTCAACCTTGAGATCCGGCCGGGGCTTGTAGTGGTTGATCGGAATGTCTGATTTTTCCACTAGTAAATAAAGTTCTTTGGTATGACCTCTTTTATCCCTGCTGACGTTATCCTAATGTTCAATTTCAGTCTGCCTCACCAAGCGTAAGAAAACATTGTACATGATAAACCACACTGATGCAATTTTCTATATATATATTTGTAGATATGAAGCATTCTAGTTAATTGTGGATACACTGGGCAGACAGAATTGTGTTTATTTCCAGGCCATCCTGATCGTCGTTTATTACTATAAGGTGTATGGTTGGAGGCAAGATCAAAGGCGCCGCACAGCATTTATTAGATAACAGACGGGGTCGTCCGTTTCGCTTTGATCAACCACCCCACCTGTCTGTAGGAGTTATATAATCAGTGCGCAAATAACTGTGTCAAGTCCACTGCCGGGCTGATGCGGTGTCAGTGTCAGCGATGAACATGAATGCCCAAATCATAGACCTGTAGCACTCACAAGTTGCTTAGCCAAAATATTTGAAAAGTGTATATTCAATTCTCTGATAACAGCAAATATAACCTTAGGAAAAGATTCAACATACAAACAATCAAATGTAGAACACAGACCTATGCTTATTATCATTTCTTCTGGATATGATCAACCTGCGGAACCCTCTATCCGATGAAGTAACTAATGCTCGCTCATTAAAAGAAATCAATTTCCTAATTAATCGTTCTGATGCAATTATTAATAATTTTGACTTCAAATATTTTCATAGATCATGCCAAATTGTCCACTGTCGCCTTAGGCTCGGCTGCAGTGACTTAAACGCTGATAAGTTTAGACGACATGTATCAGACATACCAGACTGCACTTGTGGATATCACCTTGAAGATGCAATTCACTTTTTCTATAACTGTTAAAAAATACGATAATATCAGAAACACTGTGTATTTCTACACACATGGGTATGGTCTAAACATGATATTACATGGCAGTAGTTGAGCAGTTCCACAAACATGACTTCTTAAATCAGTTCATGACATCATTGTCAAAAGCAAAAGGTTTGAGTAGCTTAATTTTATGCATGTAGTAAAGGAAAACTGCATTACCTTATTTCACAGACACCACTTGCTTCAGTGTACTGGCTTCGTGTATTTCATTTGTGCATTTTGTATGTTTATGTTCATCACTCTCTTATATATATATATCCAGCTGTTGTTAAGTTGTTACCTGGAGAGGTATTACATAAGCAAGTTTTGCTTGTTTACCGATCCAGATTTCTTTTGAAATAAAAATACGTTTAAGCCAACACAGCTAACCCTAAAACACATGATTGTAAACTATTCAAAAAGGAGCACTAATCTCTGGCTTCTTCTCGGGTGTCGAACTCAAACTCAAACTCATTTATTCTTAGAATAACATGACATACAATTATCTACAATTTTTATTATGTACAATTTAACAAAAATAATAAAAATAGGATACGTGGATATTAATACAATTTACCAATTGTATTGTACACATTGTTAAGGAATTTAGATAGGCCTTTTAGATTTCTTACACTGTTAGTGGTCATAATTTTCTTAAATGTTTGGAAACTTAAGATATTGCTTATTTAAGAGTTCATATCGCCGTTGGTGTAAAGCTTCACATCGGAATGAATAATGCAATTCATCTCCCACAGCGATAGAATCACAGAGTGGACACTGGCTGTCTTCCCTGGGAATGTTCAGCCATCGACCAGTTTCAACTGGTAATCCTTGGTTAGAAAGTTCTGAATTTTAGTATTGGGAGAAATATTGATTTTAAGAGCAGTAGATATTTCGCAAATGAAGGTTGATTCTTCAGGTAATACGACCTTTGGATTTCCGCTTGGGCTTACTAGCTGCCGTGAGTCAATTTGCTCGTTAACGCAACCGAGCGTGACAAGAGACTGGGCTACCAGTCTGCAAGGACAGCTAAATAAACTTACGCATTTTTGAAAACTGATTGGTTACCCGTGATCTATGAAGATTTCAACAAAGGGCGCATGGTAATTAATTTCTTCAGCCTAAACAAACAGACAAATAACGGCGAAAGCTCATCGGATGTCGTTATTTGGAAATACCCCTGATTGTTACAGTTTGATAATAAAAAAAGTATCCCTGAGTGAAAGCATTTGCGGATTTCGGATTGCGTGGATGATACAATTACTACTCCCTTGTTGTCATCCACATTTTCTGGTATAACCCTACACTTCTGTATTTGTCGTAATTCACATGCTGCTCAGTTAATGAATTTATATTATGTATACTCATTTGTAGCACCACTCAGATTACCGGATAAAGGTTCAAATTTGGTCTTTCTTGTACCTGGGGTAATTATTTGATCTAAATCCAGGTTTGAAGTGAGGTGGAATGTGAATTATGCACGTGGCAGCCCAGCAAGAGATGTATGATCAGTTGATTTACTTTTTTTGTAAATCAACTGATCATTCCCAGACATCAAAGGATCAACAGGAAATACGTTGATTGATTAATTACTGTTATCTTGCACAGTGGATATGTCAAAAGTAAGTGTTTACATGTGAAGGTAGGGTTACTAAACCTAGGGAATACACTCATATCATGGCGTGAAGTACAGATGTAAAAATAACATACTTTGTTCAAAGGGTAAGCGATAATACACTGACTGGTTGTTCATTGTTATCTAACTCAATGTATGATTTTAAGAACCGTGGACATTATAAAAATAGTTGTCACGTGGGCTTTCTCAGCTAACTTGGCACCTATGTGAAACAATTGAAACAAACTAAGTGATCAGTTAAGAAACAGACACGGGTTATAATATTCGATACATTTAAATAACGTTTAAAAACGATATATTTAAATATTTAAATATATTTCATATATATTCCAAATATTGTTTCCAAATAATTATTATTAAAGTATTTGATTCTCACATAGACATTTGACATCGAATAAGTATTTTTGTACAGCTGCAGACGCAATGGATATTGTTCCTTTATGTTGATATTCCCGGATACATTATAACTTTGGTAGGTTGTAATAATGATATTTGCATTTTGTTTTCATTCATTCGCTGCAGCTTTGAACAGAATCATTCTTGTTCCTTTCCGTTTGGTTGGGAAGTTTTTCTATGCGCGATAGACGTTGTTTTCACAAGTATTTTCTTTTGTAAGCGTGTATATGTTACAGTCAATGTGTAAAATATGATTCACTCAGGCAATTTATTAAATATCTAAATATTTCAGTCATTTTACAAATTGACTGAATAATCCATTCATTTATTTAACCGACTGACTAAAAATGATAAAGACGACCAAAAGAGCTTAAACACATCACAATATATTAATTATGCTAAGAAAAGAAGCCCAACAATACAGAACTGTACTTGGTGATGATATTAAACATAAACAAATATTTGGAATTCGTTATCATATTAATAAAGATGGACATATTTTTCAGTTAATTTGTAAAATAAACTGAATATTTAGGCGTTTAATACATTTCCTTAGTGAAATCTGTTTACATTTTGAATGTAAACATATACACACGGTAAAATAAGCAATGTGCAGATGAAATATTTACTTTGTGTTGCAAGTCAAAATAGTGTACACGAAGATCGCACAATTACCAAGCAAGTGACTTATCAAAACTGCATCACCATTACCGATGCTCCCCACAAATATACCTACATTTCAAAAACTGTATTTCATTTTTGTTGATCAGTGTGACCATATGTCCTTCTACTTTCAATAAAAATGCGCTTACGAATGGCGAGCACAGGTCGCGAACAAGTCTAGATTTCTGCTATATCATCCGGGTACTCACTGAGAAAATACAGTAATGCACAGGTAACAACTACTCCCGCGGAATTGCTTTAGATCAGTGCTCTTTTGTACGTTGAAATACTATATATTGTGAATGCCAAAATGATGTATCAAGGATCAAGTAGAAGATACATTGACCGTTGCACTGGGAGTTTATTCAACAGACCGTGAAAATAACACTGCTGTATCTTATTATTTATTTTAGATGACGCAGTCAAAGCTCACTTCTCCTGGCGGCCATTATCGAACGGCCAGCTAAAACACAACCCCGCGCTTACGTCTACAGGTCTCTTCCTGTAGTACGGTAATTAGTATTCTCTCCCTCAAGTGTATCCTCAATGATATAACCCACCCTCATTAATTACATGCTGCTCTTTTCCAGCCTCACGGCTATGGAGCTGTGATAAAGAGTCCAAGTCATCATAAAGTAATTAGGGTCCAATAAAAACAATGCGCCGCCAAACCTCATACATATTATCACTGAAAGTCGTACTACAGACGGTTAATGTCAAATCACAATAAAAGCATTTCAATTGCAATAACATGTTCCAGGACCATGTATTCTCTTAACACCATCGGATTTAGAAGCAATGGTCGTATAAAACAAAACACATCTATTTGATCACAACAGTATTCATGTTATTCCCACAAAATCACATAAAGAAAGGAGACATTAGGAAATACATGTGCATTATCATTTTTCGTCAGGATAACAAAATGTTCTCTCCTTGTTACCACCTCCAGGTTCAGCTTAAGACGGGTCCTCCTTTGGTCAAAAGTTTGTTCCCCCTCTAATGAGTGTGTCACGCGTTGCACACGAGTGGCGGACGGGGTGCACACCCGTGTGCAACGCGTTGCACACGGGTATCACACGCGTGACCAACCCGATGCACACTGGTTGCGTAACGCGTTGCCCATGCGTGTAAGGGGAATGAACTTCTAGGCAGTAGTGTATATCTTACCAATAAAAAAGGGAGCCAAAAACTGCTTTTCAGACACAGTATATAAGTATATGGCACCAAGTGGTGCCAAACGTTTTTTTTATCAATGACTGTCTGTCAACATGTCATAAAATTGTAATTTTTATTTCATCAAAGTTGTAGGGTACACTGTAGAAGTGTTGACTCTTAACTAATGTTATGAAACAATTCAATAAAAAAGTTAATGGCATCAATAGCATCCCTGAATTTGGTAATGATGATGTAATGATGATGTAATAATGATGTAACGGTACATAGCACTTACTTACAACTAATTATCATTACTATCTTATTTTAACCTTTATTTGAACTATTGTTGGAAAAAAATAATTTCTGCATAATTATTACATTTTCCAATAAAATGTTAAAACACATGTTAATTTGAATGTAATTGATTATATTTTTATATGATATGATGATAAAATTCCCAAAATGAGAAAGTTAAATTTTCTCATTCTCATACCTAAAAATGAAAGATGCCTACTTTTGAATTTAGAAATTGATAAATAGAAAATCTACAGATAACAACTGCAATTAATGAAGGTTGTTTCAATTCACATACAAGTATCCTTAGATGTAAAATATTAAAACACATGTTAATTTGAATTTACTTGATTATTTCTTTTATGATATGATAAAATTTCCAAAATGAGAAAATTAAAATTTCTTATTCTCATACCTAAAAATGAATGATGCCTACTCTTTAATTAAGAAACAGAAAATCTACAAAAAACAACTGCAAATAATGAAGGTTGTTTCAGTTCACATACTAGTATCCTTACATGTTAAATTTATTTAAAATTATTACTCATTCATACTAAACACATGATCTATTCACAATTATACAGTATACATTAAACATATTTTGTAATGTTTTGTTTCATTATCTTACAGATTACAAATTCATTCTTCAACCATGAATTAAACACCAAGTTGCCATTTGTATTACTACTACTTCTAATGGACAAATATGGAGATGGGACAAGTGCTGATAGCTGTAGTGACTGCAATATGGAAGACATTGTCACCGATGAACCGCCATGTAAAAAGCCCAGGAGTAGTACATCCTGCATCATTCACTATGAAGGTGAAGATATGGAAAGCCACTTGGTTCAACCTAATAGCTTTGAATCGTGGGAAGCTCTGCTGAAAGCAGCACAAATACGAAATCACAAACCACTTCTGGAGTTTGCAAAGAGTACATATGAGATACCAAACATTTTCTACCATCGGAAATGTCGTTGTAGATTTACAATAAAACGTGAATTACAGTCACTACAGTCAAGCAAAACAGAAGAAGGTAGCCATGCTTGTGTTGAAAACCGGAGATCGAACAGGCAATCACCAACTTCATCAAGGGTTTATGAAAAGCAATGCTTATTTTGCCGGAAGGTTAAGTATAAGAAGGGCCAGAAAAGTCGAGAACTCCTTATACAGTGTGTTGATCTCCGTGCAGATAGGAGAGTACGGGACATGGCCATAAAAAAACAAGATGTAGCAGTACTAAGTTTTGTAGCACGTGATATTGTTGCAGCAGAGGCCCACTACCATCGCTCATGTTATAAAAAATACACAAGGGCACCTGACTGCACTCCCTGTTCTATTCCAGAAGTTGATGAACATGACATCCAGTACCAGGAAGCAGAAGCTGATGCATATTTTCATCTGTTTAGCTATATCAGAAACACCCTGTTTTCAAACCCAAAGACTGTTAAAATGGTAGACCTCACAACAGTCCTGGTGGATCACATGAAGATGGCTGGAATAAGTAACATCAGGGAATCTACAAAGAAGCACATTCGGAGAAAACTTGAAGCTGAGTTCTGTCAAGCAATTCACATATTTCCAGATGATAAAGGCAAACTTCTTGTTATACCAGACAACCTGAGTATCTATGAACTTGCCAAGGAGAATATAAAACTTACAGATGATATTCATTCCAAGCAGAGTCAGTCATCAGAAGACAAGGGGGTTATAACCTCTGCTGCCATATTGCTGCGCTCAAGGATCAAGGAGCAAGATGATGTTTTGGAATGGCCGCACTTACCAGAATCACTTAACATAGCTGCAATAAAACTGCCTTTGTCACTGAAACAATTTCTTTTTGGGCTGCTAACTGGTGACATTTCACCAAAGCAACCGTCAGAGAGGGTAACCTGGCTTGTCAACTCATTTGGACAGGACCTCCTCTATGCTGTGAGCTGTGGCAAGCAGAAACCACCAAAACACATCCTTTTGCCAGCTGTTGTCAAGAATCTCACTGGAAATGCTGAACTGATTCAAGCACTAAATAGACTCGGCCATGGGGTATCTTACTCACAGCTTGAGGAAAACGAGACTGCACTCTGCCTACAGAAAATGGCATCTTCTGTAGATGGTGATGTTGTGCTTCCAAGTACTGCTCAGCCCCATGTATTCACAACCATGGCGTGGGATAATATTGACATCCTAGAAGAGACATTGACAGGGGAAGGCACAAGTCATAGGGTTAATGGCATTATCGTTCAGCCAAGAATGCACGGACCACATGAAGAGAAACCTCAGCTACCAATAGTAGAAAAAAAGAAACAGAGAAGCATTCCTGATGGAGAGTTTGCACTGCCAGTATATAATACCGGCGAAAGATGTGGACCTGGGCAGCTGACCACTACTGACAGTAACAGAGATGACACATTGCATCAGGCATTGAGAAAAGATGTCTTATGGTTCCTCACTCGGCAAACAGATTCACCACAGCAAACCATTGGTAGCTGGACAGGGTTTAACATTTCAGTCCGCCAAGATCTTGATGTCTGCCAAGACAACATAGGCTACCTTCCAACAATCAACGCTCCAGCAACAAGCCTAGCAACATGCTTTGAAATCTTAAACCAGGCGAAGAATATCATGGGGAACTTACATCTTAAAAAGGTGGTAATAGTCTTTGACCAAGCAATGTTTGCAAAAGTTGCTGAAGTTATCTGGAAGCGCAAGGACCATTATCCTGGTATCATCCTTCGACTTGGCACATTTCACACTATTTGCAATGTACTGAGCATTTTAGGGAAACGCTTTCAGGATGCAGGCTTGAGAGATCTTTGCATAGAGTCGGGTATTGTTGCAGAAGGTTCTCTTGGGGCTGTAATGGAAGGACGACAGTACAACCGAGCAGTTCGTGTTCACAAGTATGTGCTTGAAGCAATGATGAGGATTGCTTGGAAAGGTTTTGTACCCTGGCTCAGAGAAACTCAAGCTGGAGAAGTGTGTAACCTTGAAGAAACACAGGAACTGATAACTGAACTTCAAGACAATGTCTGCCAGAAACAGTTTGATGAAGTCTTGGAAAACACTTCCTTCATAGCTACAGTCAAAGCCTTCCAATCTTACCTGGATTTTCTGAGGAATGACAATGGACCGCTCTCTTCTTACTGGATGTCTTACATTGACATGGTACAGAAAATACTGCTGGGACTGATAAGGGCGTCACGTGAAGGAAACTGGAAACTTCACTTGGCAGCAGTGCGTGCTATGATTCCCTGGTGTTTTGCCTATGACAAAGTGAACTATGCAAGATATTTGCCTGTCTACTATGCCAATATGACAATGCTACCAACACAACATCCTGATGTATATGAACAATTTCAGCATGGGAGGTTCTCTGTTCAACTCAGTCAAGATAATCCTTTCGGCAAAATTCCAGTCGACCAAGCCACTGAAGAGACCGTGAACAAGGACACCAAAGTGCCAGGAGGAATCAGGAAATACAGTTTGAAAGCAGGGGCTGTAACAAGATTCTACTTAACTGCTGAATACCGGAGTGCATTCCTTCGTCAGTTCAGAGACATGTTGGGACTAAACAGATGTGATCTGCATCATGCAGAACTCCAGTCACCAAGAATGCTGAAAGATGAACAAGCAGTGAAAACAGTTGTTGATACCATTGAGAATTGGATTAATCCTTTTGATGGATATCAGGAAATAGTGAGCCTGTCCACTGCAACAGCTGCTACTACAGAAATTGCCAATGACCTCCTTAGGGCAGAGAAAGTGGGCGAGAATGCCTATAAAAGATTTAGAGAAGAACGATTGGACAATGAATCACCAACAATCAAATTTCATGACAAATTGCCACAACACAAGCTACAAACCTTCACAAACATGTCAAAGAAGAAAACCAAAGTAAACTCATGTGGGAAAGATATCATCCTCGTGGCAGAAAGAAAACTTTTTGCACAGATGATTCTGATTGCACAGGCCAGAAAAGAGCTGCAGATGAAAACTGTTCTTTGCTATCCCCTTGGACCACTGCCATGGTCGCTCTCAACACCTGATGGTAAACCAAGGAAAACCAACAAAGCAGTACTAGCACGAGAGTTGCAGAAGAGAGCATCTGTAGCTGAAAACATTCCACAGCCATCTACAACAATAATTGATGGCATGGCCCTTGTTCAAAAAATGAAGGGAGATCAGAAAACGTTTGGTCAAGTCGCAACTTTGATTCTGTCATCAGCCCTCAGAGAAGGAGCCCATAGTTCACGGATTGACATAGTATTTGATGTTTATCAGCATCACAGTATCAAGGAGGCAGAGAGACTAAATCGCTGTCAAGACAATGGTGTCCAGTACAAGAACATAGCATCTGCACACGTTGTTCGCCAATGGAGAAACTTCTTGTCAAGTACTGACAATAAGACCTCACTGATTGAGTTCCTCGTCACTGAATGGAAACATCCAACCTCACGTGAACTATTAGCAGAGAAGGAATTGTTTGTGACAAATGAAGAGAAATGCTATAGAATCACAAAAGACGACACACAAGAGGTACTAGAGCTGGAGTCCAGTCATGAGGAGGCTGATACCAGACTACTACTCCACGCTGCCCATGCTGCTGACAATCATACTTCTGCAGTTGTTATTGCCTCAGAAGACACTGATGTATTTCGTCTGTGCCTTGCCTTCAGTGACTCCATACATGTTCCACTTTACCAGAAATGTGGCAATATCACCAGAACAAGGTTCATTGATGTTGGAAAAGTTGCAAGAGCTGTTGGTATGGATGTGTGTAAAGGAATACTTGGGCTTCATGCCTTCACAGGTTGTGATTCTGTCAGTGCTTTTGCTGGTCGTGGGAAGATTCGTGCACTAAGAACATTAGAGAATGACAAAGCTGCACAGGATGTATTTAAAGAACTTGGTCAGGAATGGACACTGTCATCAACACTCTTTTCCAAGTTGGAAACGTACACCTGCCAGCTATATGGATCTCGAATGCCATCAATGAGAGTTAACGACTTCCGTTATCACCTATTCTACAGCAAGAAAGGTGCAATTGAGTCACACCAGATGCCACCATGTAAGGATGCTCTTCAGAAACATGCAGAGAGGGCAAACTACCAAGCAGCAGTTTGGAAGAGGAGCCTACAGCAGAAACCAGAGGTGCCTAGTCCTGATGGCTTTGGCTGGAGAATTGAGTGTGCACCTGAGGGAGGAGAAAAGCTTGTCATTGATTGGATGGACGGTGCACCAGCACCAGAAGCAGTACTTGAATTTCTTGCATGCAAATGCTCACGATCATGCAAGCTGCCATCATGTCCATGCATGGTCAACAGAATGAAGTGCTCTAGCATGTGTAAACTGAAAATGTGTGAAAATCAAGAGGATGAGGTTGACACAGGAACTGATGTTTCATCTGAGGATGAATTTGATGAAGTCGACTTTTAGGGTGGTTAGAGGTTATCAACCACAAGAGGACTTTTCAATGTCCAATAACGTTGTGAGTGCAAAGAATAAATCAATTGTGTAATATTATGCAATGAAAAGATATTACAGATATTTCTTTTCACAAGTTAAACTGTCCTTGAATTGTTTGTTGAAAGAGAGCATCGTTTCATGGAATGACAAGATTTTAGTTTGTCTCAAAATGGTAGACGTACTCGTGGACATATTTTATATATAAAGCTACCAGTTACAGACTGCTATCATGCATTTTTATGAAGCAGGGATATTTCCCTTTTGAAAAAACAAGGTTAGAATTTGCCCCCTTGAATGGTACCGATTAGTCAAATATGGGTGCCCGGCTGACAGACTAGAAGTAGCAAGCTGGATAATTGTCATCGCGAATCATGGTCACTTTATCAAACTCGCTTGACATTCTGTGAAACACCTCTTGACAAAAATCCCAGGGTAAGTGATGTGTCAGTCGGACAGTGACAGAAGCCAATATAGTTCCAACTGAAATCTGTTTCTTTTACAGTGGCGAAGCAACATATACGCAAAACAACAATTGTTTTTACTTGCCTTTCGCGGCAATCCATCGGTTTGTCAAAGGGAAGCTACTCTAACCCTTGTCTATGAGACGTCACGGCCACGTTCAGACGTTGTTGACAGTCGGCATATCCTGTCATAACGTTAAGTGCAGTCAGATGTACACACAGCCACAAAACAAATCAAGGTAACAATTCAAACATATTTCGGCCAAATTCAACTATTTTAATTTGTGGAAAAGGTTTCAAGCCACAGAGGTCGACAAGCACAGATCTGGCTATTGATCCTGCTTGGCTGGGCCTAGTGCCCTCGCAATATTGTTTCAAAATTTATATCTCCAAAGTTGCCAAAACTTATGAAATGTCTCAGCTACGTCACAGTTGGACACTGATTTTCAGAATATTAGACTGTTCTTTTGATAATGATAGCAATTACCCCTTTAGTTTATTCAGATTCCCGATGGTTAATTCTGAATCTATCGCCGAATGAGAAGGGCGACGCCATGTTTGTTTATAAACACTGAAAGTAGTCCCTACTTGACCTTTGATATTTGCATCTCTATCCGCAAATGACCCCAACGGATATCGTTTTTATCCGTTGGCTTTATCCTGCCGAGAAACCTACCCATTATATGATAAATATGTTTCCCCCGGAAAAGGGTACATGTTGTGTACATGGTAGTATATATGTAGTGACTATCCGTTTAGTGTCCTGCGTATATTGTGTTCTGAGTGGACAGAAATACAAGACAGGTTGCAGGGTTTATGTAGGCACTACTATACTCCAAAGTTGATGTGACAATTATGATGTTTCTCCCTTTTCAGTGGCCAGAATGACGACAGCACGTGTAGTAGACCGTGGATATGCCTGGATCGTGCTGTTCGCCACGTTCTGTGTGATGTTCATCTGTGGGATATTGGTGTACTCGACCGGGGTGATCAACACCGCCATCTTGGAGGAAGTTGACAGCGACCTCTCGCGGACGTCATGGGTTGGCTCAACTATGTTAGGGACCTTCACCTTAATGGGTATGAGTAAAGACAAACAGCTTATAATGACACATTGACATAAATAATGAAGGCTTAGCTTTCTTTGCCAAATATGTCTTCAAATCTAATTGGTGACGACGTTTGTGTCGTATATAAACTTTATCAACAGGCCACTGTGAAGGTTTGTAAATATAGCAGTTTACCTTTGAGACAATATATATATATGCAGTGCATATACCTCAACACAGAAGAATTTCTAATTCTGGAATCATATTATTTGCTCCACAATAATACCAACTTCTGAATGTTTTTATTGGAATAAACTTTGTGTTACTGCATCAAATGTAAGTGACTGAATGACTTATGTTCCAGGTGTCACATACACACATCTAAACACGAATACCTATGTCAATAATTTACTGCTTGAATTATGAAATGGTAATTATTTGTGCATTTTGATATTGTACTACCCACTGTTTACGTTTATGAAATCTCCTTTCAAGCTGACATACTGCATCTAAAGGACATTTACAGAGTCTAATTGTGGACTATTTCCCAGGTCCTTTGGCGGGTCTGATCACCAACAGACTGGGCTACAGGCTGTCCTGTTTTGGCGGAGGAATACTCATCCTGTTGGGACTCTCTTCAGCGTCGTTCGTTCATGATGTTACTGGACTCATCGTAACGTATGGAGTCATCGCAGGTGATTACGGGATGTAGTCTCA
The DNA here is from genome assembly GCF_022045235.1 of Haliotis cracherodii. Classification (NCBI taxonomy): domain Eukaryota; kingdom Metazoa; phylum Mollusca; class Gastropoda; order Lepetellida; family Haliotidae; genus Haliotis; species Haliotis cracherodii. The sequence goes on from NW_027266299.1 coordinate 511,717, forward strand.
TGGATAAACATGAAAGCAATCAAGTTAAAATGTCAACAGTTCAGCTGCATTTAGTTTGAACAATTGCATGTTATTACACAATATGTTCAAACGTATACAACGAAGAAAAGGTCCATTTGATAGATCCCTTCTCAGAGTTATTATGGTAACTTTTAGACAACAAATTCCGCATGTGTGTCAATCAGAGAAAATTGATATATGCAATTTTGCATTACTTTAATTGTGCGCCCATGTTTCAGCGTTACGTCAACCTTGTTTTACGATATCCAGCAAACAGTGCCCTCCTAGGATTCAGAGAGGGTAGAATAACTTCATAGAAAAAAGGCACTTGGTAAACTAAAAAGAGCATATTGGCGAGGATTAATGATGAAATTAAAGAAGGTTATATACGTTCTTTTCTTAAATTCCTTTATGTAAGTAAGAAAAACACAACCATATACTTCACATGACTTTCTAAGTTCATTTTCTATCAGTCATGAAGGTTTAGTTCAGATGGCAAACAAAACCAACGGCATGAATTAAACGATCTCGAGACTCATCAGGAAAGGGACAGAACTCCGCAGAAGTTAAAATATGGAAAATGTTATGGGCAAGTATGAAGACTCGGGAATATTCATGGCAGGGAGTTACCAAAAACGCACAGAGCGCACCACAAACCCGACAGGGCGCAGGAAATCAACGGTAGGGCGTAGCTCCCTGCTGAATGCGGCAAGGTGGACCACTAACATTCGTTCATTCATTCGTTCCATCCTTCATTCAATCATTGTCTTATGTTTTGGCAGGTTTCGGCGTTGGTCTGGGGCTGAATTCCGCGTGTGTGGCACCTGGCCATTACTTTGTCAACAGACGAGGTCTGGCATTTGGCGTGACTGTATCAGGGGCTGGTATGGGGATGTTTGCCGGGGGTCCACTAAGTCAGCTGCTGATCCATGAGTACAGTCTCAGGGGGTGTCTTCTTATCTTTGGCGCCATCTCCTCCAATATGTGTGTTGCAGCCTGTCTCCTGAGACCCGTACCAAACACCCAACGGAAAATCATAATAGAAACCAAACGTCATGTAGAAGCAGCCATATCAGAAACATTTGTGAAGGATTCAGCTGTACCAATGGAGAAATGTTCCGTTGACAATGTCAAATGTTTGTCTGCAGTAGAGCCATTGATTGGGAACAACTGTAATGAGAGTGGAGGTGCAGTTCAACATACCGCAAACCTTGAGGAAGACAACATCAACGTAAAGCCTGACATCAGCATGTCAGCTGAGTGTGAATGTCACCCATTGACTTCCAGTAATGACGATAAATGCTTCAGTCAGGCACGTAATTATACAGGCAACACAACAAAAGAAGATGGATTATATTACGAGCATGAATCCAATTTCCCTTTCAGAAATTGCTTCAAAAGGCTCACAAGAATGACTATCTTAAACAAATATGGATTTATAAGCTACTGTCTCAGTTATTTGTTCTGGTCACTCGGTGAAGGAGCATGCCTGTTCCATCTTCCAAACTATGCCAAGCATAAAGGTAGTACAGACAGTCAGGCAGCTAGTCTTTTCACGATTATGGGTGTGACAAGCCTAACTTCAAGGCTCCTTGCAGGGTTTGCAGGAAATGATGCCTCTGTGGACTATTTGACACTTCACATGGGACTTCTGGGAATGAGTGGACTCCTGACACTGTGTTTTCCCCTTTTCTCAAACTCCTACGCTCAACAGTTGACGTTTAGTGCTGCATATGGGATGTATAGCGGTGGTCCTAATTCTCTTATCAGTCCAATAACGATAGAGCTGGTGGGCTTGAAGCATCTTGCTGTTGGAGTAGGCATCGAGAACTTCTTTTGTGGAGTTGGTTTCCTCTCGGGACCTCCACTTGCAAGTAGGTAGATCTTTTTATATACACTTAAATTGCATGCAATATTATTTTAGTTGACACAAAAAATATAAGTTTTATGAAAATTAGAAATAAATTTCTTGCCAACAAGAAACATCTAAATAGAGGGAAAATTTCTGTAGTTGAACCAATATATTTTGAAACATAATTTTACTACTTTACTATGAATGTTACTTTCTAATTTGAAACTCAAGGTAGGGAAATTTCAGTTACGGTTTGTTGTCTTAGACCCTTAAAGTCTTTTATTAACACATTCGTCCAAATTGACAAGCTGCCGTAGACTAAGAAGTAAATATAAGAATGTTCAAATGTCGATTAGCATTAACTTGAAATGCTTCTTCTATATTTCAGGTTTCATTTATGCAGTGACGAAACATTATGACTTCACATTCGTGTTTGCAGGTGATATTATTAAGTCGGACATAGCACTGGAAGAAATAGGATTCTTTAAAAAAAATTTTAAAATGTTCCCTCTTGGAAATACATGTAAAAGATTCAAAAATACCTTATTTAAAAGTTTGGTGAGATGATATTTTCTAAGCTTCGACATGTTTGGAAAGTTGTGTGTCAGTTTGGATAGTTTTGGAAAGTATGAAAAATTAATTTAGGATAATTTCGAAATGTCAGTCTTCCCTTGTTCCTTTGTGTACGTGGGAATGTTGCCGTTTCTTCCAGTGTATGTCTAGTTTATACAGAAACTGTAACAGCAGTATATTCAGTGTTTGATCACAATATGTTTGTTTCTTTGTTTGTTGTTTAACGCTGCACTCAGCAATATTCCAGCTATATGACGGCCGTCTGTAAATAATCGGGTTACTGAAGACCTATTCTACCCCGAATCTGCAAGGGTCCACAAAATATAAAAATGCTTTTTCAAATAAATCACGTCCTTAAACTGCCAACTAGACACTTGTGATTAGTTGATAGCATGTGAAAACCTCCAAGAAAACATTAATAAGTTGATGTTTTACCAATCATTTTCCTTTTGATTATAAGCATACAAAATTGTATTTGGTTTTGTAGGAATTGTTCTGCTGCTTGCGTCGTTCTTTGGTGGCATGGTGGGAATCTTTGGGAAACACTCGCAAAGAAACGAAGGCGTTGACATGCCTCAGGAAGCACAAGAGGCTGTTGATGTGTCTCCAAAAGGATAGAGAGTGTGACTGCCACAGCTAAATCGGGTTGACATTCAAGGAGGATCCAGGCAACTAGTTGCTTGGTCATGTACATCAATGTCACCAATGCCATAACCTTACAAAGACATGATAGATAGATTTTTGTGAGAGAGTGGACTGTCTACTGAATAATACAATTATGATATGATTTCAAATCAAATTCTTCTGTCCTTTTTTAGACGGGATCAGGTGGTCAGGCTCGCTGACTTGGTTGATGCATGTCATCGATCCCAATTACTTGGATCGATGCTCATGATATTGATTACTGGATTGTCTGGTCCAGACTCGATTATTTACAAACCGCCGTCATATAGCTGTAATATTGCTGAGTGCCGCGTTAAACAACAAACAACCAACCAATCTTCTGTCTTTTTTCTGTACAAAACAACAGCGATGGAACAGAAACGAAATTTCACTCGTTTTGACTTTAGAGTGAGTGAGTATGGTTTTACACCGCTTTTAGCAATATTCCAGCAATATCACGGCGGGGGACAACAGAAATGAGCTTCACACATTGTTTGACTTTAGAGGTCTGCTATGTGCTATTCTTGATGAACACGTTCTTGTTGTCTGACAGAAGTTTAAATACCATATGTGGTAAACATTTCATCAATAACATGATGTAAGTGGAATAGGAATGAGGGATTCAGGGTGTTATCTTCAAAATATAATCATGAAATTTGTTCTCAGTCGCGTTGAGCAAATCAGTTACACCTTAAGACACCCTATATATTTTTTGGTCGATAGAAAGGCCTGGTAATTAAAACGTTCGTTCCCCACCCTGCAGGCCCGGTTCGATTTACCACACTCATTAAATCTGCTTGGCATAATCCTACGTATGTTATGTGGTCATGGATCGTTGGTTTACAAGAGTTGGACTTGTTTGTTGGCAGAGTCAGGTCCCGCTTGATCACGCATTTATATTTTCTTATAGTCCCGTTTAATAAAGAGAGCCATTAGCTGTCTGAAACTCATCATTAAGGTAATAGAGGCTGGCCTGACTGGAGTCTTTAAGCTGTGATTAATTGATTGTTGTTTAACGCTGCTCTCAGCATTATTCCAGCTATATTATTCCCCCAAAACATTAACCTGTCCATCTTATACCTATCGTCTTTCAAGATACCGTCATACTTTTCTGCCGTGTGTAATGTGTTCCTAATTCGTTTATTATTGCCATGCAACTATTACTAGCAATTATATATCTTACAATTTTGGAAGTATATCGTTATTCCCGAGTACCCCCTTTTCTTAAATGGTATGCATGGTGTCTTTCCCTTCAAAACTTCCCTTTAAACAAACACAGGCAACTATTACTAGCAAATAATATCACTTACAATTTTGGAACTTTAAAGTTATCCCCTAATTTATTATTGGTATGTATGGTACCTTTCCCCGAGTGTGTGTATAATATTAGTTCCATGCAAACAAACACAAGCAAACCTTTAAAATGAAACATTTTTGTGTGCCTAATTGGTATCCCAAGTCCCAACTTCGTGTGTAGCAACCGTTCCAGATATCAACACTCGCTTTTAATGCGTTCTACATGAACATATATTTCACACATGGAGTATTGACATAGTATAGAATTGCCTGGGTAAAATCGAGAATGGTTATTCGGTAGTATTGACATATTTCTTCACCCATGGTTCTTTAGAACATGGATATTGATTAATAACATTTCGTGTAAGATAACATATGTAATGTCTGGTGATTTGGTATTAGTTCAAATAATATTTTTTGAAGAAGGTCACATGAATATCTAAAATCGTATAACTGCATGCCGAAACTGAGCAGAATTGAAATACTGTAAAAAAGTAGGTGATTGACGTGGAATGATCTGAGCCTTGAATAAGTGTTTTGGGTCCCCTAGAGAGGGGTGACCTGAGCCTTGGCAGAAAGTACTCTTGAGTGACTGGAGCATGGGCTCAGATCACTCTAGGGTGATTTTAAAAGGGATTGATTTGAGCCTGATACACCGAGGTGAATCACTTTGTCGATCTCGCGTGACATTATGCAAAATACCGAACGATAATAATCACAATATCTAGCACGATGAGTATAGAGGCAACATACGTTAACAAATATGACCTTCTTTCTCGCGTTACCAAGTTCAGTGTTATGTCAATTTGACCTATCCGAGAGCAGGTTGTACACTTTTTTCTTGTTCATTCATGCATGGTGTAACAAAGACATTGGACGGTTATTTAGCATGGAAAAGACATGCAGATTATAGGGTTACAACGCCCCAACCATTTTTGCATTAGCAAAGCCAAACACCCCTCTTCAATTCCCGACATGGGCTGTGTGTTAAGCAGTATGATGGTGTCCTTCACTACGACATGACTGTGAATAATGCCAAAGATGTGTGAGGCCGCACTCCCCTCTGACTGCTAGTGATTGCATCTGACGCTTGATCTTTCCTCCCTCATTAAGCTGACACATTGTGAAATTACTGAATTAACCTTTTCAAGCAACGTTTAACCAATCTCTCTCACTCACACACGCATTGTGCCTTTGATAATCGTGAAGAGACAGATATCAGTTCCAAATAAGCCTGCCCTTGTTCAATAACTGAGTGAAATAGTTCAATGAGTTGATTATGAAAATTGCCATTTTATGTGGGATGGACCGCTCATGTGATAGAGCGCCTGCCGGAGGAGCGTAAGGTCTGGGGTTCGTAATGCAAAAAGACGTTAAAAGATTGTACTTTTTGATACCCTGCCTGACACCCGGCATAAAGGTGACAAGGAATGTTCAGGTCGGAGTCGAGGGTAGCTGATCACACGGTTCCCTTTCCCACATCTTTGCAGTGCTTTTGTTTATAGTGTTGACCTCTTTAGGAAGTAGCTTTGCAAACTTGATTAGATAATAGGTTCGCATGTTGGGGCCATGGCATGATCAGTGACTCAATGAATATATGATGCTTTCAATGTGTAAAACTGAACTAAATCATAATTAATAAGTATATTTACTGCAGTGCTTCAAACACACTATTTTGCAATTGATCACGTTTTATCACACTTGCAACCACTATATGAATTTCCAAGCACATACAGATGCTAAATATATGTGTTTGGTTTTGTAACATTATTTGACTTTGAAAGCCTGTAACCTGAGTACATCGGTATCAATTAAACACATAATGATCCTACATCTTCCCTTGTTCAGCGGATGCTCGATTCTTTCAGCTCTGTCTCGTCTCTCTGTGTGTGAATAAACCAATTCCGTCAAATATCCCACTTGGTTTCACCTTGATGGTAGAAATGTCGTACTTCCTTTCGTTCAGCATCAGTGTATCCCGCACAAACGCCTCTCTCCTATCGGTGCCTCTTAACTCCTCATCCCTACACATGCCATTCCAGAATATAAAAACACAATCCAGTTCCTAATCATTGACGATTACTGAATCTCATATGTCTTCGAGGTTGTGTTCTTTCCTTAGCTCCACGATTCTTCTTTGGATCACTCTTGTGACAAGACGTGGCGTTGACGTGACAACTTCGTTCCTTCAACAATCCATTTCTTGTGTGCCCCGCCGTGATTTTGCTGGAATAGTGCTAGAAACGGCATATGACCATATTCACTCACTGACTCCTCAATAATACCTCTCGTTGTCACCATAATTACATAGTAGTTATACCCCTTTATATTCAACATTAGTGTCTCAAGCATAAACGCCACTCTCCTATCCGGATCATTCTCTTCCCTGTAATATGTCTTAGATCCTGAATCTTGAAGGACATCACCACCTTCTGGTCCTTCTGGTGTACACGGGGGCTTTGCCTTGTGACAGTCTTGTTGTGATGTAAACTGAGAACATTGTGGAAATTTCCTTCGCCCTGATTATGTATCCAGGTTTGTATGCACCAAATTGGCAAACGTCTTTCACCTGCGTCACTTTATCCTTTCCCCAAATACCAAGATGAAACATATCTTAAATAATGTTTAATGCGGCGTGAAACCAAATTTATCTACTTTCCTAAAAACTGCTGTATCTTCTATTCGCAAGACGTCTTGTGTAGTGTTACTATTCATGGTTTATGTTAAGACAGAGAGAGTTCGGCCACTTTGACAATCAGCAACATGGTTCACAAAACAGATGTCCTGTGCAATTTCCTATGTCGAGTTTTACCATAAGTTATCGTATTTTTTCAGGTGAACAAATAACTTGCTTTTTTATGTGCTTGTGACGGGTGTCACCAATGGGGATGCGTCACCCTTTCGCGAACATGTTGTATCAACACCATTTGAGCGTACAAGGAACTCTGTATGCTAACAGAGCTCATTCATCAGTTTGTGGTAACGTCTGTTGCAATCTAGGTCAAAAACGTTATTACACAAGCCCTGCAATATGCGCACGCCAGGCAGGTGTTTGCAGTGTGTGTTAGACATAACAAATGTAGGCCACGGCAGAGTGCAGCTATTTTCCAATTGTTATGAATACCCACTCGGTGGGTAAAGCGGGTACGTCAAGTGAACGACTGCATCGTATTACGTTTAAAATGTAAAGGTGCATCCACAGAGACATAGCTGCGGAATAGTTGGGTCACTGCTACAGGTTGGTCTCTATGCTTTGCTTCACACTTCACTTGATAAACACTAGGTTTGTTGAATGGCTCATGTCTGAGTGATCACAGTATTTAGTCCAACGAGTTTCAAATACATACTAGCATTTTCTGCTGTAACATGTGAAACAGGCGCATATGTTGTAAGTGGAGGCACGCTCTGTTTATAAAGAAACCACATCAGCAACTTGAGGGTACATCACCTGTTCAGTCAGGGAGATCAAGGAGGTGTCGTGGTTTGAGGGAGTCGCAGCCTTGCCTTTTTTGGCGAGACAGTCGTTGGCTGTTGGTGAGTAAAATTTGATTGGTGAAAGTTGGTGTATATGGGCGAGATAGTGATTGTTTCAGAGGTGAGTAAGTGTGCATTTAATGAAGGTGGCAAGTGGGTGAGACGTAGTTGGCTGTTAGTGAGTAGAAGTGTTAGGTGAAAGTCGGTGTATATGGGCGAGATGTTGATTGGTTCGGGGTTGAGTAAGTGTGCATTAAAGGAAGGTGGCAAGTGGGCGAGACGTAGTTGACTGTTAGTGAGTAGAAGTGCTTGGTGAAATTTAGTGCATATGAACGCACGATACAATCATCCTAAACACCAGCTGTGACAGGGATGGTGGTATTGTAGCTGTAGCAGACAGATTGACAGCCGTTGTTTCGTGCGACACAAGGTTATTTGAACGCCAATGGCCTTGTTGATTGTTACTATACTTTGATGATTTCTGTGGCAAACACCTTCCACACTGACACCGCACCCGTGTTATTTGTGTGCCGATTACACAACTCTTACTGACAGGGTGGGGTGGTTGTTCATGCGAAACCGACCGCACTGTGTCTATTGGGCGGCGCCTTTGATATCGCCTCCAAACAATTTTTTTTGAATGGCCCATTAAACATTGATGCACATCAGGATCGCGGAGAAAATACAAGATTCGTCCTTGTTGAATATATCAAGGCACCAATTCATCTTTCATAAAATTGTGTCCTTGATCTTAATATATCAACAATTAACGAAGATATTCAATGCATGTATCAACAAATATATATATACAGGCTAGGTATTTGCCCACAACAACACCTGCATAACTGTTTATTGCAGATTGTAATTGAACGGGAGGAGGGATTGTAGACTCAAATGTACATTAGACCGACACTATGATTAGATACAACGTACTTGTGAGAATATGGGAATTATCATAAGAAGACTGTTGTTTGTTTCTGGACTGTTCCCAGTGTAACTGTATATCGCATACCTAGTGTCCCAGTGTAACTGTATATCGCATACCTAGTGTCCCAGTGTAACTGTATATCGCATACCTAGTGTCCCAGTGTAACTGTATATCGCATACCTAGTGTCCCAGTGTAACTATATATCGCATACCTAGTGTCCCAGTGTAACTGTATATCGCATACCTAGTGTCCCAGTGTAACTGTATATCGCATACCTAGTGTCCCAGTGTTCCTGTATATTGCATACCTAGTGTCCCAGTGTAACTGTATATCGCATACCTAGTGTCACTTAATTGCCCAGTGTGATCAATAGAACGTATATGGAATGCAAAATCCTCTTAAAAGCGTGGGCCGTTAATGTTTTACTTCAACACACCAGACCAAAGGTGCAGCAGGCCATGTTCATCCGCTCTGTGGCCTAGCCTTTGTAATTCATCATAAACAATGTAATGAATAGAAATCTAACAACGAGACATAAAATGGGAAATGAGAAAGAAACCAACCAAACTTTAATGTTGTGGAATATAACGCGAATGAACTGGAGTACATTCGCATGAATTCGTATGATAAACTATAAATATTTGTTGAGAGGTGAGGACGAGTCATTATAGATCGTTACAATATGTACAAAAGGTAAAACTTGTAAAACTATTAGTCACGACTCCCATGGCTGATATCTTTGAACACACAATGCCATACAGAAAGTGGTCAAATGTAACAAAGTTTTCCAGGATTAAAATAAGGCGTGAAATAAATATGTTATACATTTTATGGTCGTAACGTTAAACGCATTTTATGTAAAACTTTAGTAATTTTAGTACCTTTTTTAATTTTGCTGACAAGGATTACACAAGATACAAATATTAATCTCCAGGGGACTGCCAGTCTAGATTATGTGACGGAACATATTCCATGGAGCGTAAAAGGCAAACTAGCGGAGAAAATGATATGAATGAATCACTGCAAATGAAACAGTAATGACAGCAGGTGTTCGCGCATGTGTTTCTCCGAAGGTAGCAACCGACAGCAGGTGTTCGTGCTTGTGTTTCTCTGAAGGTAGCAACCGACAGGAGGTGTTCGCGCATGTGTTTTTCTGAAGGTAGCAACCGACAGCAGGTGTTCCCGCTTGTGTTTCTCTGAAGGTAGCAACCGACAGCAGGTGTTCGCGCATGTGTTTCTCTGAAGGTAGCAACCGACAGCAGGTGTTCGCGCATGTGTTTCTCTGAAGGTAGCAACCGACAGCAGGTGTTGGCGCATGTGTTTCTCCGAAGGTAGCAACCGACAGCAGGTGTTCGCGCATGTGTTTTTTCTGAAGGTAGCAACCGACAGCAGGTGTTCCCGCATGTGTTTCTCTGAAGGTAGCAACCGGCAGCAGGTGTTCCCGCTTGTGTTTCTCTGAAGGTAGCGACCGCCACTCACACAATTTGCTTAAGGCTAACGACGGCGGCATGTACACACACAAGACAATCAAGTGATGGACCAGAAATCTGATACCGCATTTACCGCAACAGAGTGGGACTGATTTTAGCGTCTCGCCCTAAACAGTTAATTCGTAGCAATTTCAGCATAAACATGAATAAATATTGTAACACGGCAATGAGCTGACTGTAGTATGAATATGATCATTAGACTACAACGGAAAAGCAAACGGGGTTGACAGACAAGTCATAGTACACATGGTATACAACCATACATACACAATATCAGAAATTGTAGTTTGTCCCGTATGGGCCGCCACAAACGATACTCATACACTATTGTTTTTACATGTTACAACTCATATTGCAACAACCTATTATGGAAACAGCTAAATCAATCACCGCTAAAATCATTCTTCCATGAAGTACCAGTGATATTCCATTGTGGCAAGTAAAAAGTGCTAGAAACTTATAATCGTAGGTTTGAATCCCAGTTTTCCCCGATTGTGTTTCTATTATTCTAGATAACATACCCGTGATAGTCGGCCAAGAGGATCTAACTCTCACTGGAACTGAAATAATGTTCAAGGTGACGTTTAGCCAACTCAGTCACTCGCGGGCACTCCATATTCTCCTTTCGTCACTGAAGTAGCAAGCTGGATAATTGTCATCGCGAATCATGGTCACTTTATCAAACTCGCTTGACATTCTGTGAAACACCTCTTGACAAAAATCCCAGGGTAAGTGATGTGTCAGTCGGACAGTGACAGAAGCCAATATAGTTCCAACTGAAATCTGTTTCTTATACAGTGGCGAAGCAACATATACGCAAAACAACAATTGTTTTTACTTGCCTTTCGCGGCAATCCATCGGTTTGTCAAAGGGAAGCTACTCTTACCCTTGTCTATGAGACGTCACGGCCACGTTCAGACGTTGTTGACAGTCGGCCTATCCTGTCATAACGTTAAGTGCAGTCAGATGTACACACAGCCACTAAACAAATCAAGGTAACAATTCAAACATATTTCGGCCAAATTCAACTATTTTAATTTGTGGAAAAGGTTTCAAGCCACAGAGGTCGACAAGCACAGATCTGACTATTGATCCTGCTTGGCTGGGCCTAGTGCCCTCGCAATATTGTTTCAAAATTTATATCTCCAAAGTTGCCAAAACTTATGAAATGTCTTAGCTACGTCACAGTTGGACAATGATTTTCAGAATATTAGACTGTTCTTTTGATAATGATAGCAATTACCCCTTTAGTTTATTCAGATTCCCGATGGTTAATTCTGAATCGATCGCCGAATGAGAAGCGCCATGTTTGTTTATAAACACTGAAAGTAGTCCCTACTTGACCTTTGATATTTGCATCTCTATCCGCAAATGACCCCAACGGATATCGTTTTTATCCGTTGGCTTTATCCTGCCGAGAATCCTACCCATTATATGATAAATATGTTTCCCCCAGAAAAGGGTACATGTTGTGTACATGGTAGTATACATGTAGTGACTATCCATTAAGTGTCCTGCGTATATTGTGTTCTGAGTGGACAGAAATACAAGACAGGTTGCATGGTTTATGTAGGCACTACTATACTCCAAAGTTGATGTGACATTGATGATGTTTCTCCCTTTTCAGTCGCCAGAATGACGACAGCACGTGTAGTAGACCGTGGATATGCCTGGATCGTGCTGTTCGCCACGTTCTGCGTGATGTTCATCTGCGGGATGTTGGTGTACTCGACCGGGGTGATCAACACCGCCATCTTGGAGGAAGTTGACAGCGACCTCTCGCGGACGTCATGGGTTGGCTCAACTATGTTAGGGACCTTCACCTTAATGGGTATGATTAAAGACACACAACTTATAATGGCATATCGCATAAATAAAGACGGCTTAGCTTTCTGATTGCCCAATATGTCTTCAAATCTAATTGGTGACGAAGTTTGTGTCGTGTATAAAACTTTATCAACAGGCCACTGTTAATCTTTGGAAATAGAGCAGTTTTCCTTTGAGTCAAAATATATATGCAGTGCATATACCCCAACACAGAGGAATTTCTTTTTCTGGAATTATATTATTTGCTCGACAATAATACCAACTTCTGAATGTTTATTAGTTGTATAAACATTGTGTTACTGCCATCAAATGTAAGTGACTGAATGACATGTTCGAGGTGTCACATACACACATCTAAAAACGAATACATATGTCAATAATCTACTGCTTGAATTTTGAAATGGTAATTATTTGTGCATTTTGATTTTGTACTACCCACTGTTTACTTTTATGAATGTTATTATATTTTTATCAAGATAATTGAACAACTGTTTTTTCTGTACCATATGGTCATTTCAGAGACTACATGTTCGTCTATTTGAGAAAGTAAATGTATGCAAGACCATGTCATTCAAAGTAGTTTTATTCCTAACACAACGCTCAATTGTAGAATATGTATTCTCTTAACGTGGCTCAACGTGGCAACAGTCGTCGTTTCCAAGAGGAGCGGTGTGGGTCCTGTTGGGGGGCCATGCCAGTAGCATAGGTCCCCATGGTCCCTGATAAGGTTGCCCGAATCTGGTTGCTGTAATCTGTTTTATGTTGCATTGACCTTTTCTTGTAACATCTTTTAATGCTCTAAAACTACTTAGAAAAGCACAAATATGACATACTAGCTACTATACCATCGTCGATATGTTTGAATATACCTTTATTGATATATAACTTATTCTTGTAAGGATAACGGCTAAAGAACTGCCGATATCACTTTAAACTTTTTCCTCACACTCTTATCTATAGAAGCCTAAATACTCGTTCAATACTTATGCATGCTTGTATCATTAACTTAATTTAATCTCTTTAAATACGTCAGTTTCGCTATATTTTGTATTGATGCCAGACTAATCTCTAAGAAAGCATTATAATATAATCTTTTGAAAATTAATTAGTATTTGTGAGAGTGTATACATGTTCTGTCAACATTTAGGCATAAAAGTTGCCAAGAGAAGAAAGACATATAAAGAGACATAAGAAATCTCTGCTTAAAGGCATTCAAGCTGACATACTGCATCTAAAGAACATTTACAGAGTCTCATTGTTGACCATTACCCAGGTCCGTTGGCGGGTGTGATCACCAACAAACTAGGCTACAGGCTGTCCTGCTTCGGCGGAAGAATACTCATCCTGTTGGGACTCACTTCAGCGTCGTTCGTTCATGATGTTACTGGACTCATCATAACGTATGGAGTCATCGCAGGTGATTACGGGGTGTACCTCAGTGACAAACATGAAAGCAATCAAGTTGAAATGTCAACAGTTCAGTTGCATTTAGTTTGAACAATTGCATGTTATTACACGGTATTTTCAAACGTATACAAAGAAGAAAAGTTCCATTAGATAGATCCCTTCTCAGGGTTATTATCGCAACTTACAACAAATTCTGCATGTGTTTAAGTCAGAGAAAATTGATATGTTGACCCTTTTATAATTATCCATTGTGTGCGCCCATGTTTCGGTGTTACGTCAACACTGTTTTACAATATCCAGCAAACAAGATACTGTGTTCAGATATATATTCTATATTTAGTGCCCCCCCCCCCCCCCCCCCCCCCTAGGATTCAGTGAGTGAGTGAGTGAGTGAGTTGGGTTTTAACGCCGCTTTTAACAGTATTCCAGTTATATCACGGCGTGTCAGCTTAATGTGGGAGGAAAGCCCGAAGTGATGCAGGTATCAGACGTTTACCTCTTCGGTGAAACCCACGAGCACGGGTATGGTACTGACAAACCTAGAAACATAATCGGGGTGAACCAGGATTCGAACCCACAATCATAGGTTTCTGGCGTGTCCAGGGGACGCAACTCTGCACAGCGAATCGCGGCGCCTTAGAGGACTGGGCCACCCGTGCCCCCCCTAGGATTCAGAAAGGGTAGGGTAACTGCATAGAAAAAGGGCACTTCATAAACTAAAAAGGGCATATTGGCGAGGATTAATGATAAAATTAAAGATGGTTATATAAGTTTTATTCTTTTAAATTCTTTTATTTAAGTACTAAGTATTAAAAGAAATAGTATTGCGTCTCAAAAGTAAGTATCCAAGCTATTTGAATTCTTTTATTTGGTCAGCATAAACGCCACAACAATAAACAACAGATTTCAGATTGCAAATGGATTCAAAAGGCGGATATTACAGAGTAAACAACAATCTTAGCCGAAAAACACAAACACATACATCACATGACTTTCTATGTTCATTTTCTATAATTCATGAAGGTGGAGTTCAGATGGCAAAATAACCCAACTGGTTATCGGAATGATTTAAATACAAACTTCCTAATCATTATCAAAACAATCTTGCGGCTCATCCGGAAACGGAGAGAACTCCGCACAAGTTAAAATATGGAAAATGTTATGGGCAAGTATGAAGACTCGGCAATATTAATGGCAGGGAGTTACCAAAAACGTGCAGGGCGCACAACACAACCGACAGGGCGCAAGAAATCAATGGTAGGGCGCTGCTCCCCGCTGAACGCGGAAAGGCGGAACACTAATATTCATTCATTCATTCGTTCAATTCTTCATTCCATCATTGTCTTATGTTTTGGCAGGTTTCGGCGTTGGTCTGGGGCTGAATTCCGCGTGTGTGGCCCCTGGCCATTACTTTGTCAACAGACGAGGTCTGGCATTTGGCGTGACTGTATCAGGGGCTGGTATGGGGATGTTTGCCGGGGGTCCACTAAGTCAGCTGCTGATCCATGAGTACAGTCTCAGCGGCTGTCTTCTTATCTTTGGCGCCATCTCCTCCAACATGTGTGTTGCAGCCTGTCTTCTGAGACCTGTACCAAGCACCAAACAGGACATTATAATAGAAACCACATTGGAGGAACCCGACATATCAGAAACATTTGTGAAGGATTCAGTTGTATCAAGAGAGAAATGTTCTGTTGACAGTGTCGATTGTTTATCTGCAATAGAGCCATTGATGGAGGACAACTGTAATGAGAGTGGAGGTGCAGTTCAACATACCACAAACTTTGAGGAAGACTACATCAACCTAAAGCCTAACGTTAGCATGTTAGATGAGAATGAATGTCACCCATTGACATCCAGTAATGACGATCAATGCTTCATTCACGCAAATGATTATAAAGGCACCACAACAAAAGAAGATGGATCATATTATGAGCACGAATCTCCTTACCCTTTCAGAAATTGCTTCAAAAGGATAAAAAGAATAACCATCATAAACAAATATGGATTCATAAGCTACTGTCTCAGTTATTTGTTCTGGTCAATCGGTGAAGGAGCATGCCTGTTCCATCTTCCCAACTATGCCAAGCATAAAGGTAGTACAGACAGTCAGGCAGCTAGTCTTTTCACGGTTATGGGAGTGGCAAGCCTAACTTCAAGACTCCTTGCAGGGTTTGCAGGTAATGATGCCTCGGTGGACTATTTGACACTTCACATGGGACTTCTGGGAATGAGTGGACTCCTGACACTGTGTTTCCCCCTTTTCTCACACTCCTACGCTCTACAGTTGACGTTTAGTGCTGCATATGGGATGTATAGCGGTGGTCCTAATTCTCTTATCAGTCCAATAACGATAGAGCTGGTGGGCTTGAAGCATCTTGCTGTTGGAGTAGGCATCGAGAACTTCTTTTGTGGAGTTGGTTTCTTCACGGGACCTCCTCTTGCAAGTAGGTAGATCTTTTTATATCAACTTAAATTGCATGCAATATTATTTTAGTTGACACAAATGAAATGCAAAAAATATAAGTTTTATGAAAATTAGAAATAAATATCTTGCCAACAAGAAACATCTAAATAGAGGGAAAAATTTTGTAGTTGAACCAATATATTTTGAAACATAACTTTACTACTTTAGTATGAATGTTACCTTCTAATTTGAAACTCAAGCTAGGGAAATTTCGGTTATGGTTTGTTGTCTGAGACTCTTGAAGATAGTCTTTTATTAACACATTCCTTCACATTGACAAGCTGCAGTAGACTGAGCAGTAAGTATAAGAATGTTCAAATGTCGATTAGCATTAACTTGTCACTAACTTGTAGGCCTATTACACAGAACTATTTACAGAGACAGGGGGAAAAAAGAATTACCACTATTTTACATATATATCCATATTCATACACATTCATACACATACGCATGCATATATACAAATAAATATTTAGACTGTATGTAATGACTGAAGTCGAAAAGCTTTGTAAACGTAGACTGCTAGATTTCGTATGATTTTAAAGTTAGTGGATGACATAGGAGCATTAAATTTATTTTTAGAGGGGGTTGTAAAATATTTATGAGGAATGTATTCAGCTCTTAAAGCACAAAATGATCTTCGTCCTCAATAAAATTCTGGTTACAAATCAAACACATTCTCTGTTTTTTAATTTCCTTAATATATCGACCGGTCTCAATTCGCAGCCGATGGGAGGAGCATCTCAACTGAGCAAGTGCAGCTCTGAATTTTGAAACATTTACTACCTTGCTTTCTATAGCTTTCTAAGCCAAATGAAACTTTGTAAAGAGAGTAACTTTGGGATTTAGTGCTAGATGAAACAGCTGCATGCCAATCTTGCTCAGACGAGGCTTTTAAACGGTTTACAAATTCCGAAATAAACATTAACTTGAAATGCTTCTTCTATATTTCAGGTTTCATTTATGCAGTGACGAAACGTTATGACTTCACATTCGTATTTGCAGGTGATATTATTAAGTCGGACATAACACTGAAAGAAATAGCATTCTTTCCGAAAAAATCTAAAATGTTCCCTCTTGGAAATACATGTAAGTGATTCAAAATTACCTTATTCAAAAGCTTGCTGAGATGATATTTTCTAAGCTTCGACATGTTTGGAAAGTTGTGTGTCAGTTTGGATAGTTTGGGAAAGGTAGGTAAAATTGCGATTTTGTACAACAGTTATACGTGTTGTCATTTATGTTATTTTTAGATATTTTCGAAATATCAGTATTCCCTTGTTCCTCCGTGTACGTTGGAATGTTGCTGTTTCTTCCAGTGTATGTCTAGTTTATACAGAAACTGCAACAGCAGTATTATTCAGTGTTTTATCGAGTTATCCGATTTGCTTTATCTGAGCAAAACTAAATTATGCCAATTGATTTAATTCGAAGAATCATTTTCAGTGTGCAGAAAGCAAGTAGAAATACAATCACTCTATAATTTTAGAAGCATAGATTCTTAACAAATATAAACAATTCCATAATAACCGTTTTCTTTTGTGTTTCTAGGGGTTGGGAGTATGTGTAAACACGCCTGATCCCTGACTACATGCATAAAGTGACTTATACACAATTTATTATAACTAGAGTTGATCTTGTCTATGACAGTTGGTATTCAATATCCTACACTAATTATTTATTATTCACACAATATAATTTGTTTGTTTGTTTGTTCTTTAATACCTTGGCAATATTTCTGGTATATGACGGCGGTCTGTAAATAATCGAATCTGGACCAGACAGTCCAGTGATTGACATAATGACCATCGATCCTCGCAATTGGGAAACGATGACATGTATGAACCAAGTCAGCGATCCTGACCACCCGATTCTGTTAGTTGCCTCTTATGACAAGCATAGTCGCCTTTTACGGCCTTTTCACAGTTGCTGAAAACCTATTCTGTCCAGTATCCACACAATACAAACAATATTTTTCAAACAAATCACCTCCTTAAACTGCCAACCAAACACTTATGATTAATTGATCGCATGTCAAAACCGCCAAGAAAACAATAAGTTGACGTGTAACCAATCATTTTTTCTTTTTTGAACTTGATTATATGTGTTCACAACAGTATTTGGTTTTGTAGGAATTATTATGCTGCTTGCGTCGTTCTTTGGTGCCATGGCGGGGATCTTTGGGAAACACTCGCAACGAATAGAAGGCGTTGACACGCCACAGGAAGCACAAGTGGCTGTTGAAGTATCTCCAAAAGGATAGAGAGTGTGACTGCCACAGCTGAACTGAGTTCAAGGAGGATCCAGGCAACTGGTTGCTTGGTCATATTAATCAATGCCATAACCTTATAAAGACATGATAGGTAGACTTGTGTGACAGAATAGACTGTTGAAAAGTCTACTAAATGATGCAATTATGATATGATTTCAAATCAAGTTCTTTCGTCTTTTTTTCTGTACAAAACAACAGCGAATGGAACAGACACGAAATTTCACTCGTTTTGACTTTAGAGGCCTTCTATGCGCTATTCTTGATGAACACGTTCTGACAGAAGTTTAAGTATTGTACGTGGTAAACATTTCACAATAAATAACATGATGTGGGTGGAATGGGGATGAGGAATTCAGGGCGTTATCTTCAAAATATAATCATGATATTAGTTCTCAGTCACGTTGAGGTGAGGTGAGGTGAAATGGGGTTTAACATCGCGTCCAAGATTATTGCACTTATATAGCGACGTGCATGCACGTGTATATGTGTGTGTGTGTGTGTGGCTGCTTGTACTAGTCCGGACTGATGCCGATTTATAGTGCTAGCACACTGAGATACCATGCCGCAGTTTAACATGAATACCCCACTCCGAGCCGACCAGTCCTTGTTTTAGCCCCTTAATGCCGAGCGCCAGACAGGGTAACAACAAGTACCATCTTTTAACGTCTCAGTCACGTTGAGCAAATCAGTTACACCTTAAGACAGCCTATATCTATTTGGTCTTTTTGAAGAACAGGCAGGATTTAGAGCTGGATATTCCACAATGGACAATGTTTTCATTTTCCAAGCTTTAATTACCAAATATCTCTCAAAAAGGGGAGGTAAATTATATGCATGTTTTGTTGATTCCGTTCAAAGAAAATAACTCTGGCACTTTTTTGGTAAACATGGGTGGGCATCAAAGATGGAAAAAATCATTAAAAGCCATATACGAATCAGTTAAAGCTTGTGTACGAACCAATGGTAATAACCTTGCAAGTATGTTTGTTTGTCCTTTGGGAGTGCGTCAGGGTTGTGTATTAAGCCAATTCTTGTTCTCTTGCTTCAAAAATGAACTTGTTCTTGAAATTAATTCAAAATCTAAAAGTGGCAAAAGTTAACTAAAGTTATTGTCTTTAAAAGCGGTAGGAAATTATCAAAATTAGAGAAATGGATATACACAGACGCACATATAGAGATTGTTTCATCTTATACTTACCTTGGAATATTGTTTAATAAGACTTTGAGTTGGAATAAATATCTATACTCACATGCAAAAAAACCGCAAGTGGTTTTAAGCAAATAGGTGACAAACACGGAACCATAAATTGATACGAGGTTTAGCATGTAGTGAAGCCTGATGGTGTTATCAATATTTTTGGTTGCATTTTGGAAGCCCCGAGTAAAAACGCAACGAATCGCCAAAACGCACCATTTCAATGAATATGTGGGTATCATGCACCCGTTTCTCGCGAAATCGAACTGTAGTGGCTATAAAACTGTGGCCGATTCTTGGACCTACCACTCCTTGGTCAACAATGCCACGCCTTACTCAAAGTCAGAGAAACCAGGCTATCAGACGTTTGGAAGCTGGAGAGTCTGTCCAAGATGTTGCCCGTCATTTCCACGTTAACATAACCACAATTTACCGTCTCCTACATCCTTACAATGCTACACAGACCACAGATGACCTTCCTCGGAGCGGTCGTCCTAGGGTCACCACACCTCGACAAGATCGGCAGATTACCCGTCAACACCAGCGACATCCGTTCCTAACTGCAAGTGAAAGTGATCGACAGACCATTGGAACACATAATCGACACATTAGCCGGGACACTGTGACCCGACGTCTCCGTTCCAACAACCTCAGATGTCGCCGACCATCACGCTGTCCTGTTCTCCGACCACGGTATCGACAAGCACGACTTAAGTGGACACAGGGTCATCACAATTGCCGTCATCGTGAGTGGAGGCGTGTCATCTTCTCTGATGAAAGTGGCTTTTGTGTCTCCCATGCAGACGGAAGAGTCAGAATTTGGCGGCGTCGAGGTGATCGTTTCGCTGACAGAAACGTTGTAGAAAGGGATCCATGGGGTGGACCTAGCGTCATGATATGGACAGGGATTGGACTTACTGAGAGACCTGGACCCATGTGCTTTTTGAAAGTTGGTCAAGGTCGGGGACACGGCGTTACTGCTCAGCAGTATATCGACCAAGTGATCAGACCCCATGTTGTTCCATTTTTTGCACAACATCAACAACACATTTTCCAGCAGGACAACGATCGTCCCCACGTTGCCAGAGCTACCATGGCCTTTCTGCAACAACACAACATCCGTGATCTACCGTGGCCAGCCCTCAGCCCTGATCTGAACCCCCATCGAACACTTGTGGGATGAGGTTCAAAGGCGTCTGCACAATGTGCGCCCAGTCCCTACAACTACCGATGAACTACGCACAGCTGCTCTGGATGTGTGCAGGAGGATCCCTTGGGCCTTCACAAATCGTCTGATCCACTCAATGTACAGGAGATGTGTGGCAGTGATCAATGCTAATGGTGGTCACACCAGGTATTGACTGACATTTGGGGTATTGACCCACGGCGAGGGACACCAGAAATGGGCTTCACACGTTGTACCAATGTCGGGAATCGAACCCGTGTCTTTGGCGTGACGAGCGAACGCTTTAACCACTAGGCTACCCGACCGCTATAGAAAGTATGAGTGTATAGAAAAAGTTCATCTTTATGCGTGTAAATGTGTAATTGTGGTTCGATCCTCAACCCAAAATGGGGAATGTGGCAGATATCCATTGTATATATTTTCGCTTAAGCGCTGTATAAATTATTGGTTAAAACTAACGACTCTTCCATTCCCGCGAAACCCAGCGAAACTGCAACATATGGAGAATCATCTTAAAGTTAACTGTAACAGTCGGCAGGGTTTAAAACGTGTACAACCAAAATGGTTTGATCATGAATGTGAGCCCGCAAAAAGAACCAAATATTGTCGTCTAAACACGTTTCGGAGATGTCAAACAAATGAAAATCTGACTAGGTATATTCAGTCTAAGAGACACTTCCGCCTTTTGTGCAAAGGGAAGTGCCAACATTTTAACAACACGATCGCGGACGATATTCCTACAGCAGTTGCAGATGGCGATTGTAAGAAGTTTTGGTTAAAAATAGATGCACTACTGCAGAACCGTTATGAGAAGATACATTTCTCGGCAGAAAAGTGGTTTATTTATTTTAAAGATTTACTAAACCCGACTCGTCGTAACAGCAGTGATGGGTTTGATGCAATTGTCAATGATTATATGACACATCACGATGATGAATGTACTCATTGTAACAGTATGGATAATGTGTCAGAACGTATTACCAGAGAGGAGATTGAGAAATCAATCAAGTCACTTAAAATGGGCACATCCCCGGGTATTGATGGTATACCACCCGAATTTGTTAAACACGCTAATTCAGTTTTACCATATTTAGAAATATTATTCAATGCTATATTGGATGGCGGTGTTTTTCACGATAGTTGGAATGTCGGCATAATTATCCCATTGTATAAAAATGGGATGTTTGTGATCCAAATAATTACCGTGGTATGTCTTTGCTAAATATAATGGGTAAAATATTCACATCTATCCTTGAATCCAGAATAAGAATATGGCTACAGATTCATAAAGTATTACATGAATGTCAAGCAGGTTTTAGACATTTGATAATATATTTGTCCTACAATCTTTATGTCAAAAATAATTTGAGAAAACCAAAACACAGATTCTATGCAGCTTTCATATACTCAACAACAAAAGTTCATGTGACACCAATATTTTAGTATATTTTTCAAACAAGTAAAGGTCTCGGCTTGTGGTAGAATCAGACATTCGAAAACTGAAATATTTGCATCATGTGAAGTACGCCAGGGATGCATGTTGAGTCCTGTTTTATTTATATTTTTTATGAATAAGCTTGTAGATGAAATAAAGAAAGGTGTTTTTGTTAAAGACGGACGAAACGATATCATACTGCTATTATTTGCAGATACCGTAACATTGAGTGATGGCACTGTAATAGGCCTACAAAGAAAAGTTGATGTGTTAAAAGGTTATTGTAACAAATGGGGCCTAGAAGTTAACCCGGAGAAGTCATGTACTGTTGTTTTCGGAAATGGCGGATACATAAGAAATACAGAAAAATGGACTTATGACGGTAAACATATGAAAGTAGTGTCCCACTATAAATTTCTAGGTATTGTCTTCACATCTAGATTAATTTCGTCAAAAACGTGTGAAACATTAGCACTGCAAGCCAGAAAGGCTTCGTTTCCTATCATTACCTCATTAAAGGATTATCCAAACATTTCTCTAAAGGTAGCATCTACTATATTTGACAGTAAAATAGCTTCCATATTGGTTGGGAAATTTTGGGTTACTCTTCTCGTGCAAATATTGAGTTTTTACTTTTAACGATATTTATGTGTTAATAAAAAAGTATCAACCAATGCTGTACTAGGCGAGGTAGTAGTACAGACAGTCAGGCAGCTAGTCTTTTCACGGTTATGGGAGTGACGAGCCTAACTTCAAGACTCCTTTCAGGGTTTGCAGGAAATGATGCCTCGGTGGACTATTTGACACTTCACATGGGACTTCTGGGAATGAGTGGACTCCTGACACTGTGTTTCCCCCTTTTCTCAAACTCCTACGCTCTACAGTTGACGTTTAGTGCTGCATATGGGATGTACATGTGTAAAGCGGTGCCCCTCATTCTCTTATCAGTCCAATAATGATAGAGCTGGTTGGCTTGAAGCATCTTGCTGTTGGAGTAAGCATCGAGCACTTCTTTTGTGGAGTTGGTTTTTTCACAGGCCCTCCTCTTGCAAGTGGGAAGATTTCCCCCCAAACCATTCACTTTCTTATTACCTGAACTGACATATATGAAATGCATAATTAGTTCTAGACAACAGAGTACATTGCTGACGTCAGTGGTTGTCTCAAATCCTTTGGCTTAGTGCAGAGATATATATTTTAACTTACACATTCGCCCAAATCGATTAGCTGTACTAAACCGATGACTTAATGTATCAATACTTCGATTGACATTAACTGCATTTCAGGTTTCATATAATCAGCAACAAGGCGTTATGACTTCTCATTCGCATTTGTAGGTGAGCTACACATTAAACTGGAACAAATATCATTCTATACAAACATTTCCAAACAGTTCACACTTAGAAATGTAACGTTTGAAAATACCTTTTTTCTACAGCTTGGATTGATGACATTTCCGTGCATTGAAATGTATGAAAGTTGACTGACGAACAGTTTGAAGAGTTTTGGAAAACGTTTGAGTGTTGAAAATTTTCTTTTCAGAATATCAGTCTTCCCTTGTTTCGTTGTGTGCATGGACATGTTGCTGTTTATTCCAGTATATTTAGTTGTATATTTGTAGTTGTACTTCAGACAGAACCTGCGAAAGCCGTATTCAGCAGATCTTGTCATCCGATAACTCTGGCTCGAAACCTCGTAATGAGAATGATTTTGTGTGAAGGCAGCCAGAGTGAACACAATCACTCTTTACTTTTAAAACTGTTGATGACATAAACTTAACCGTTTTGTATTTGTATGTGGGTTGGTAATATTTAAACGTATACGTTTTGATTATATGCACAAACATAAGTACGTACACTTTTATTTCTGGTATTTTCAGTTGATCTATTCAGTGACAGTTGGTATTCAGATCTTACAATTATTGTTCATACGAGCCTTAAAGACAATTATAATGTAGATATCTCATAAATCAGCTTGCTTTTTGGGGCATCATTATTTACAATGGAAAGCTGTATTTGGTTATGCAGGAATTATTATGCTGCTTGCGGCGTTCTGTGGTGCCATGGCGGGGATGTTTGGCAAACACTTGCAGCAGGTGCGAGGTGTTCCCACGCCACAGAAAGTCAAAGACGCTGTCACGTAACAACACTTCGATGTGTCTCCTAAGGGATAGAATTCGTAGGAAGACTGACTGTGTTGACGCTCAAGGCCGCTCCAGACAACATGTAGCATGACCATCAGCATCCGTGCTACCCAGACCACCAACACTACCCATTGAAGCCATACCATCCATTGTCATTGCCTTACGACATGATAGGATGAAATGTACGACAGTTTAAACATCTGCCTCATAATACAATTATGAAATATTTTATAACATAAATGTGTTTTTTTTCTAATTTCTCCAAAGATTGACGGCTGCCTATAACTAATCCAATGACTGACATCAAGAGCATTGATACATGCAATTGGAATATGATGACATGCATCAACCAAGTCAGAGAGCCTGACCACCCGATCCCGTTAGTCGCCTCTTTCTACAAGCATAGTCATTTGCATTTTAACGTTCCTGCATGCGCTATTCCAGCTGGACACGTTACTGCAGTCTAAGACAATCATATGTTTAGGTTGGAGTTTAAATACCAGTACGTGGTTATGATTTCATGATCACAAATATAATGTTTTGGATGGAATGTGAGTGGAATGATGATATTTAACCGTTCGTCCATGATATTTGTATTTGCATATAGTTAAAATCACGAATATGTAAATATGCATACTGTGCATATTACTTCAGTGCTGAATACATTCAACTGTTTGATTTGCATTTTCAGAAATTGCAGCAGTAATGACATGATATGTTATAGATAAATTCATAATATGATAAATATATTGTCATTACTGAGTACATTAAGTTGTGCATTAATGCACTTTCTTATGCTGAGAATGTATGATGGTGCTCACACCATAAATAACTGGACCCGTGAAGATTCCGGGGTAGAATAGGTCTTCAGCAACCCATGCTTGTCGTAAAAGGCGACTAACGGAATCGGGTGGTCAGGCTCGCTGACTTGGTTGATGCATGTCATCGATCCAAAGTGCGTGGATTGATGCTCATGATATTAATCACTGGATTGTCTGGTCCAGATTCGATTTTTTACAGACCGCCTTCATACAGCTGGAATATTGCTGAGTGCGGCTTTAGACAACAAACCAACCAACCATAAATAACTGAACTATTTTTTTTCTGTTTATATGAGGAGTTTTTTTAACCTTACAACCAGATTACCTCATCCACATGTATGGCATTATCATCATTATCTCAGGTCTCAGTCGCGTTATACAAATAAATTTCACTCCCAGACACTCTGTTTTGGGTAATAGGATTCGCTCGTAAGACTGCAGGCCCTGATTGGATTTATTATGGTGTGGTCGTGATATTGTTGTACTATTGCTGACGTTGCTTAAAACCACATTCACCCAGCCACTAAATCTGTTTCTCAGATAATCCTACTTATGTCTCGTCAATACATAAAATGTGTGCAAGATGTATCCAACAGATATATATCAGATCTCACAATCAACATGGACCATTGTTGCAAGTGAGTCAGATAGGCCTCACATTGGGATACAATGATAATACTGCTCTGTTTGGCTTACATTCAAAATCACTCACTCAATCTATTTGACATAGCCCTGCTAACCCTCATGTTAGTACATACAATTCGTTCAGTCCAGCAGAGCATATATTAAGTCCGATGTCAACCGAGCAAACCACACCATTGTTGCAAATGAGTCATGCTGCACCTCGAGTTGTGACACATTGATAGTACTGCTCTATTCACTGAGTCAACATTCCAACGTGAGCGACTCACACCCTGGGGCTCCTCATTTCCAGCTTCATAAAAGTCATGGCTTGTTGGGTCACAATACATAAACTTGTATGTGAACAGCCTGTTTTCAGGTTCCCTCTAATAATGCTCGGATTTTTTAAATAATCCCTTTGATGTACAGTAAACTACGGTTATAACGAACTCAAAGGGACCTCTAATTTTAGTTCGTTATAACCGTAGTTCGTTATAAGCATATATACAGCATAGATACAGCAAATAGTCGGGACAAAAAAGTATGTTTGTTATATCCGTCAGCTCGTTATAAGCGTGTTCGTTATAAACGTAGTTTACTGTACTTGTTTGTTATGCTCACGTGGTAGTCTGCCTTCCTGACTACCAGGCTAGACAGGAACCGGGGTGAATCACTTTGTCGCGTGTCATTGTGCGAAATACCGAACAACAATAATCACTATATACAACTAGCACGCTGAATAAAGAGGCAATACGCCTGAACAGTTTTGACCTACTTTCCCGAGTAAACAGTGTCAGAATAATGTCAAGCTAACCTATCCGATAGATTTTTCCCGTCCACAACTGCAGTTGGTTGGTTTGTTGTTTAACGCCGCATTCAGCAATATTCTAGCTATATGACGGAGGTCTGTAAATAATCGAGTCTGGACCAGACAATCCAGTGATTGATATCATGAGCATCGATCCACGCAATTGGGATCAATGACATGCGAGCCTGACCACCCGATCCCGTTAGTCGCCTTTTACGACAAGCATAGTCGCCTTTTACGGCAAGCACGGGTGACTGAAGACCTACTCTACCCCGGAATCTTCACGGGTCCCACAACTATGCATACGGGATAGGTTGACTTGAATAATGCCAATGTGGTGCACAAAAATACTAGCGATAAAATTCTTCCCCTTTTCATTAGAAATATATGTGCAAGAAGCAGAGTGAGTTTACGATTCCGACTGCGTCGTGATCACGTTCTTATGAATCACTGTCAGTGACGATATATATCAGGTGTTCCAGAAAAGATGAGCGTATCCTTCCTACGGGTGACGCCCGTCACAAACACATGCAAAGGCAAGTCAATTGTTCACCTGAAAAAAAACACATGCCTTGAACAACTGGATAGCAAATTTACACCTGAAATGTAAT
The DNA here is from genome assembly GCF_022045235.1 of Haliotis cracherodii. Lineage (NCBI taxonomy): Eukaryota > Metazoa > Mollusca > Gastropoda > Lepetellida > Haliotidae > Haliotis > Haliotis cracherodii. Next base: position 538,788 of record NW_027266299.1, read on the forward strand.
TGAATAATCCGGATAACAAGATGTCAGTGATCAGTCGATTTCTGAGTGCCGCATCAAGAGCGCATTGCGGATCTAGATTGTTCCCCTCAGACCTATATATTAAGTTGCTCATAATTTAACATTCAACATTTCTATTTAAACGATTACAACCATCTCATTCAACTATTTCACTTGGGTACTCATTCAGATAACAGAGACCCAATGTAGAGCCCAGGAAGAACCGGGATTTAGAATTCTTTTTTTCAGCAACGCACGCTTGTAAGTGGCGACTAATGGGATTGGGTGCTTAGGCTTGCTGACTTGGATGATATGCGCGCACGCACGCACGCACGCAGGCACGCACGCACGCACGCACACACACACACATAACGGGATTGGGTGGTGAGGCTCGCTGACTTCGTTGATGTATGTCATTGTAGCCCATTTGCGTAGATCAGTACTCATGATGTCAGTCACTGGATTGTCTGGTTGAAGAGACTTGATCCATGTCAGATCGGTAAAGGCAGCCAATAGAGACATTAAAGGTAGAAACAGCTGGACGGGAGAATGCAACAGAGTAAGAAGTGATTGAAGACTTGCAACCATCTTCCGAGCTTCTTCGAAGGAGATATTTTGTTCATGATGGATCTTCAAGATTTAGGATCCATGCTACCACACAGAGTAAGTACTTGAAAGAAATTGGTATAAAAAAATAAGATGATTTAAAAAAATAATTTTGTGATGCTTTCTATTAGCAAAGATAGTTGATGGCTCTATCAAGGGGGTTAAAGTACCGTAAAATGATTGTCTCAAGCGTGACACGTAATCCGATCATAATCAATGTAACTATCATCAACCTGTGTTTTAAGCCAACCGATTGCTGAACATTTAAATATTTCAGCTAGTGGTGTGCACAGCCACCAGACCTGTGAAGATCCGGGGTAGAATAGGTATTCAGCAACCCATGCTTGCCGTAAAAGGCGACTATGCTTGTCGTAAAAGGCGACGGGATCGGGTGGTCAGGCTCGCTGACTTGGTTGATGCATGTCATCGATCCTAATTGCGTGGATCGATGTTCATGATGTAAATCACTGGATTGTCTGGTCCAGACTCGATTATTTACAGACCTCCGTCATATAGCAGGAATATTGCTGAGTGCGGCGTGAAACAACAAACCAAACCAAACCAAAGCCAAAATATGTTTGACAAATTTTGTTTTAAATATACCTTTGTATCCATGTCCAAGTATATCAACTTGTTCTCGTTGCTGTATGGCTGAAGTTATGCTCGAGTGACGTCCATCCTGCAGTCAGAGATCTCACCGCAGCGGTAACAAACAACAGAGGCCCGGCACGATTTGGATCCATGTCAGAATACTATACATTCATTCCATTGCTACAATAACCAGCTTTAACCCATTGTGGAATCTTTGAATTGACAAAAGTGAAGAGGCCTATGTTGTTCGGTCGAACAAAACCATCCTTCTTGACAGTAAACCGCTTCTGAGATGTGAATATTATAATCTTCGTTCTGCACAATGCCCTTACAATTCCAGGATTCTTGTGCTCCGAGACAGCAACCTCAATGTAGACAAACTTGTTTTCCAATTTGAGCAGATTGACGGATTGCTGTCCCTTTGAACATTATACAAGGAGACCACCGGATCAAAGCTTGGTGACAATGGTAACCTCTCCGCAGATACCAGCAATACCTTAGGAGGTTGCAAACGGATTCAGAAAACTGGTCGATTGGATGTTGGTTTATTTGTGTGTTGTCTAACGCCACACTCAGCAATATTCCAACCATACGACGGCTCGATTTGATGGTCGGTTGGGATCGGGTGGTCAGGCACGCCGACATGGTTGATGCATGTCATCGATCCCAATTGCGTGGATCGATGCTGATGATGTCAAGTACTGAATTGTCTTGTCCAGACTCGATTATTGACAGACCGCCGTTATATACCTGTAATATTTCTGAGTGCGGCGATAAGCAACACACTTACATCAAAGCATAAGCAAGGTGATAAATTGATACATATATAATTTGGCCAAGACCAAGATTTTAAAAGACCAAATGTTTGTATAATTTAACACAGAGCATGGCATGGCCAGCCGATTGATAGGATCGTGCTCAATCTACCACCCGTCTAGGCAAAGTTAGAGTCGAAGTGGTCTGTTATACGACGGAACACTATTGCCGGGTCTGGCACACCTGATTCCCTTCATATGGAGACACAAGGGCGCAAACCACGGCCAACAGCCTTCCAAATAAGGTCGCCTCTTACGATTAGCAAAGGAATGCAGGAGACACATTCTACACCTGGTCCCCACAGGAGAAAAAACATATTAACACTTGCCGTTACAGTATTCCTGATTTTAGTTGGTATTATAGCTGATAACACATTATTGCAACGTCGACAGATATCTATCCACCTCAGACAGTGTTGAGATAAACGAAAAATGGTCAGTTCTTAACTTAAATTAGACACTGCTATCCTATCTCCTCCTCCACAACCTTCTTCTGTTCTAGTTCACAACCCCAATCCTAGTCACCGTCTATTTTACTATATAACACATTGATTACCACCCCAGTAACCCTGAACCACGTGGGCATGTCACGGATTTTATAAATTGTGGTTATTCTTTTGTGAATAAAAAAAACACAAAAAAAGTCGATGAAATGTATCCAACTTAATACTCTTTCAGGACTGTATCATGCACTTTCGAAGAATGATAGAACTTCTTGCAGGAAGCTGTTTCTACTTCTGTAAATTACTAACTAGTGTAAAAGTGTAGATCTATACGCTGAGTAGGAAGTGTACGTATTTCTGGCGTAAGTCGATCTTGCTCAAAATCGATGTAATGGATCTCGAGTGCACCCTCTAATTGATATGACATGTACCACTTGAAAGGGATATTTCCATAAGACAGAAACAAACTATATGCATGCCAACAAAGATATGTTTTATGAGTTCTTATACAAACATGATTGTTTAAGAATGTTTACTTATGGATTCATATATAGAGATAAAGAGGAATACCATTCTCAACAGAACGACCAATGTTATTCTTCCTGCAGAATGTTCTGAAACCCGAATCACTTTCATCCAACATCTAGCTGACACGCCTCAACATAACAGAAATATGCACTTTAGAATTTTCATTGTCATTTACCGGTCCTACATCCTTACATTTCCAGTTGTCGTGTCAAGTGCTCCTCCAGAACCTTTTTGTCACTCTGCTTCTTTTGTTTGCCCTGGGACTCTATCTCCTCAGAATGGAGCTTCACAGTCTGACCCGACAACCTCATTCCTTCAATGATCCCTCTCGTTGTCAGCTTGATTGCATAATTGTTGTATTCCTTCTCGTTCAGTATGATTGTCTCCCTCACAAACTCCACTTTCCTGTCTTCATCCTTCTCCTCTTTATACTTATGAAAAACATGTCTTAGATCCTGAATCTTGAAAGACATCACTACCTTCTGATCCTTCTTCCTTCTTATGTACACTGGGGCTTTGCCTGATGGCATTCTCATGATGGTCTCAACTGTGAACCTTCGACACATTTCCCTCTCCGTGAAGACAACCTGTGCCACACAGTTTGTGTTAGCTTTGACATTAATATCACTGTTGGTTTCAAACGTCAGTGTTTCCTCAAATGTTTGTTCGGTGGTTTTTGTTATCTGAAGCGACGTTTCAAGTTTACCATCGACAACGCCAATAGAAAAGTTTGCCTTCCCACTAATTGTAAATCCTTTCTGGAAAGTCACTTTCATACATGCCTTCCTTGCCCGTTCCATTCTGAACTTGTAAATCTGGTCCATATCAGTATCATTATGATAATCAGTAGAGAGTATTGATGTGTTGGCCATATGCTCTCCCGCGTTGGAAGATGGATTCGATTCAGACCCGCTATCCCTCGGTTTGAGCTCAGCTTTAGAATCTTCAAACTGATAGAAGTTCATTTGGACGTCAACAACGAAGTCTTTTCTTCTGATGAAAAGCTTTCTGAAACAGCCCGCATCCTTTATGAACTGATCCCAGGCCCAATCCTGGATAATTTTGTGAACATCAAGAATTGGTGAGATGTCCTCAACCTTTGCGTCACCTCCACAGATCATGGTGAAAGCAGCTGCAAATATATATTTAATTTTAAAGTTAGTGAATTTAAAGTCCAAAACAAAACCTGATCCCGTATGAGGATGTTCGGTAATGAAAGAATGATGTTGGATCATAAATAAAATCTCACTCTCGTGTCTTTTGTATGAAATATATCAACTCTCGTTGATAAAAGTGGAAAAACTACTCGGAAAGCCTCTCTCTCTCTCTCTCTCTCTCTCTCTCTCTCTCTCTCTCTCTGTCTCTCTCTCTCTCTGTGTGTGTGTATATAGATAGATGATCCTGTATAGGGGTTTATGAGATAGCTAATGAAGAACTAAGCGTGGTTTTACATTCATGATAAAACATTGTTCTATGATGACGTCATTTCTGGAGATTCGAACATGATCTCGCAACTTGATAAAGTCGTAAATTTGACGCCGTTATTTTTGAGATGGGAGTGTCTAGTGAGTTGTTCCCTAGACATGTAGCTGGGCAACGCAATTAAATGCAGTTCCAGAACGATAGCATTCGAAAACATTCGGCGAGAGATGACAATCGGTATTGGGAGGAAACGTATAGATAATCGACGTGAAATTGTGAGAATATTCGAGAAATAACAAACGTAAACTGTTTATATAAAATAGACTTGTTCGACTTTGCCGAGAGCGGATTGAATTTAGGATTCGGAGTCATCATTATTCAAATACGGGTAAATATTTTGTAAAAGCTTGTACATTTTATTAACATCCTTAAAAAGAGGCTGTACAAAATGTTGATGTTACATATATTGGTTGTTTTACGCCGTTTTACGCTAAATTCCAGGTATATGACGGCGGTCTGTAAATAATGGAGTCTGGACCAGTCAATCCAATGAATATCATGAGCATCGATCCGCGCAATTGGGATACGATGACATGCTTCAACCAAGTCAGCGAGCCATGGTCGCCTTTTACGGCAAGAATGGGTTTGCTGAAGACCTATTTTACCCCGGATCTTCACTTTAAGCTGTGCCGAAGTGAGTTTTTTAGGTTAAACTGCCGAATGGTATCTCAGTCGGTTATCACTACAAAACTGGTTCCAGTACTAACTAGGACAAACGGCCACACACACGTGCATGTGCAAACCCCAGTTTACCCCACTTCGCCTGCCACAAAGCAATCGTAGTCCCAAAGTTTAACATAGACCAATGACAGTCGTAGTTCTGAAATTACTTCATGAAATTGGGCCCAGGTGGTTAACCTGTGCGACCTGTTTGGTTTCATGAAATTATATTTTGTTTAGTAGATAGTAGATTTCATCCTCTAATCTCATATATTCAACATAACATGTTTTTGTTCTTTGATGCATCAAACAGGTATCAAATCACCTCTTATTGAAATGCGTTAAGTGTTACACGTGTATGTGACAGGAAAAGGTATGAACTATGTGAAAATAAAAGATTTCTAATAATTACAATATTTTTTGAATGTAACATGACTTGTGGAACGCTACTGACAGTACGCGAGTGAGTTAAAATTTTACATTGCATCTGCAAAACTGCAGCCATATCGCGGTGAAAACAAGATAATTTCTAAATTCCTGTCAACAAAGGACAGTAAAACGGTAGGGTCAATATCACCATTGACATATAAAACAAACCAGATCCAATTTAAAACATCATTATTCTATGTAATTAATGGTATCATATAGAAATAGACTATAAACCACCAGCAACCAAAGTTACACCACCTCACTGGGGATCATGGGGACGTACATTACCTTTGCTTCCTGCATAAATCCCCAGCAGGATTTATGTCATCACTTTGGACACCAGTGGCTGTACGATATGCTAGCCAATATTAAAAAGACACAACATCATTTCTAAAACATTTGTCAATATTATATACTTTGATTGATAATGGATTTATGTGTCACTGTCAGGAGGACAATACTTTATCATCACTTTAACCCCCGAGTGGCACCACCATCTATAATCTCAGTTGCTGATAATATTATACTAATTTTATAACACATAGCAATTATTCAAAATTTATCCATTTGTTCTATTTCTTTTAAAAAGCCAAGAATTAAATGAGCATTGACATTATTAATACGATCCTTCAAAGAAGATGAATGATAATAGATATCCCTTGTGAGAGAAAAAATTACACAGTCAAGCAAAACATGTCTGACTGCGATTCTCTCATCACAAGGGACGCAGAACGGAGGATCCTCACCTTTTAATAAATATTCATGAGTAAAACTGGCATGGCCAATTCGACATCGTTGCAGTACAACTTCATCACGTCATGTTTGGCATCCCAAGTAGGTATAACCTATAGTTTGTTTAATTTCATGAAGTTTGTTTTGACATTACGCGAGGACGAATACGAATAGACAAAGACGGGGACTGGTCGTGTAACTTTATGCTGTTCGGTCACGCACAGCTGAACAACACGACGACCATGCCCCCAACCATAGACGCCCTAACAAAGCGTCAACACAAGCGCGGTTGCCAGGTAAACAATACGTCTTCAATAGCTGACCTTTCATACCACGCTAAGCAACAGCGCAGTGTTTAAAAGGAACGTTGACATTAATACACCTATGGGAATGTACATGCAGTTATAATCCTAGTTACTCCTGGTTAGGATATGCATAGGTAACTAAAAAAGAGTTAATCTTTTCGGACCCTTTCGACTTTATTAAATAATATTATTTCTGCAGCATGTAAAATATGCATTATGAAACACATTCTCTTAAATTCTGATTGAGCGAGTTGTGTTTGACACCGCTTTTAGCATTATTCTAGTCACGGGTGTCACTTTCGTGTTGAAGGAAAACCAAACGTTGAGAAGGTCAAGTGAGTGAATGTCGGATACACACTGGTGACTACAAAAATCGAATCTTGACCAGGGACACCAGTGAGTGAAAGCATGAGCACCGACCCTACGTGATCGACCACACCACCGGGTCTGACAAACTCATCCTGTTTAGTCGACCTTATGACAAGCTAGGTATACTGATGGCCTACTCTTTCCCGGAATATATATACTACCCCTTCGGTGAATCATTAATGGTCAGCGGACCCACGTTAAGAGGATTCTGGCACGGCTGGGCAAGCTATTTCAAGCGATTGATACAACCCCCATGCCCTCAGCCCTACCCTTCACTAAAATCCGCAAGATCAATATATGACACCCCCCGAAACCAAAGGCACATGTTTACAACACTGAGCAATGAACATATATGTATGTACCACGACCTATTTACAGAAATAAGAAACGTTGTTACCTTCATGTCCTTATCATGGGAGTTGTACTCCAGTCACACTGCCTGGCTCGCTTTGTGACCGACAGTGTTACGAGTTGCTTCGTAGTTCATATTTGCCAATAGCGACATACCACTGTTGATCGCTCCTGCCGTTCTATATTCTTATACACGGTTGATCTTACAGAGGGTCTATTTTCAGCGACCAGGTGGCCCTCTCTAGTGTGTTGTAATTTCTGCTATGTGTGAGACTGAACTATTGACGTGTAAAGTTAGTTGGTTGGTTTGTTTGTTTTAAGCCGCACTCATCAATATTCGAGCTATATGACGGCGGTCTGTAAATAATCAAGTCCGGACCAGACAATCCAGTGATTGATATCATGAGCACATAATTTGGATCGATGACATGCAGCATTGAGTCTGACCACACAACCCCATTAGTCGCCTTGTATTACAAGCATAGTCGCCTCTTACGACAAGCATGGGTTGCTGAAAACCTTTTCTACCGCGGATCTTCACGGGTCGACTTTGTTTAAAGAGGTTTACCAGATTTGTATAGGGTATAAATATATAAATTAAATAAATGTGTTTTGTTTTAAGAAGCTTGAATTAAACGTGGTGTGACTGCCTTTCGTGTTACTGGGTATGAACGTCGTGTTGTTTATATGATATACATTGTGTTACAGTAAACTACGGTTATAACGAACTCGAGGGGACCACTAGTTTTAGTTCGTAATAACCGTAGTTCGTTATAAGCATACATACAGCATATATACAACTAGTCGGGACTCAAAAATAAGTTTGTTATATCGGTCAGTTCGTTATAAGCGAACGTAGTTTACTGTAATTTGTATGACTTTCTGATTGAAATATGACAATTTATGGTTTCATAATTGAAAAGAACAAAATAATTGGAATGTAAGTGAAGGACACGGGTTGTAATGTTGAAGCGACAAAACTATTTCCATGATTATAAAAAAAGGTCTCATAAAACCATAGGACTATAAGCATAGGTTTATGAATCAGCATCAAATATCGAAACCCACGCCTTTTCTTTAAAATCGAGGAAGAGAAACATGAATCAAAACTCAAATTATTTTGTTGTTATATTTGTTGTTTAACAGACTCGTTTATTAACAGACTCCGTCATACAGCTGGACTATTGCTGAGTGCGGCGTAAAACAACCCACCAACCTACCAACCAACCAACACTCGTGCATATCACCGAGATACCCATGCAGAGAGCTAAGGATAGACTTCATCTTCAGCAACCCAAGCTTTCATAAGGGGCGACTTGAATGATAACAAATAGTACAAAACATGTGTTTTCGAGCGCGGTACTCCAGACTTATTGCCCACGCCGGCCCAAATCATGTTTGTTTGCGTGACGTTGTTCAACGCTGCACTCAGCAATATTCCAGATAAATAACGGCGGTGTGTAAATAATCGATTCTGGACCAGACAACCCAAGCTTTCATAAGGGGCGACTAACGGGATCGGGTAGTCAGGCTTGCTGAATTGGTTGATGCATGTCATTGTATATCAATTGCCTAGATCGCTGCTCATAATGTCAATCACTGGATTGTCTGGTCCACAATCGATTATTTACACACCGCGGTTATTTAGCTGGAATATTGCTGAGTGCAGCGTTGAACAACGTCATGCAAACAAACATGATTTGGGCCGGCGTGGGCAATAAGTCTGGAGTACCGCGCTCGAAAACGCATGTTTTGTACTATTTGTTATCATTCAATTGTGTAACCGTAGACATGATTCTGAAGTGAAATGACGATTTCACGTCTCACAATAAGAGTCATCAGAAAGATGACATATCCCCCCGGCAGCTGTCTGTAAAGTAACCACTAGTAAATGTGCAATTCTGTATGTAATGAGTCAACAGTTGAATGTTCCTTCAGAAGCATACATTGTTTACCCACTGAATGGTTTTCAAATTCTGGCCCGGTTATGAACCCGTTCCCCATTGGAGTCTAGGTCCAACTTCTTTCCATAAAAAATGGTAAAAAATATAAATTCGTAAAAAAAAGATATATCAAAAAGCACCACTTAAGTATGTACCTGATAGCCTTGCCAAGTTTCGGTCAAAAACACTGAATGGTTTTCGAATTCTGGCCCGGAAACGAACCCCATCCCCAAATGAGTCTATGTCCAACTTCATTCCATAAAAAATAAAAAAAATAAAAATTAGAAAAATCCCAAAATATCAAAAAGTACCACCTCAGTATGTGCCTGATAGCTTTGCCAAGTTTCGATCAAATACACTGAATGGTTTTCGAATTCTGCCCCGGAAAAGGAAATGATTACGGACGAACAGACGGACGGACAGACAGACTGGCTGATCGCTATATCCCCCCGCATTATATGCCGGGGGGATAACATGACATAGTGTATGCATGACCCATGGTCACCCTACGTAATTGGTTGTACCAACAGAGACGGTAAAGGCGAGAAATCGTATGCAACGTGGAGATGGATTGTCAAAGTATGCCCGTGATACTATTCGTGAGGTGCATTGTTTGTTTGTTTTAAAAACGTGATTCAAAATGGAATCACCCTTGACATCTGTCCACTGTTTCACAAAGAGAATGGTACAGGCAACTGAATATCTCGAAGGACTTTATTCCGGATTATTAACCTCCAGTAACGTCATCCTATTGTTCTCCAGTGTGATTATATCTCATAAACAGGGATGTTATATAACATCACTGGGATTATAGTAAAACAACTTCCGCTGACATTGTAACATATTAATGTTTCTCGCAAGAAATATATTTTGCATTTGAACACAAAGTAATAAATTGTAAAATCAAATGTTTTCTTTATATTCCCGAGGATTGAACACTCAACCTTCGTATCTGTAGACCAATCAGTGTACCACTGGGCGACAGAGGCGCTGACAAATAACAATGCTTTTAAAACTTTATGTTTCAAGTACCGTACGCCAGCAACATATATTTTACGCCCGTTTCCTAAGATTCATAGAAAGTATGTTTGAAACATAACAACATTTTGATAAATGTTGTTTTAAGTTTCTTTTTTCGGTTTATCGGTTAGATAAAACACTTCCTCGGGTTTTTAAGATATTTAAAACCCGCATCCGCGGGATAAAACATAAGGGCGTCAGTCCCGAGATTTTATCCCGCGGATGAGAGTTTTAAATATCATAAAAACCTTCGGACGTGCTTAACCCTACACATAATCTCCCCTGATGAGCTGCAAAACCTGAAGATGGCGTACCAAAGGGAGCCATCTCAAAACAAAAGAAGAAGAAAAAGCTGGACAGTTTTCACAAGCGGGCATTAAGACATGTCATGCGAAGATTTGTCAGGAAGAATTGACCTACTTCTCCCAGAATGCTTAAGAAAATCCTGAAAGAAGAGCATGACATTAGTGTGTCTTGGTATATAATTAAGTTTTCTTAAAAATGTACCAAGATATTGTTATCATATTTCATTTCAAATTTTAATTTATTTCCATGTGTTTGAGACATTCCCTCTTTGTCGGGCCGGATGTTAAAATGACCATGGTCAAGCATGCGGCAACCATGTTTGACACGGTGTTTTTATTCGGACATTAAATATTACAAAGCTGGTACTTCTGGTTAGGTCAATGATTAATAATCGAAGATAACCGATTTCGATTCGTGAATGTTTGTTAAATGGAAAATAATTGAGGTAATCCAGGTGCCAAAATGACGATTGACGGACAATAATGACATTTTCATTGTCATGAAATCGTTCTCAGCCAAATAGTTTATAAAGTAGATATAATGTGTTTGTGTATGATTGTGTGCGTGACTTTATAAGTAATTTGGCGTGTGTGTGTGTGTGTGTGTGTGTGTGTGTGTGCGTGTGTGTGCGTGTGCGTGCGAGCGTGCGTGTTCATAACCTAATCTTAATTTTAAACATTGTGTTAGTATATATCTTATTTTACCTTACCCAGATCATGGAGTTATAATTTGCTTTTATGTCTAAGTGTCTCGTAGACCATACCTGGTCGGATGTTATATTTACTGTTCGTGTACGTGTTTTATTATGAAGTGTATATAACATGTGACACTATAATAAACATTATTCTCTCTCTTCTCTCTCTCTCTCTCTCTATAATTTATGGATAACAACTTCTTTATTTCCTGTAAAGGCGACGTTTCGTCCTTGCTTTACAACTTTATAAGGATCTATACCGAAACGTCGCCTTTACAGTAAATAAAGAAGTTAATATCCATAAATTGTGTCTACTTTGTCATTCGTCAGTTTTTAAGTAATACCTATCAAACAATTTAAATATTTTATGTCCGCGCCAATTTCATACGGCTTTTGCCAACAAAGGGACACAACTCCATTGGTGTAGTCCAGTAGAAACTCTGACTAATGTGTTCATGTATCAAGGGCGCGTCCTGTCTGATCTGATGAGGGATGGAGTCTAGACTGTAGGGTAGAGAAGTGGTCAAAACATTCATTTTGTCAAACATACAGTCACATTCAGTTCGACGCGTTGTACCCGTTCTTGCGCTGTCACTGCAATATCGCTAAAAGCGGAGTAAAATCTTGCAATTGCGGACGTTGCTCGATGTTGCAAATTCACAGGTGAGGTGAACTCGGGTCTAACGTCGTACAAGATTATTGCACTTTTGTGGCAACGTACATGCACGTGTACATTGTGTGTGTGTGCGTGCATGTGTGTGTATGTGTGTGGTGTGTATGTGTGTGGTGTGGTGCGTTTGGTGAATCTGTGCAGTGCGATGTGATACGTGTGTGTGTGTGTGCATGTGTGTGGTGTGTGTAGCGTATATGGTAAATGTGTGTGTGTGTGTGTGTGTGTGTGTGTGTGTGTATGTGGTGAATGTGTGTTTTGTGCCTGTCTGTCAAGTGAATGATATCAGGGACAGATATATATTCAGTTAGAACATGATGACACACGATCAACCAGGTAACAAATTGTGAAATACGACTAGCGTCATTTCTTAAATTTGTCTTTGTCTATTTTTGTCTGTTTTTAACGTCACGTTCAAGAATAGCCCAACCAAACACACACACACACACACACACACACACACACACACACACACACACACACACACACACACACACACACACACACACACACACACACACACACACACACACACACATTATTGCACTTATATATACATATACACATATACATATACATGTATAAACTTACATACACGTAAACATTGCTTGTCGTTAGAGGCGTCTAACATGATCGGGTGGTTAGGTTCGCTGACTTGGTTGATGCATATCATCGATTCCAATTGCATGGATCGATGTTCATGATGTCAGTCACTGGATTGTCTGGTCCAGATTCGATTATTTACAGACCGCACTCACATAGCTGGAATATTGCTGAGTGCGGCGTTAAACAACAAACAAACAAACAAAACATATAAATACACGAGTCTAGACCAGATAATTTAGTGATTGATGTCAACAGCAACGGCCCACAAGGTTGGGCCAAGATGATACGCATAGAACCGAGTTTGACAATCCGATTTCTGAAATCACCTAATACTAAATGAATGTAAACAAAAGGTGTCATGAGAAACCCATAATCCTTTTTGGCAATAATTTATCACTCACAATGTTCTCCCAAATGTTCCAAACATTCGTGTTAATATTCAACTTAAAGACATATTTCTGTTATGATTTGCGAACACATACCATCACTATTATATACAAATATCACGTCAGTATGTTTGTGTATGGACAGCTTGATGTACTCGGTAGTTGGGGGCGATCGGGTTGCTTTGTGGGTAAAGCGTTCGCTCATCGCGCCTACGACCGGGTTCGATTCCCCACATGGGCGTGATACATGAAGAACATCGTTTAACCACTCGTGCACTTCTACTTCTGAAGAAATCACTTTCTACAATTACTTTTCAGCACTTTACTACCGGATGTGTGATGTACATGTATGTGGGTATATGTATGTGTATATTGATGTACGGTGTAGTAGTGGCATATATATAAAAGGAGCACGACTGTTTCAGTACAGTGCTGTACGGTGATGTGCTCGTAACTATAGCGAGACTCTGTATAGTGAAGTACCTTAGTGGTGTAAAAAGATGGAGGCCGATAATCATGTGCAAGGAAGTGTGGTAATGTGCTCCTATATATTTGTGGAGGACGGGATGTACAGTTGAATACTGGTGTAAATAAATGGATTATTGTGTGCATTAATGCATGTTACAGTACTGGTGTATATAAATGGATGATTGTGTGTATCCATGTAAGTTACAGTACTGGTGTATATAAATGGATGATTGTGTGCTGGGATGTACTCTACAGTACCGGTGTACATAGATGGATGATGGATGATTGTGTACAGGAATGTACTCTACAGTGCCGGTGTATATAGATGGATGATGGATGATTGTGTGCTGGAATGTACTCTACAGGACCGGTGTATAGATGGATGATGGATGATTGTGTGTATCAATGTACGTTACAGTACGGGTGTATATAGATGGATGATGGATAATTGTGTGCAGGAATGTACTCTACAGTACTCGTGTATATAGATGGATGATCGATGATTGTGTGCTGGAATTTTCTCTACAGTACCGGTGTATATAGATGGATGATGGATGATTGTGTGTATCAATGTACGTTACAGTACTCGTGTATATAGATGGATGATGGATGATTGTGTGCAGGAATGTACTCTACAGTACCGGTGTATATAGATGGATGATGGATGATTGTGTGCTGGAATTTTATCTACAGTACCGGTGTATATAGATGGATGATGGATGATTGTGTGTATTAATGTATGTTACAGTACTCGTGTATATAGATGGATGATGGATGATTGTGTACAGGAATGTACTCTACAGTACCGGTGTATATAGATGGATGATGGATGATTGTGTACAGGAATGTACTCTACAGTACCGGAGTATATAGAAGGATGATGAATGATTGTGTACAGGAATGTACTCTACAGTACCGGTGTATAGAGATGGATGATGGATGATTGTGTGCTGGAATGTACTCTACAGTACCGGTGTATATAGATGGATGATGGATGATTTTGTGCTGGAATGTACTCTACAGTACCGGTGTATATAGATGGATGATGGATGATTTTGTGCATTAATGTACGTTACAGTACTCGTGTATATAGATGGATGATGGATGATTGTGTGCAGGAAAGTACTCTACAGTGCCGGTTTATATAGATGGATGATGGATGATTGTGTGCAGGAATGTACTCTACAGTACCGGTGTATATAGATGGATGATGGATGATTGTATGCTTGAATGTACTCTACAGTACGGGTGTATATAGATGGATGATGGATGATTTTGTGTATTAATGTACGTTACAGTACCGGTGTATATAGATGGATGATGGATGATTGTGTGCAGGAATGTACTCTACAGTGCCGGTGTATATAGATGGATGATAGTGTGCAGGAATGTACTCTACAGTACCGGTTTATATAGATGGATGATGGATGATTGTGTGCAGGAATGTACTCTACAGTACCGGTGTATATAGATGGATGATGGATGATTGTGTACAGGAATGTACTCTACAGTACCGGTGTATATAGATGGATGATGGATGATTGTGTGCTGGAATGTACTCTACAGTACCGGAGTATATAGAAGGATGATGGATGATTGTGTACAGGAATGTACTCTACAGTACCGGTGTATAGAGATGGATGATGGATGATTGTGTGCAGGAATGTACTCTACAGTACCGGTGTATAGAGATGGATGATGGATGATTGTGTGCTGGAATGTACTCTACAGTACCGGTGTATATAGATGGATGATGGCTGATTTTGTGTATTAATGTACGTTACAGTACTCGTGTATATAGATTGATGATGGATGATTGTATGCTTGAATGTACTCTACAGTACGGGTGTATATAGATGGATGATGGATGATTATGTACAGGAATGTACTCTTCAGTACCGGTGTATATAGATTGAAAACTGTCGGGAATGTACATAACAGCGCTGGTATATATTGATGGATGATGGATGAACGTGTATACTAAAGGGATGTGCAGTACATTAATCTTTGTATATCGATGGAAGACGGGTAATTTATATAAATCGAGTTCGGGTGAAGGTTTCTATGGATGCAGGTCCAGTACATCCACATCAAGAAATTTCTTCATCACTTTTGGGATTGCCTAAAAGTCGTTCCATGACGGGGTAAAGTTATTGTTCGCTATTTACTTCATTATCGACGACCATACCTACATATTATTGACGCAACACACATACATGACATTAATGAACAATCACAAACCAAAACCGTGCAGCATAATTAAGTTATTGCGAGTAAATCGCTTGAAATCATAAAGTCGAGCTGAGTTGGGTGACATGTAAAAGAGCAATCGTTAAACGAAATAGGATTATCAAACGACACCAACTATGGTGATACAAACTCCTATCTGTCGACATAGCGATAACATCTATAGCATGGTACTATATCTAAGTAAATGCCACTTCATAATGTCACTGTTCATCGTATTTAAAGCAGAAATGTTGGTTAAAGTGAAGCTCTTTTCAAAATACTCTCATCAGTCTCAAAAGTGTTCGGTTCGACTTGGCTCTGATTGTCACAATCCGCGTAAACCTCAAAGATGTGTCATGAAATGTGTTTACATCAATCGAGTGGTATTATGTCTACCTATATACCACTTTATAGTGTCTCAGATCGCGGTATTTAAAGAAGACATGGTGCTCGAAGTGAAACCCTTTTCCCTCTACATTCTCAGCATAGTCTCAAACAGAAGTGTTTGGTCGATGTTCGGTCCGACTTGGCCTGGGTTGTCAAAATCAACTTTAAACTCACAAATGTATCATCACATGTGTTTTACATCTATAGACAAGTATTATATCTACCTATATACCACCTGATAGTGTCACAGTCCATCGCATTTAAAGAAAACTCACGAAAATCTCTGTCATATGTGTTTGCCCCGACTTAGCTCGGGCAGTGAAAATCATCCTACCCCTCACAGATGTATCATCACATGTGTGTACATCTATAGACTAGTATTATATCTACCTATGTACCTGGTATTGCAAACACATCTAAGACAAAGTCGATTTTCGCTGGTTTGAGTCCTCGTGATTATAGCCTCACCTTAAATCTGTTCTGTAGTTCAAGCCTATCTGTCGTGAGTTATGCCAATATGAGCCCAACATTTATAACATAGGCTCTGCATTATCCCGGAAGTAGGAAAATAGTTAATGACACCTGACAAACCGTAATCTCTTTGTGTTCTTATCAATGTTCTAAATATGGTATGGAGTTAGTTTTTCCTAATCGGGAAAAGCTATTTTTGAGTCATACACATTGAACGCATATTGTGATTTTACATGGCAATAAATTGGTGTATTTAATGGATGTTGTTTGTTGATCTGTTTTGTATGCCTATCAATAGGAATTATGCAATGCATAATGATTCAGAGTGACCAAACACTACCCAAAAGATCATATGACAGGAGAGATGACTTCCACTTTCCAAGTGTCATCTTTTCCGTTATGTCGAGCAATATTCCTGCAGCTCCAGCCATTGGTGTCAACATTTCACAACTTGTGAGATACAGTCGAGCATGCTCTTTCCAGCGATATTTCGAATAGCGTCATACGACTCTTGCTCAGAAGCTGTTTGATCAAGATTGTTTCAGGTGAACATTTGACTTGCCTTTGCGTGTGTTTGTAATGGGCTGCACCGGTGGGGCAGGATACACCTTTTCGCGAACACCTGGTGTCAGCACTATTTGATAGTGATTTATAAACGCATGCTCGTGATAAAGTCTGAATCGACTCTGCTTTTAGCAGAGGTTTCTTATTGATATGGAATGAAAGGGTTTTGACGCTTTTATTACAGCATAATGAGTAATCGAAATAAATTGCCCTTCTAGATATATCATAATTTATGACTGAGAAATACATACACATTTATTCCAAGGAGATACGGTGTGTGGTTGACCTGCACAAGTCTACGCAAATCTGCTTTGTTATTTCACATGGAAAAGGGCGTATGTTTTTGTTTCATAAGTACAAATCTTACTATGAGTAAGACTTTGTCATGTTATGGGGCTTTTCCTCACATTTAACCGATTCCTACAGTAAATATTGGCGTGTTTTATAAGTGTTCTCTCTTTTTTTTATTTGTTCGGATACGTACATAAATATGTGTCTATTTTCTAAGAATGATTAAATTTGATATAAGTTTAAAATTAAAACCGATCAACATGTCTGTGTCTATATTAGATAAGAGCTTAAACTGGAAGTCAACGGAAATGTTTGTCAAGGCTAGCGTAGTAATTAACTTTATCATATAATGGGTAGGTTTCTCGGCAGGATAAAGCCAACGGATAAAAACGATATCCGTTGGGGTCATATGCGGATAGAGATGCAAATATCAAAGGTCAAGTAGGGACTACTTTCAGTGTTTATAAACAAACATGGCGTCGCACTTGTCATTCGGCGATCGAGTCAGAATTAACCATCGTGAATCTGGATAAACTACAGGGATAATTGATACAATTATTTAAAAAAAACAGTCTTATATACTGAAAGTCAGTGTCGAACTGCGACGTAACTAAGGCATTTTATAAGTTTTGGCAACTTTGGAGATATAAATTTCGAAACAATTTTGCGAGGGAACTAGGCCTAGCCAAGCGGGATCAGAAGCCATATCTGTGCTTGTAGACCTCTGCGGCTTGAAACCTTTTCCACAAATAAAAATAGTTGGGTTTAGGCGAAATATGTATGAATTGTTACTTTGTTTCGTTTTTGCGCTGTGTATACATCTGACTACACTTCTTAACGTTATGACAGAACAGGCCGACTGTGAACAATCACTGGCCGTGATGTCTCATAGACTAGGGTTAGAGTAGCTTCCCTTTGACAAAGGGCAGTTACTCTAGCGGACAGACCGATGGATTGTCGCGAAAGGCAAGTAAAAACAATTGTTGTTTTGCGTATATGTTGCTTCGCCACTGTATAAGAAACAGATTTCAGTTTGAACTATATTGGCTACTGTCACTGTCCGACTGACACATCACCTACCCTGTGACGTTATAAATATTAATGCGCGCATTCCAGGAAAACTCGCAATGTTTAGGTAATGTTTGTGAGTGAGGGGAAGCGATTTTCAAGCACAGAATTGAAGAATGACATTATATGATAAAGAGGTTATCACGCTTGTGTGTTTAGGGATGGTAAATATCCTGTATTAGGAATAAACACTATGTATTTAGCTCGCCAAGGCTCGCTAAATACAATGTTTATTCCTAATGCAGGATATTTACCATCCCCAAACACACTCGCGTGATAACCTCTATGTAACATGTGACCGATATTGTGTGTGTTTGTATGTTTTTTGTGTGATGTCTTTTTTCAGTATACGTTTCAATATCCTATGTGGGAGGGGAAGGAGGTGATAGTAATATACAATTACCCTTTGGTCCAACTGAAAGTATGGCAATACAGTGGTCTGACAGTAATATATAATGGTACTGATTACTGGTATAAAATATAGCTTTTCAAATCACCCTTGACTTAATGCTATCTTACCACAATGCTCATTGTTGCTTATCATAAAAGGGATTTGTAAAGGTTATGAGGAAAACGCCTGCTGCTCTATTGATTTCATGGAGCAAATAATGAACGACCAAACATTTATGTTAATAATTGTTTCAAAATTTCCCCGGGAATTGCTTCGCTCAATGCAAATACATTCCGTTGCTTTATATTTAATCTATAAACAGAAACTACCGGGATAAGGCAACAGGTAACAAGCGGTGTAGAATACAGTGATGTGAACCATGTCAGTCAGTCAGTCAGTCAAGAGGAAGTCAGTCAGTCAGTCAAGAGGCAGTCAGTCCGTCAGTCAAGGGCCCAGCAGTCAAGAGTCAGTCAGTCAGTCAGTCAGTCAAGAGTCAGTCAGCCAGTCAGTCAAGAGGCAGTCAGTCAGTCATTCATGAGGCAGTCAGTCAGTCAGTCAGTCAAGATGCAGTCAGTGAGTCAGACAGTCAAGAGGCAGACAGTCAAGAGGCAGTCAGTCAGTCTGTCAAGAGGCAGTCAGTCAGTCAGTCATGAGTCAGTCAGTCAGTCAGTCAAGAGGCAGTCAGTCAGTCAGTCAAGAGGCAGTCAGTCAGTCAAGAGCCCAGCAGTCAGGAATCAGTCAAGCAGTAAGTCAAGAGTCAGTCAGGCAGTCAGGCAAGAGTCAGCCAAGAGGCAGTCAGTCAGTTAGTCAAGAGGCAGTCAGTCAGTCAGTCAGTCAAGAGTCGCAATCAGTCAAGAGTTGCAGGCAGTCAGTCAAGAGGCAGTCAGTCATTCAGTCTAGAGTCAGTCAGTCAGCCAGGCAGGCGCGCCGGCAGGAAGGTATGCAGGCAGGCAGGCAGATATACTACTATTGGATAGATGTAAACACATTTGATGAAACATCTGTGAGTTTCAAGTTAATTTTGACAGCCTGGCCAGTGTCAGAGTTAAAACGACTTCACTTTGAGCACCGTGTTTCCTTTAAATACCGCGATCTGAGACACTATAAACTGGTATATAGGTAGATATAATACTAGTCTAAAGGTGTACACACATTTGATGATACATCTATGACGTTAAAGTTGATTTTGACAGCCCGAGCCAAGTCGGACCCAACACTGACGAAACACTTCTGATAAAAATTTATATGTTGGGAATGTAGAGTTAAAACGACTTCACTTTGAGCACCGTGTTTTCTGTAAATACCGCGATCTGAGACACTATAAAGTTGAATTTAGATAGACAGGATAAAAGGCTGTAGATGTAAAGTACTTTTAGTAACTTTAAAGATGTTTTAACAGTTATCTTACTTTCTACACGTGTCGTGTCAGCTACTCGACATTCGCGAATATGAACTCCCAAAAGACATCCTGTGTTGGTTTAGCAAGAATGAGTAAAGGTTAATTAGGGAAGCCATACACGTTAATCAATGAAAGAAAAGTAGTCAAAACACTGTCATTTCCTGCCCTGGACATCACACCCTAACATGCTAAGGTCGGTGAGACACCTTCTCATCAAAGAAAACACTCAGTCAAGACACTTGAGGACTCTCGGTATGTAGTCATAATTATTAGTTTATTACATTGTTAAATATACATTTTGATTCAAACGCAATTAAGTGAGCAAAACCATACGTTTATGGACATTTGAGATCTGCCCAGATATGAACGTTTCGTTTTACTATTCTCCAATCCATTTTCAGTATTACCCGTTGGCCTGGCCCGGTCCGACTTTTAGACAATCCCACTTATCAACCCCCGCGGTCATATTTACAATTGGATTGAAACACACAGTCGATATTGACGTGTTTTGCTTACCCACTGCTTAGTTACGACAACACAAAAGTAATATTGACCCGCAGACTCGCAATAGACTGTCACGGTCTACTTCATGCTAGCCGATGTTTTGCAGAACGTTATACTTGCTGGTGGCGGATCTCTGAATGTTATATACACACAGACACGTTAATCAGATATAGGATATTACGGTCGAAATGCATGTGTGAATTCACCCATTCTGCTTAGATCCTAGATACGATAGTTAGTATATTGATGTAGTATGATAATTTGCGTACTGTTCATTAAATACGTTTAGTACACGGAATACATCTACCATTTTCTATCAATAAAAAACGCGTGTCTTCCAACAGTAAGATACAAAGGCATAACTTTATAAAAGAATAAATGTCATTACGATTTAGATACATTTTCATATCATAAATGAACTGTTGTCATGACAAACAACGTAACCATGGTAACATCATACACATAGTTCATGCTGTGTTGGCAATGGCTACTCTGCTAAGGCAGTTTATGTGTAGGTTTTGATGATGTGTCTGAATATTACCTTTCAGTTCCTGGTCAAACGACGCATGCTTCTCCCGAGTCTGCTGAAGGCTGACGCGGTCCGGGTCACAGTGACCTTTTTTTGCTTCCTGGAACTGGAGAGCTGATTACAACTGTATATTGATTTTCCTACCTCGCTCGACGACTACCCGCATTTTGTTGTTGTTTGTTTGTTGTTTAACGCTGCACGCAGCAGTATTCCATCTGTACATATAGCTGTTTCTCGCGAACGTTTGTTTCTACTCGTGCGCTTGTTTTAGTGAGTGAGTGAGTGAGTATGGTTTTACGCCGCTTTTAGCAATATTCCAACAATATCACGGCGGGGGGGGGGGGGGGGGCTACCTGACCGCCCCGCGCTTGTTTTAATGATAATGGGTATCTAAATGTACTAGTGTAACAGCTGGATAAACACAGCGGGGTAAACATGACTTGCTCCGGAGTGTGTATCCGTTTACTTTTACGAGACGTGGAAGAGTATTATCCCGTCCATAAGACAAAGCTACTCCGTCGTCTCTGTAGGAAGACACACAAGGGCGTGGTGCCCGGAGACCGCTCCTGTGTTCAAGCTCCCAAGTTCAGCTCTCAAAATGCAATGCAAGTTGTACGAGACCACAAGTTACAATTTCATTGAAGCAGACGATCAAATCAGCCAATCAAAATCCTCAATATTATAACACAGATACCTAACATGAAATGCACGTGCTATGCATATTCATTAACCTGGCCGAGACAAGGAACAGGCAAAGAGAATACTGATGCCCACAAAACTGTTTAACACGAATAGGAAATGTTTTTGCATAATTTTTTTTCTTTTAAAATAAAACAAATACAACGTGAAAACGTCACTGCTACATTAGGACGTTGAGCTCGAAGGGTTATTTAAGAAATAATGTGTAACGTGGTATTGTGGTTCAGTCACACCCCTACATGTGTAACATGCTATCATTCTTTTTTCCTTATTGAATGAAGCTGGTTAACTTGCTAATTCGAGGTCCGCGAATGGCTACTCTATCGTGATGATTTGGTTCGTTGGTTTGTTGTGTAACGCCGCACTCAGCAATATTCCAGCTATATGACGGCGGTCTGTAAATAATCGAGTCTGGACCAGACAATCCAGTGATTGACATCATGAGCATCAATCCACGCGATTGGGATTGATGACGTGCATCAACCAAGTCAGCGAGCCTGACCACCCGATCCCGTTAGTCGCCTTTTACGACAAGCATAGTCACCTTTTACGGCAAGCATGGGTTGCTGAAGACCTATTCTACCCCGGATCTTCACGGGTCCTATCGTGATGACCACAGGTCAGGTGATGACAGACTACTTTCCTGATTGTAATTCACAGATAAGTGCTTAAGTCGCATTCGCCTACGTCTGTGTCAAAACGGTATAGTTTTAGGGTGTTCAATAAATGTTCTTTGTCCGTGTCTAATTTGCATTATCATAATCCACATATACTGCTGAATCTTTTTTTGTGGAGGTTCACACTAGATATTAGTAGAAAGTAGTAAACTGGATGACGTCACTCATCACAGCTGTGTTATCTGTCAGTGCGTCACTGCGATCAAGTGAATAGACAAAATATGAATCGATTCGATGCTACAACTCACCGGCAGCTGTATTTAATAAGCACACATTACACGTGGTTTCCCGTTTAAACAGTATATGTTTAAATAGACTAAAAATATGTCACCCAAGCAGTGAAAGGAACCCCGGTCGGATAAATGTGACTTGTATCCTTCTAACGCCTCGCAGGCAGCTTGGTTTGTGTATGTAACCCCCAGGGAGCTGAGAATTAACACAGACTGATCCGTTTACCGGGATGAAAATAGTTTCTAACCCCATGAGCATTCGCTTGATAAAAGGAATCTGCCGCATAATTAATGGATATACTGTTATTTTCAATGTAAGTGTTCTGAAGTTTCCTCCTTATTTCATAAAGAGCTTTGGTTGGTTACAGATATACAAAATGAAATCGAAGGCCAGCCAGTCCTGTTTGCATGCACTAGCGCACATTTACAACCGGAACACACACACGCACGCACGCACACACGCACGCAAAGACATACAAATACTGTCCATATACATGTACAAACGGAAAAAAGTAACTGTGCATAAAATACAGTAAAAAGGTACATTTACTTTTAAACTAAAAAATGCATCTTGCAATACATATTCATGAAGACATCTTCTCGACTTTAAGTGTTTGTTGGGGGCATGATATTTACACACGTGTTTTGTAATGTGAACAGCGCACAATGATTATTTAGCTGTAAGGTGCTCATAAAACACTTTTGTTTAACCGTAAATAACGCTTACGCAATGTCACGGCATCCTGAATATCAACGTCCACGCGTCACCGTGACCCAGCATGGTGTAAACAGCATCTGAGTTTAAGAAACCAGGATTGGAAACATTTCAGTGACGCTTGCGTTACTCAACGTCGTCCGTATTTGAAGCAGCATGTGATTACTGTACTGCCATAGCTGGCTGTTACTCCAGACCTCTCCGACCCGTGAAGATTCCGGGGTAGAATAGATCTTCAGCAAGCAATGCTTGCCGTAAAAGGTGACCATGCTTGTCGTAAAAGAGACTAACGGGATCGGGTGGTCAGGCTCGCTGACTTGGTTGATGCATGTCATTGATCCCAATTGCGTGGATCGATGCTCATGATATTAATCACTGGACTGTCTGGTCCACACTCGATTATAGTAGACCGCCGTCATATAGCTGGAATATTGCTGAGTGCGGCGTTAAACAACCAACCAACCAACTAACCAACCAGACCTCTCCTCGATAGCACATGTCTCGGATGAAATAACACGATGCCAACAACAGGACCAGAAACAGACTGTAGCTCAGTTGGTCCAATCTTTGGTTGACATTTGGAACAGCATCCCTCAGGCTTTTATCAATGATCTGGTGTCTTCAATGCGCAGCCGTTGCCTCGGCTGTGGTCACGTACATGGTGATGGTGAACATACTTACAGGGAAGAAGTAGAAGAAGAGGAAGAAGAAGAAGAAGAAGATTTTATTATAGGGTCACTCGCTGCATATATAAAATGACAAGGCAAGAATGTAAAATCTCAGCTGCCGGTCAAAATGGCATACGAGACACTTAAAGACTCATAAAAGAAATATTATATACGTATGTATGCACACCACATTTGATAATAATTATGAAAATAACATTAAAATTACCCCCCTTTTAGCTTTTAGCAATATTCCATAGCTTACACAATAATCAGTTGCAAATAGATCCCAGGTGCGTCTGTCGGAACAGCAAAGATTTGTAAGACAGTTAATCTATGTGAAGGTATATATTTTAACAGTAAAAAACATTTGTTGACAGTGTTTGATCCCAAAAAATATTTGTTTTTGAAATTTGAAAAAGATAAATTTGAACCATCCAGCGAGTACATTTGTTTGCGAAGGAACTTGATCTGTTATGTTCGTAAACATTCATTTTACAAAAATATATCGGTAAACCAATGTTTGTTCTCATGGTAAAGCGTTTTTGCTCCAGATATCACGGTCATGGAGAATATCACAACGACAAACACTTAAATCAGGTGAAATAGCAACCAGGTTGGAAACCTCAATATTTCACACACAATATTCTGAAAAAATCAAAGCCTTCTACATGTTTCTGCAGACAGCCGACATCAGCACCAACATATATCTATAGCTTGTATAAAAGCGACAATAACATTACCACTACTACTACCCTACTACTACTACTACTACTACTACTACTACTACTACTACTACTACTACTACTACTACTGCTATTAATGCTGCTGCTGCTGCTAAGTCCCATTCGCTACCTGGGCTGCGTGAAGAGGGGGTAAGGGCCCTGAGCTGATGATGAGCCTAACCAGCCTGACTGTGCCAGGATCACCCTAACCCTCTTTGCTGCAATTTTTATTTTCCCAATGGAATTACGTTTGAGGTTTTTGCACGCCGTACACTGTACTTCATCGTACGTCATAGTTTGCCAACCATGTATGTGACATAACCATGAGAAAACTTTACATGCTTGTTGCTAACAGTCCTTAACTCAATATATAGGCCATGACACGGCCAACATATCCACTTTCTCTAACCAAATGGGATACATTGCATCCTTGATACTATTACTTTTGTTGTTGTTGTTGTTGTTGTTTAACGTCGCACCCACCATTACTCCAGCTATATCACGGCGGTCTGTAAATAAATCGAGTCTGGATCAGACAATCCAGTGATTGACATCATGAGCATCGGATACGATGACATGCATCAACCACGTCAGCGAGCTTGACCAACCGATCCCGTTAGACAAGCATAGTCACCTATTACGGCTAGCATGGGTTGCTGAAGACCTATACTATCCCGGATCTTCTTGATATAAAGTAAGTCGTACTATTATCATGTGATTCTCCTTAAGGCAATCGTCACGAAATGGCTGCAATATTGCCGATGTGACGTTAAATTTTAACTCACTCACTCACCTTAAGGCAAACACTCTCAGTTAGATGGAGTGTGATTACAGAAACGAAATAACTATATTATACCAACCCGTATTTTCACAATAAAATACATATCACACGATGTTTTTTAATTACAGTAAACTACGTTTATAACGAACTGACCAGTATAACGAACGAATAAACTACGGTTATAACGAACAAAAATTAGTGGTCCCTGTTAGTTCGTTATAACCGTAGTTTTCTGTAATTTTGAAAATGGCATGCCACATGAGCCTATCAACATAGTTAACGCGAACAGTGACATAAGCGCCCATAAAATACATACTTTAGGTCATAGCTATGTAATGTTGGCAATCATTGTGGCAGTTCCAGTTTTGACAATGGGTTGTTGGGTTGTCTGTCATGACCGTATTTGAAAATTCTATTAACCATGAAATACCCTAGCCTTGTTCCATATTTAAGCGTATGTAGACTGATATATCATTTTTGGCGGTTTCTTATTGTTTCGTCTGATGGGTCACGGTATCGGAGGAAGAAGTGTATTATAGGACAAGTTAAACGTGAACTGCTCTGTATGTTAATTTCCTGGAATGCTATTATTATCACCTACATAACCAGGTGACGTGCACAGAACGCGCAGTTGTGTTGGAACCGTGGCTGTGTGAAGACAGAACGTGTGAGGCAGTGAGCTCTGTTGTCAAAATACTTTTGGAATCAAGTCACGGAATTAAGCATGGATAGACCAGGTGGTGGGTAATTGATTAAGTATATTATTGTTGTTCTTATTATTATCTTTATTATAATAATTATCATGATAGTAACATGTTTGTTAAACTGATTTTATGAAACGAGTGTCAGAATTCCTGTACTGCTATTTCTCGAGTGAGCGCGAGGTAGGGTAATTCATGAATTTATACACGTTTCCCTAATATTATAATTATAATTATCAATATAAACGTTAAGTAGTTTGTCAACTTCAACGTTGTGATGGGCCATTCAATTAGAATTATGGGTTTGGATTTTTGTCAGGAACAGAATATGTTTTTCTGTCATGTAATATCTTGATAGGAGACAAAACCTTATTCTCGACATCCAGCATTCAGTGATGAACAATTATTCGGAACAGCCTGAGACCAAATTAATAATTTCAAGCATTTAAAATTAAATCTCATGCACCACCCGCAACCACAACACCCCACACTTGTAATGTTCCAGTGACCGTGAATCCTCCAGGATTATTCACATCAGATTGGACGGTAACCTACACTTATTATCAAGGCAGCAAATTATCCTCTGCAAACGCTGTAGTGGAAGGGTGAGTATTAAAAGAAACAATTTGATGATAATTGACACTTCCTAAACTTTCAGCTTTGTATCTTATAAGGTAGTGGCCGGACAACGGGCTCTGCTCTGAGCAGAGATTTCTTATGACTTTGAAAAGGTCCATTCGTGACAAACTCGTGTTATTTCGGGACAAGCCTAATAGTGACTCGCGCCCCTCTCGTCATTCGTGACCTACTCGTTTTAATCCGGAACAAGCCGAATAGCTGTTACGGAAAGGGGCAAGTGGTGACGAATGTGGAAAGGTCTAGTCGCTTTGATCTTCATATGTGGTTTTATGACACAGTGAACATTTTATGAATGTGTAGTTATGTTGACAGTGATACATTTGGAGGTAATGTTAGTCATTTGCACGTGTTTCACACATAATTATTTATTTCCTTTCTAATGTCATCGTTTTTTCGCATACACTGTATATACGAACCTTGTCACATGCGTAATATCAGCGCAAATAATTGTGTTTGTGATGGAGGAGTCTTTAAAAGTGTCTCTCCATTGAGTGAGCTTCTGTTGCACCTAAATAAGCGCTGATCAGATTAAAAAAGTTATAAGATTTGTTAAAAAACCGTTGAATTTCTCAGATATTTTCTTAATTTGACGATATCCTGACAACCGAGCGTACACGCGATGCTGTGATTAAGTGACGTAATGATAACTGGATTGAATCCTTACAATATCCTATTTGATCTGCATGAATTGATATTTTACTGCAAAATCTTGGTAGAATTGGGGCGGTCGGCTAGCCTAGTAGTTAAGGCGTTCCCTTTTCACACCGAAGAGAAACAAGATAATTTCTAAATTCCTGTCAACAAAGGCCAGTAAAACGGTAGGGTCAATATCACCATTGAAATATAAAACAAACCAGATCAAATTTAAAACATCATTATTCTATGTAATTAATAGTATCAAATACAAATAGGCTATAAACCACCAAAAACAAAAGTTAGACCACCTCACTGGGGATCATGGGGGCATTACTCTTGTTTCCTGCATGAATCGGGGGTGGTCGGGTAGCCTAGTGGTTAAAGCGTTCGCTTTTCACACCGAAGACCCAGGTTCGATTCCCGACATGGGTACAATGTGTGAAGCCCATTTCTGAGTGTCCCCCCACGTGATATTGCTGGAATATTGCAAAAAGAGGCGTAAAATCAAACTCACTCACTTGGTAGACTTCTTTCAGAGTTTCGCACATGTATCGTGATTATTTTCTTTCAAATAAACTCCTAATATCTTCCAGAGATGTCGTTAACTTCACATGCAACGTTGACGGAAAACATTCCGAGGATTCGTCGAATACAATACCAGGAGGTGTGACAATTACAAGCCAGGTTTGTAATGATAATAAGATCCATAAGTAATGCAGTAATACTTGCTCTTTGTGTTATCAGCAGGTATTCAGGGCGACATGATAGCTAGGTGGCTTGAGTGTTGACTAGTTACGACAAACCAATTGTTCGAGAACCATCTGGGTACAGTGTATTATGACTATTATATGCCTGCATGCGGGGATTCAGGTTCTTGGTCCCCAGCAGCATGTGCTTGACGTAAGACGCGACTAACTCGCCAAGATTATGTTTCCTTGTTTGTCAGGACGCAACGGTTTTCCGAGTATCACCGAAGTTGTGAACGTCTACGTATATTTATTTGTTTGTTGTTACCGTCACAATCGGCAGTATTCAACTATTTGAGTGAGTGAGTGAGTTGGGTTTAACGCCGCTTTTAACAGTATTCCAGTTATATCACGGCGTGTCAGCTTAATGTGGGAGGAAAGCCCGAAGTGATTCAGGTCTCAGACGTTTACCACTTCGGTGAAACCCACGAGCACGGGTATGTTGCTGACAAGCCTAGAAGCATAATTGGGGTGAACCGGGATTCGAACCCACAATCAAAGGTTTCTGGCGTGCCCAAGGGACGCAACTCTGCACAGCGAATCGCGGCGCCTTAGACGACTGGGCCACCCGTGCCACCTCAGATATTTGTTGGCGGTCTGTAAATAGTCGAGTCTGGGCCTGTCATTGCAATGATTAGTATCATAAGCATCGAGATATTGGGACATGCATCAAATCAACGAGCCTGACCACCCGATCCCGTTAGTCGCCTCCTACGACAAACATGGGTTGCTGAACTCTGGGGTCGTCAAGGGAGGCGAAACGACAAAGACTCGGGCTCATGTTGGCAACACGTTATCAGACGTTCAACGTTCCTAACAGTAATCAATTTTAAATAAACAGTGGGAGCAATAATTGCTTATTTTAAGAAGTTTAAAAAGATCACTTTGTAAATTCTTGCTTTACTATGTATTATTTTGGTTTTCGTGTGTTTTTTCTTTTGTAATGTCGTAATGCAAACATTTGTTTCAGAGAACAAGCGGAAACGCCCACGTGGTGAAAATCAAGTACAGCGGTTCAGGCCTCGAGAAGTATTTCTAGTTGTGGAATTCAGCCTTTCATTCATGGAAAAGTACAAATTATGAAATTCAACTGTTAATATGTGTTGATTTGTCATCTATCATTAACACACAAAATCCAACCTTTCTTTTCTTTATAAATGTACCACGATGACTTTCTAAGATTTCTGATTGTTTAGCCATTGTTTTGCTTTCAAGTTTAATGACTTTCTAAGATTTCTGATTGTTTAGCCATTGTTTTGCTTCAAGTTTAATGGCTTTCTAAGATTTCTGATTGTTAAGCCATTGTTTTGCTTCAAGTTTAATGACTTTCTAAGATTTCTGATTGTTTAGCCATTGTTTTGCTTCAAGTTTGATGACTTTCTAAGATTTCTGATTGTTTAGCCATTGTTTTGCTTCAAGTTTAATGACTTTCTAAGATTTCTGATTGTTTAGCCATTGTTTTGCTTCAAGTTTAATGACTTTCTAAGATTTCTGATTGTTTAGCCATTGTTTTGCTTCAAGTTTAACCAAGTAGCATAGGCACTGTTATGTGACAAAATTTGGTGTTTTATTCCCGGCACACTGATCAATGTGTTGACTGAGTGGGATACACCGACAAGAGGGGTCCCTTATTTGTTGTCGATGGACCCTCACTCTCGCTCTTAGGGTGTCCCCTGTCTGTCCAATGTATTCGGCCTTGCATCCAGCACATTGTATGACATAAATCAAGTTTTTTGAAGCACAATTCATATTTTCATGGACATAGAAAGTTTTTCCGTCTTTGAATGTAAAAGAACAACATTGTAAAACATGAGGGCAAGTACCACAATTTGGTCTGTTACACTTTTGTACTGTTTTACATTCTTGTTTTCCATTTGAGAAAGACGCCCTAGTAAGAATCTGTTTCAGATTTTGGCTCTGTCTTTTACTTTTAATAAGTTTAATTTGTGATATTTATTGTTTTGGTTCTTTACACTTATTTAAGGAATACAGTGTTTCCTGAACATTTCCAAATATTTCCGGGTTTTGGGGATTAAAGGTTGTAACAAAAGGGAGAACACTCTCGTTAGGTTTATCTTTAGGTTTTAATAGATCACAACGGTTTTGTGAATCAGCCTTTTTTATTGCGTCTTCCACTATTTTTCTAGGGTAGTTTCTTCCTAATAGTGACTCCCTCAGTTCATCGAGTCTATATTGTGCACGATCTGAATTAGATACTATCGCGCAGATTCTACGTGCTAATGAGTAAGGAACCCCGTTTTTAGTATGACTGGGGTGACAGGAATTGTAATAGAGAAATTGCTTGGAATCGGTTGGTTTGTAATATACATCTGTTTCAATGTTATTGTTTGAAATTGTAACCATTTATAAATTTACATCTAGAAACGATAGATTGTTATCGCTCATCTCTAAAGTAAAGATAAAACAATCATCTAAAATTCTTTTCCATTTATCTTGAAATCCCTGTCCAAATTCAATGCCGAATCTTTCTTCAATTTTTGAGTACAGTTTTTCCTCCAAATAACCAAGTACAAGGGTTGCATAAGTAGGGGCCATTTTTATCCCCAATGTGCCTTTAATTTGTTTGTAATTAGAACCACCAAAATTAAAAGTATTATTATTTAGAATAAATTTAATACTATCGATAATGAATTCGGAGGTAATGTCTTCTCGGATTTCCGAACGGTGTTTATTTATCCAGTATTCAATAGCTTCTATGCCGAGATCATGGGGAATGTTTGAATATAAACTAACAACATCAAAACTGACCAACTTTGTACTATTTTCGACTGAGGCGGGGAGATGGTTAAGAAAATCAGTGGTATCTTTTATGTAGCGCTTGACATGTTTAGTTATTGGTTTCAACGCTTTATCCATAAGGTCACTGATTCTGTATGTGGGACATTTGGGTCCCGCAATTATTGGCCGTAATTTTAAATCATTTACGGGGGGCTATTTTGACATAAGCAGAATTCAAAGTTCTTTTATATATAAAAGCATAGTGCTTTCAAACCGAAACTTGGCATTGTGCATGAAATGTGAGGTGCTGCAGGATGGCGATACAGGTAACCCAGCACGATGCCTGGCAATCTGACAGTGATTCTCCTGAGGGTTAATTTATTAATTTAGTACGCTTTCCGTTAGTCCAAACTTGACCCTGCGACAGCGGCAAGACAGGTCTGAACCTTGACAGTTTGTCGCCTGGTCCGCCCTGTCCTGTAGCCATTATGTAGTTGTATTTGTTGAATCACAAATAAAAGTGTTGTGGACACAAAGATGGACTCTTGTGTTTGAAGGACAGCTGTTCCAAACAAACAGCTCGGGAAACAATCATACATAATGCTTCTTGCGCCATTTATGGTTAAAACTGATTGTTGTATTCCTAGTTAAGGACGTACATGGGTGTCAAGGGAAACATGTTTCTTTTTGTTTGTGATGCGTCGTTATTCTAGTGCGCATTTAAACAGCACGGGCAGAAATTGATGGGTGGTTTATTATAACTGATCGGTAACTGTGTTATAGTTATAGTTAAAAACTTGGTCTTTGTTACCTTTGACTTCGATTTGCATTTTATCAATATATGATGGTCAATACTTCACGGACGTTCTTCTACCACCCGTACATACACATACGTCTACATTGCTGTCAAGGCGATATTTGTAACCAACGAATTGCGCAAAGGCTGGTTCCAGCGAGAGGTTTGTTGTGGTATTTGTTGTATAACGCCGCACTCAGCATTATTCCAGCTATATGACGGCGGTCTGGACCACACAATCTAGTGATTGACATCATGAGCATCGACCAATAGGGATACGATGACATGCATCAACCAAGTCAGCGAGCCTGACCCCCTGATCCCGTTAGTCGCCTCTTACGACAAGCATAGTCAACTTTTACTGCCAAATGGGTTGCTGAAGACCTATTCTACCCCGGATCTTCACGGGTCTACAGCGAAAGGACAACTAAGGGAGTGCTCTGACCACTGAAAACTCAGTGAAAACTCATTACAAATTTCCATCATTGTTATGATGCAAATAATATTACTTGAAACGCTCGGATCCGTTCACTGATGCATGCTCTAAGCGCTACATTAGTATATATTATCCTCCGGTCAATGGGTCAAACTTCACTGACAGTTCTATGTCATCTAACCGGGAACCCATTCACCCAGTGATGCAATTTTGGCCATTTGTTTACACATCAGTTTATACAATAATAATAATAATAATAATAATAATAATAATAATAATAATAATAATAATAATAAAAATAATAAAACTAAAACTAATACTAATACTATTAATAAATAATAAAAATGATGATGATGATGATGATGATGATGATGATGATAAAAAAACAACTAAGTAATGATAATAATGAGGACCACTGCAATGCGCGGAATCCACCCGCAGTAATGTTGTCACATTCATGTTTCCCTACTACTGATGGCAAATGCGTTCAATACTTGCAGGTCAATATCAGCAATCTTCTATATAATTCCCCATTTTGACCTGTATCATATTGTCCCGTGTTTTTCAGGTGAACAATTGACTTACCTTTGCATGTGTTTGGGACAGGTGCCATCGGTGGGGCAGGATACGCTAACCTTATCGCGAAAACCTGGTATCTTCACTATTTGATACTCGGATATAGTCGGATTTTGACAATCGACTCTGTTTTTAGCAGAGATTTCTTATGAGTATAGAAATGATTTTGTTGCTTTTATTTACGTTCTGAACAAAACATTTGGAGCAGAGGAACGTGCTGTTATATTTGTAAACAAACCCACACGTTCCTTTAAATGAGCAACTTACTTAAACTACCTTGAGGTGGTAGTTTTGACGCCTGAATAAGTTAGATAGTATCAACACAATCAGATCTTATAAGAGGCGCTTTTAAGGTTTCGGGGGCACGGGGCCAACAAATATCTGAGGTGGCACGGGTGGCCCAGTCGTCTAAGGCGACTCGATTCGCTGTGCAGAGTTGCGTCCCTTGGGCAAGCCAGAAACCTATGATTGTGGGTTCGAATCCCGGTTCGCCCCGATTATGTTTCTAGGTTTGTCAGCACCATACCCGTGCTCGTGGGTTTCACAGAAGTGGTAAACGTCTGAGACCTGCATCACTTCGGGCTTTCCTCCCACATTAAGCTGACACGCCGTGATATAACTGGAATACTGTTAAAAGCGGCGTTAAACCCAACTCACTCACTCACTCACTTTTAAGGTTTCCTGTTCTTTAATCCCTGCCCATAATGAAATACCACTCACGTTAAGTTTCGAGAAAATAGTCAACTTAATTTCGTTACAGTCTATCTCGCTGTACCAACTCTCCATCTTTCTCATATATTACAGACATGTAATTGTAACGTTCTGCAACATGATTGAGGAATGTCAGCATAACATTTTAGTCTAAAAATAGATGATAAAGGAAGACAAACACATCTAACTTTTAACACTTAGAAATACACATGACAGGAGACAAATATTATTTTGTAATACAGATTTCAAGTGGGTGACTGTGATGGCGCAAAAAACAGTAACATGTCGTACCTAGAAATATACATTTAAGAAAAAAAGATTTCATAGACTATAAAAAGAATGGGAATTTCTTTAACTGTAGTGAAAACAGAGAGAAATCCAACTCTAAAAGTTAGTTAACTCAGAAAAGCACATTAAAGCGAAAAGAAATACTATGTGATAAAGAATTAACAGACTATGTGTGAATGAGTGACAATTTTTTTATTGGTGATGATGTGAAATCAGAACAAAACAAAACAGAATAAAGAAAATATATACTATGTAATAAAATCATTTTCAGACTCTATGTGAATGAGTGAGAATTTCTTCAACTGTGAAGGCGTGAAAACAGACTGAAATCTAGCTAAGAAAAGCACATTATAGCAAAAGTAATATTATGTTTGTTTGTTTGTTTGTTTGTTGTTTAACGCCGCACTCAGCAATACTCGAGCTATATGACGGCGGTCTGTAATATAATCGAGTCTGGACCAGACAATCCAGTGATCATGAGCATCGATCCACGTAATTGAGATTGATGACATGTATCAACCAAGTCAGCGAGCCTGACCACCCGATCCCGTTAGTCGACTTTTACGCCAAGTATGTGTTGCTGAAGACCTACTCTGCCCCGGATCTTCACGGGTCGTAATACTATGTAAAATAGAATTAACAGATTATGTGTTGATGTGCAAGTAATTGTTTATTTGTGATGGTGTAACACCAAAATAATGTAACTCAGATAAACACATAATGAGAAAAATATACTATGTAATAAAGAATTATATGTGAAGAAAAGAGAAATTGTTTAACTGGGTCAATGTGAAAAAAAAACTAAACAACTTAGACATGCACATTTAGAGAGAAAATATATTATGTTATTCAAATTTCACATAATATAATTATGTCAGTGAGTGAGAATTTGTTTGAAAACGTAGGTGTGAAAACATAACAGAAACCTAATGTACATTTAGTGTATCCACCGATTTCACCTAGCCCATTGCACTGTCCATTTCAATCAACATAAACGTTGGGGTTTTACATGCCACATATAAGAACAAGAACATTAGCAAAAAAATCACACACTTTAACAATAATATTGTATATTGACCATCGCCTAGCTAATGATACCTCTTCCTGCAATATTATTAAGTTTTGGAAAGAGAGCTCCTCTTCTCTAAATCCCTTCATCAAAATGAAGGTAGGAAAGCGTTAATTCATTTGAATCTTCGATTGCGCCATGACAGTGTATGGTAATTTTAAGATGATATTCATTATAATACCGGGAATGCACATAAACTGACGTCCAACAGAAACTTTACCAACTGAAAATATAAATTTCAGACAAAGTATTATTTTTTTTCCGATGAAGTCTATCTAAAACACATAACCTAAATACAACAATAGTGTTTGCAGAAAATGTTAATCGTCTGTTACATGTTTGCGAGATAACACGCGAAAAAGTGAAAAACGGACAACGGACAACTGCAAATGCACGTGCGGGTAAGGGTATAAAACGATTGCAACGGCAAGTCAGACATCCACAGTGATAAAAAAACACAAACGAAATGCCACGACTCACAGTCGAACAACGTGAACGAGCCTTGGGTATGGTACAGATTGGAGCCACCCACGCCCATATTGCACGAACCTTCGGTAGCTCCCGTGTTGCCGTTACCAACTTGATGCAACGTTACAGACAGACAGGGCGGACCGCTGACAGGCCAAGAAAAGGCAGACCCAGGGTGACCACGCCCCATGATGACCGGTACTTGCGTACCTTGCACCTCCGAAATCGCTTCCTGACAGTGACGTCATCGGCGACAAATGCCTTAGGTCACAGGGTTAGTCGACAGACAGTGGTCAGGAGACTCAGGGCTCATGGAATCAGGGCTTTTAGACCATACAGAGGACAGCTATTGACAGCGCAACATCGTCGTCTGCGATTGAGATGGGCCCGGACTCTATGACGTTGGCAACGACGTGACTGGCAGAGGGTTGTTTTCACTGACGAAAGTCGATTCTGTATGTTTAGGGCTGATGGAAGACAACGTGTTTACCGCCGAAGGGGTGAACGAACGGCGGCGTGTTGCATGCAGGAGGTCGTACCATATGGTGGGGGGAGTGTCATGGTGTGGGGAGGGATCTATGGGCAGGAGAGGACACAGCTGGTCATCGTTGATGGAAACTTGACAGCTCAGCGTTACATGGATAACATTCTTGGTCCAGTTGTCCTACCATTTCTCCAACAACAGCCACGTGGTGTCATTTATCAGCATGACAACGCTAGAGCCCATACAGCTAG
Source organism: Haliotis cracherodii (assembly GCF_022045235.1). Classification (NCBI taxonomy): domain Eukaryota; kingdom Metazoa; phylum Mollusca; class Gastropoda; order Lepetellida; family Haliotidae; genus Haliotis; species Haliotis cracherodii. The sequence goes on from NW_027266299.1 coordinate 575,054, forward strand.
AATTGTCACTAACTTCCTCGCAGCCAACAACGTCAACGGCCTGCCGTGGCCTGTACGTTCACCGAACATGTCCCCCATAGAACACCTCTGGGACTTGATGGATCGTCGTGTTCGACAACGACCACACTCTCCAGCCAACCGGCAAGAACTGATCTTGGCCCTCCAAGAAGAATGGTGTCAAATCCCACGTGACCTCATCAGACCACTGACTTTTTCTGTGCGTCGAAGAGTTTTTGCGTGTATTGATGCATTTGGTGGTCACACACGCTACTAATGACTTGTACTTGTACTCTGCCTATTGTCCATGATTCTGAAAGCTGAGTTTTGGACCACACCCAACTTTTGGGGGGCTCTGACGTCATTCTCGGTCGCGGTATGATTGTCATTTTCAGTGTTGATTATGTTGATATACACTTTACTTCATGCATGTATGTTTTGTTGTTTTTGAGCAAGATTGATTTCAAACTCTGGTAAAGTTTCTTTTGGACGTCAGTTTACATATAAATAAACATTGGCCTATTGAACAATATTCTAGTTTATTCAAATTTAATATTTGGATTAAAAAAAATCACAGTACAAAGCTGTTTAATATAAATTGTCCATGCAAGAGAATAAGTCTAGAATTTTGCGCAAAGGTAAGAATAGAAAATTATATGAACCCCTGAAAATCAGTGATGACACCAGGTGTTCGCGAAATGCGTAAACGAATGACGACTTTTTTTATATCTAAAGTTTTAAAAAACCTATTGGTTGCTTTAAACAATCTTAATTACGTCTGCCTGTAGGTTAAAAATGAATTGCGCCGATTGGTCTGTCGGACTGGAAATTGACCCAAAATGACGTTGTTGTCCACCACGGATACAACGTGGATGTCATATGCCTTTACATATCAAGAATCTGAAGTACATCAAAGTCAGGTAATGAGTGTCCTTTAACATGTTTAAGCTCCAACGGGGTGCTCGGGTAGCCTGGTGGTTAAAGTGTTCGCTCGTCACGCCGAAGACCCGGGTTCGATTCCCGACATGGGTACAATGTGTGAAGCCCATTTCTGGTGTCCCCCGCCGTGATATTGCTGGAATATTGCTAAAAGCGGCGTAAAACCATACTCACTCACTTACTCTAAGCTCCAATAGCGCGCACAGTATACAGGTATAACTGGCTCATAATTGCCATGCATGAAAGTACTAATACACGTTCATAAACGTATCTGGCCTCAAAACATTTCAATTCAAAACAATTTAAGACGTCTTTTCTTTTTAGTTGACACCATGTGGCTAGAACAAAGGAGAGGTTACTTAAACTCCTTGAAGTCTGGAATAAATGAAATACACGTACCATTACGTAATCAAACAAATGAATTTTAGTCCTGTTCCCTCGTGAAATTACAATATCCGTACCTGGAAAACCCCGGAAACTTGTTACGGGTGTATCTTCTTCAAAGTGGAGATAAGTATTGACAGGAAAACATGAACCTCTTTCATTTCAGAAAGTGAAGTCCTTTATAATCCACAACGAATCCTTCTTTTTAAATCTGTAACCTAGGGCCGCAGTGTTCTTAAAACCTTCCAGGAAATATGAGCTGTTTTATAAGCATGTTCACAAACATCAGAGATCAACACTTCTCTAGGCATCAATGCAGAACCTTTCATATACATGTCTTTCAATTTAAGAACCCTTTAAAGAATGCCAGACATCCTACACCGGTCTGTCTCAACAAAAAACTCATAATTTACTGACATGCTAAAATGGTTATGTGAAAACGCCCTTAACACTATCCATATACTCATCTGGATAAAAATCTGTGATCACTCTTGCACGACCAATGCAAAGTGAGGCAACTCCTCGGCGGTTAAAGGACGTCATCGATCGGTACCCAGAGGCGGTTGTAAGATCTAAATTAACACGTGATCTAATAGACTTCATAATATAATTACCGTTCCGCACGGAACATCATTGTCATGTCTGCCATTTAGATCTAATGAATAGCAAAATGTGCGTCAACCTTAGATCGAGTTAGAACGCGTACCCGTTTAGGAATTCAACAACCCCTGGGATGAGCGCTCGGTGACTGCTTTTGAGACTACGTCTACCGTGAGATATGATAAGTTGGACAAGTCTAAGAGTTGGAGCACAATTACTATGGCATTTAAACCTACAGAAAGACGAACAATAGCATATACATTTATATACGGCAGATATAATGTTGGCAGATTAGGCTCATCGTCTGATTTGGCATAGCAATCATTCCACCTTAGCAAATGAGGCGAAATTGATAGCCATTGATTCTTACTTGAATTTTAATATCAATTACAATGACAATGGTGCCGCATGTTACTCTTCAGCTAAGCGTAACTTTCAGTGATCAATTTACATTTACAAGAAATGAACATGTCAGAGTTGATTTTGCGAAATATTTTTTGTCTGAACTTATTTAAGCGGCACGGTGCCCGAGTCGTCCAACTGCATTTTTTGACATGTATTTAACGGTGTCTTCGCACGAAGGTACGGAATCCTGGAAGGGACATTGTCGCGTTGTCGCATTGTCGACCTTACAAAAACCAAGCAACAAGTGTCAAAATTAACCAAAGCGCGACAAGGTTTTTTAAAACAATTATTTTACCAAAGAGCAAAAATACGACAACACGACAATGTCTCTTCCAGGATTCCATACGAAAGTGATCTTTTTTCGTTTAATGTGTCTACAGGAAGGGGAATCGCGTTGCACTTTGAAGTTTCTTGTTGTTATACTTGTGTTGGTGTGAGTATTAGGGCTGACGGGGAAAACACCGATTCCCAGACTTCGTTCATCTTAAGATGAGCTTTAAATGCGTTACTTTGATATCATGGTTACTTTGATCTTTTCTACATTGGATGGTGGGGTAACCGAGTGGTTTACACGTTGGCTCGTCACGATCGTTCGGCTTTCGCGTTTATCTGCGTTGAGTGTGTGTGTATGTATGTGTGTGTGCGTGTGTGTGTGTGTGTGTGTGTGTGTGTGTGTGTGTGTGTGTGTGTGTGTGTGTGTGTGTGTGTGTGTGTGTGTGTGTGTGTGTGTGTGTGGTGGGGTGGGGGTGTGTGCGTGTGGGGGTGTGGGGGTGTGGGGGGGTAAGTTCCGTTTTTATGTCTCGGCCTAAACATTGTTTTAAACAGTAATTTTAAAATGCTACTGAACAAGTACATCCTAGTTCCGTTTTTATGTCTCGGCCTAAACATTGTTTTAAACAGTAATTTTAAAATGCTACTGAACAAGTACATCCTAATGATAAACCGACCTCCCTCAAGGTGCTTTTGATTTCTTTAATATACACATCTCCTCAGGTTCCGTTTCACAGTTATCGGTGCAACTCATGTCAAGGTCAATATACATCCCCTTGTTTATCACATATTTTCTACAATGTCACTTTAGTTGTTCTATAATATACAGTGATACTAAGAAAAGATATGGAGGATATTTCATGTTTCGAATGAAATATCATGTTTCTCTCCTCGAATGACGGTGGAAGAGATACTTTCTGTGCAGTTGTCTACCACCAAATCAATATTTTCCGTTACAAATGTAAAACCTTGCAACGTAAATGTTCCCTACCTAAAACACAGGGGCGTTTCACAACCAACAGCAAGAAGCGATATCAACTCAAATATTATATTTCTTCTTTGATAGGCATTTAGAAGTTGGAGTACTAAGTAAGGATAAGAATTTATGGATGAACGTAATAAAGAAGTTGTTCATCCATAAATTCTTATCTTTACTAAATATTATATTGTCATCATATAGCCATTATGTTGCCTTGTGACCGCCTCTGTGGTCTAGTGGTAGAGCGGGAGGCCCGGGGTTCAATCCCCGGTCGCGTCATACCAAAAGACGTTAAAAAATGGTACTTGTTGTTACCCTGTCTGGCGCTTCGGCATTAAGTGGTTAAAACAAGACTGGTTAGCTCGGAGTCAGTACACTGTGTCTGAGTAGGGTATTGATCTGCGACATGGTATCTCAGTGAGCTAGCACTATAAATCGGCGTCAGTCCGGACTAGTAAAAGCAGCCACACACACACGTGCATGCACGTCGCTATATAAGTGCAATTGGAAGCGACGTTAAACCCCATTTCACCTCACCTTATACTGCCTTGTCAATATGACAATAAAGTAAAAAGTACGGTCCAGACTCTTACGATAAAGGGAGACAATGTGCGGGGAGGTAGCTCTTGTATGAGAAGAGTTCCGTCAAAGTGTTATGAAATATCAAGTGAAGATAAACCTAGAAACATAATATGTTCGATCCGGGATTCGAACCCACGATCATAGGTTTCTTGCATACCTAAAGAACGAACCTCTGCACATCGAATTGCGGCGCCTTTGACAACTGTACCTATTGTGCCCGCACCTTCAAAGGGGAATTCACTTACCCCCTGAAGCCCTTGCTGTTTCTACACCCCGTGTCGTACCTTAACAACTTTGACTCTCTGAATATTAAAACTGAACCTTGCTGTTACAAGTATATGTCAGGTCAAATGCGATTTAAAAACAAAATTGAATAGATCCCCTACATTAAAGGTTTTTAATAAATCCCCACCCAAATACAGACAATCGTAAACGACTTTCTCTGTAGCTCTTGGTATGCTTGTTTAACATATTTCAAAGCACACACTTCACAATGCACTAATGCAGAACGTTTCACTCTCACAACTCTACAGCCGTGTTGAAATCCATTAAACATCCTATCATAAAGATAACACTAATTACCTACATCGGGTAAAAAGCTACCTCAGTTTGGTGGGTTTATTTGCTGTTCAACGCTAAACTGAGCCATGTTCCAGCAATATGATGGCAGTCTGCAGATAATCAAGTCTCAACATCATGAACATCGATGTATGCAATTAGGATACGATGACATGCCATCGACTAAGTCATCGAGCCTGACCATGCGATCCATTTAGACGCCTCCTTCGACAAACATAGGTTGCTGGGGACCAATTCAAACCCGGACCTTCACGGGTCACCTCAGTGTGAAGTCACGTCATGAGTTGCTATAGCTATGTACATGAGGTTTCATCTCAACGATCCTTAATTCAACAACAAAGGCTGTCTGCGTCGTACATGTCGTGCTTCCTCAATATAGGTTTTATGATAGTTGTATTTTACAGTGAACTGTAAACAGAGAGCATAACTTGTATTGGTGTACAGTATTTTTTTCACAGTATTTCAAATATACACTGATTTCATCACTGCATATAGATATAAAGGGCTCTGGCCCAAAGCACAAAATATATGTGAAATAAACAATATGGGTAGAACATAAATTTGAGCAATGTGAAATTCATTTATATCTGAATAATTATTAATGTTCTAAGTTTAATATTTTTGATAGGTCAGACAAACATTTAGTATTTTGTAGTAGACATAGTAGTAAAAACGAACTTTTCTATACAGGGATTGTTGTGAAAAATGGGAGGTAGATAGCGGTGTCTAAGTTCTGAGTATGCAGTGCACATGCGAAAAAAGTGGTATTCATTTTCAACATAATTAAAATACAGTGACCCTATTGAGAAGAATTGTCTTAAAGAAGGTGAAATAAGTCTCAGAAATATACTACAAACGACATATTGTATAATTGAGATATTTCCATGGCCAACGTTCAGTCAACGGATTGTCCAATAGTCATACTGAACTTATCACACTGGACCTACTTGTCTCCTTTTCGTGGAAATGTTTGTTTGTTCTTTAACGCCGCACTTAGATAATCCAGCTATAAGACGTCGGTCTGTAAATATTCGAATATAGACAAGACAATCCAGTGATTGATATCATGACCATCGATCCACGCAATTGGTATACAATGACATGCATCAACCAAGTCAGCGAGCCTGACCACCCGATCCCGTAGGTCGCCTAAAATGTAAAGCATGGGTTGCTGCAGACCAATTCTAACCCGGACCTTCATCGTGAAAATGTATAAATAGCACCTTTGCAAACATAAACGACTAGCCTAGGTGTAAGTTTGTCCATGAACCCAAAATCAAAATGATGTCGATTCTGAAATAACGAATAGCATCATTGACTTCTCTGTATATGTTGGAGTAATCGCAGTCAATAACCTGGCAGTGGGCACTAAGATCTGTGATGCACAATTTCGTAATTGTTTCCTTGTTGGTCCAAATAGAAAAAGTAGAACGTGATTTAATATGTCTCGTTGTGTGTCATATTGCAATACCAATAGTGTTTGTTTTTTTAGCACAATCGGCAGTATACTTTTGTGTATGTGTAGATTGAGGCAACCCCCTTTCGTGGATCACAAAAAAACAGACTGCTGCGATGTCAGCTGTACTATGCATAGCGCTATTATCCAACATAGCATTATTGTCTGAATAGCACACTTTCAAACCAAGATAGAGCTTGACATGTAGGCACGCTTAAGATAGTGCTGAAATCTGGAAATATTTCCTCAATACACGATAAACTTTCACCAGATATAAGTTTGTATAACTTTAATATTCAAGGGGAGTGGACTGCTTTTTCTGGTTTCAGGTCCCAGTAAATGTCAGTGTTCGGTTCCTATATCCGATTTTTTCGTAATATAATCTGCCCCCATTAAATACCTAAGCATCATCAGCTCCACCCCACCCATCTCGAGCGTAGAGGTAATGGTCGTCCCTTAGACCAAAATACGAGTGGAGTGTATTAAGGCTAAAACATCCATCGCCCACGTGATGTTTCAGTGTTGTACTACAACAAAGGACACAGGAAACTCAGTCAGCGATTAAAATAAACCATTTAACTTTGATATGCACTTGCACCTTCACGGGTTTCTCCCCTCTGTCGATATATTACAAGTAACGCATAAGTGATAGTGATAGAACCACGTCATGGTATATGCCACATGAAGTGGCACCAAAAATAGAAAGACTGAATGTGACATAAAGTTTAAATTAAAACTTTCAAATATTTTGCTTTTGTGAGGTAGACATATATAAGTCGCAATATCTATTTCAAACTCTATTGCAAGAGATATCAGTATCGGACGTCAGGTGAGTAATGAATGTTACAAGACGGGGCTGGGTGGGGGTTGGGGTGTGTGTGTGGTGGGGGGGAGGGATGTTGTATGGAAAATAGATAATTATATTTGCAGCTTCAGCTACAAAACCCGATATATTTTTCTCATTAAAAAATATGGGCGTGAACTTTTATTCAAACACATTGCAGTAATGTCATTATTGTGGCAGGCGATTTCTCTTCTTTAAAAGGTCTGAGGCTGAATTATTTTGTTCAAGTATTTTCAAGGACAATTTTGATTTTCGATAAACTATAAAGACAGTTGCCTGTTTTAATATGTAGGATATCAGCACAGTGCAGTTACAGTAGTTTGTAATTATCATCAGTTTATACACACGACACTGTATAGTAGAAGGATGTCTTATTATAGTGTATTTTGCATATTTGTCTAGATATATTTTGATTGTACTGAGGTAGACATTATTCATAATAATTTGGTAACACATGTACATTTGTAAAAGTCGAATATTTAAATAGGAACATAATGGACAATTCATTCTTAAGTTTATTTTTCGCACCATCCTTCATTCAATTTCGACATTGACCCGAGTGATGTTTCAAACCCATTCAACAGCGCTACAATATATTTATCTTGTTATGTATATGTTTTCCGTTGAATTGTTTTCTTGTTTCTCTATTGTGACTTAGATACAAATATGAAATTCTCTCACGCCTAACCTCTTTAAGTATAATATTATTTCTCCTATGCATATTTATACATGCATGTTCTTGTCGTTTAACTCTCACATAATAGTACATTTTCATTGGCATATCCATGCAGTCAGCTGATTCATCCGACATACATCATGAACAGACTAAATGGTAAGTGACACATACAATTACACACTATTAAAGATACAATCGACGAGTGGAAGTTGTTTATTGTACAATAAAACACAGTGCAGCGAGAATAAACCACGAGGGGCGCAAGATTATGTACATGCTCTTTAGGTTAAGTTCATAAAATGTACAAGCTTTAAAAAAATATTTACCCAAATTTTGATAATGATGACTCCCAAATAGAATCCGAAACATGTGGGTTAAGTCTCGTATTTCCCGCATATTCTCACAATCCTCATGCCGATCACTTGTACCCTTTTCTCCTAATACTGATGGTCAGTGTATTTGCGTGATATATTTAATATGACCAAGAATTATCACAACATATATTGAAAAGGATCCCAACTTCAACGTTATTTCAGTTCAAGTGAGCAGACAAGGATGTTTCGGGTCTGCCTGGACAGTGTCTTACACAGCCAGGGCTGACATATCCTCAGCCTCTGCCACGAAACATGGGTAATGATACAATACTTCAATGTGTTCAGTGAAGACTCTTTGAAATGGTTGAGTCGGTAGCAGGTTGCAAGTAGGAAAGAGTATGTAGAGAGAAGTATGTTATTGTAGTATTAACTCAGGTGTGTGTTTGCACTAATCTGAACAATGGGAATTCTTGAAATCGCGTCAAAGGAAAAGAATACTTTTTTTCATTTTTTTTATTCAGTCTTGAGGGTACATAGCTTTGTGCTCATAGCCATCGTATCATAAGAGACATCAAATTACATGGTAAATGTCATGAGAAAAATATAACATGATAATATAACATGTAACATGAGAGTAAGTTCATATACCGATGTATGTTGTAATAATTGGAGGAGATATCGATCACCTTAAGTCAGCCACCTGCTTTATGGTTTTCTCCATAAAACTCCACTTTTTAGTAATATAAAGTATTGTTTTGTTTCTTCTTGCAAGAAATAACTCGACATTTTTAATGTCTTTCAGTGTATTTCTATATGATTAAAATATGCTCTTGTTCCTTTTGTTGCGAAAATGTGCCTTGCTGATATCAATAAGTGGTTCAATAAGAAGTTGTTTTTACCTCCAAAATATACATCTTGTTTTGGAATAATAACATGTCCGAAAATACCATTTATAAAAGTATTGAATTCGTCCCAGAAGTCGTTTACATAATAACACTTTAAATACACTTGCAAAATTGCAAAATGAACACAGGTTGCTGTGAATTAAGTTCATCTTTAAGAATTCCTTTTTGGTTTATATACATTTGAATAGTTTTGTATCTATTGTAGATTTTCTACTATGTAAAAAACATGTTTCCAATTACTTTGATTGTTAAATTCTCTTTCCAACTTCTCTCAAATTTCTGGAAAATTAGATGATGAAAGTTATCATAAAATAGCCTTGAACCTTTACTTGTCTTACGTAAGTCATGCCATGGAGTAGAAATGTTTACATGTATTGTGTTTCGATTTTAAGGCATTATGCACAAGATCTTTCCATGGCTTAATGATGTTCAAGAGCAAACGGTTATAGTCTAATAAAGTACCTGTTATACCATAGATTACTTTTAGCCCAGGAAGTCGAAAAAGGACGTTCGAGTTACATAAATGTTGTGCATAGCAATAGCCCTTGTATACCAATTTCTAATAATAATAATATCTGGAAATTTACATTTATGATTATACCACAATGGTTGCGTTAGAAATTCATTAACATTTCCGCTAAGAAGGAAAGGGAATACAGATATCGGTCATATTTGAATATTAACTAAGGTATGGGTTTAGTTAGTCTGAACAATGATATTCCAAAGGCTTACATTAAAATAAGACATATCACATGTGTTCTATCAGTCCTCTGGTTCTCACAGATCAAGGATAGTCTGTGAGGCTACAGCTGGCGGCAAACCTTACCATCATCAGTCGGAAGAAATAGACGGGGACTTCAGCATCACTCCAAAGGTGAGTTCACTATTCACAATCTATTTGTTTATACCAGAATATTATTAAATAAAGTTTTGTGAGAACATAACCGTCATATCTGACGTCATCTGACATCAATATGGACTTATTGGAGCTGACTGGCGTCCCATAGCATATTCCAGGACACGCTGATCACATGTTCGAATCCTTGATGAAAAAATAGTCCTGAAAATGATCCTTGGTTGTCACATGTTGAATCTGTTTGTTACATTTCTGCGACCTCTGTCACATTCGGATACCATTCACTGGGACTGTCAAATCGCAATAACCACCCACTTTCTGTGGTTAATGCACTGTTTGCTGTGTGGCTACATTTACAGATCCTGTATTTAAATGTAGTTATTCCTCTTTATTTCAGAAAACATCAGGCCGCACCTACCAAGTGAGGGTGCGATACAGTGGCTCAAACCTGGATAACTATTTCCCACCTGGCTGATGTATGTGTTCTGTCTGTGACAGCACGCATCTGTAAACACACGCAAGATCATTACAGACGAGAAAGAAAAACATATTTTGTCAGTTCTATGCTGAAGAGTTAAGCTTTGAAACAAATTAAACAAAATATGAACTGCCTTTGGATATCGTGGAATTTTCATGTAGGCCTTAACATTTGCCCCTCTGAACTTGTGAAGAAATATCTAAGACATTGACTAATTTATGCTACATTAGAACCTGTCGTGCTTTCTGTGACAAAGTGCTGGCGTTTGGAAACTTTCGATATCAAAGACTAATCAATACTGATTTTTTCAAAGGGTTTTAGATTCGTGAAATCTAAAAAAAGATAAAAGATCAAAATAGATTTTCAGGACATTTGTGGTTTCTTGATCTAGCATGACACATTGTTCTAATTCATGATTTCTATATTTCGCAGGCACATCAGTGCATGTGAGGCATATTCTAGTTGCATTATGATAAAAATAAATACATCAAATGTTTTAGGGCAGAAGTAAGTAAGAAAAAGTATTATGAAATCATGTGTATGAGTGTTAATGTTAATGGAGATTGTACCTGTTTTAAGTTCTCTCCTGATGTAAAAGCTTCAAAATATAAAGTTTGTGTTTTATAATTTTTTAAAATCATTTTTGTTATGACAATGGAGTGTGCATCGTGCAGTGATGGTACAAACCAGTAGTTGCGTATGATGACGCACAATCAATCATTCCATGCATTGTCTGTGATACACACGTTAATCAGCTCTTACGACACACAGAGGCAACACGTAAATAATTCTTAGGTTTTTACTTTGCCTTCTAAGGATGAACGAAGCAGAAGTAATTGAAAGTTAGAATATGTGTTTTTCTCTCGTTGCAACAAAATCAGTAAACAGTGCATTTATAGCCAGAACAGCGACATCTGTGCCTTCAGAATGGGAAAAAATATCACTTAAACTTTGTGTGATTACAACTGTATCCATCAGCATTCGAGTATCTGTCTCTCTAAGTGTGCAATGTGCTAAGGCTGTTGTGTTCATTTGAGAAACACATATCATCTGAGCCATAAAGGATAACAAGTTGCCTCTGCGTTACCATGTTTTCAATGTGTTTTGCAAGGCATGTACTCACTTCAGTTTTGTTTTCATTAATCCTGAGAAACTGATTTGAGGCTACTGCTGTGGTACTCATGCCAAATGATCCACTCCATATGCTTTCTGCACGATAAATTGTCATGTCGTGATTTACAGGCAATGTACAATCTGGAAAACAGTGAACAATCACTTTTCAAAGAAGACACCTGTATCTTTGGCCCAGTCAAGACTCTTGGAGGAGGATGGATAAATAAGGGCAACTTTGACTCTCCGAATATTAAGACTGAACCTTGTTGTTACAAGTATATGTCAGGTCAAATGCGATTTAAAAACAAAATTGAATAGATCCCCTACATTAAAGGTTTTTAATAAATACCCACCTAATTACAGACAATCTTAAACTATTTTCTCTGTAGCTCTTGATATGCTTGTTTAACATATGTCAAAGCACACACGTCACAATGCACTAATGCAGAACGTTTCACTCTCACAAATATACAGGTACCCCGTGTTGAAATCCATTAAACATCCTATCATGAAAAAAAACACTAATTACCTACATCGGGTAAAAAGCTACCTCAGTTTGGTGGGTGTATTTGCTGTTCAACGCTGTACTTAGTCATGTTCCACCAATATGATGGCAGTCTGCACAAATCAAGTCTCAACATCATGAACATCGACCTATGCAATTGGGATACGATGACATACCATCAAGTCATCGAGGCTGACCATGCGATCCGTTTAGGCGCCTCTTACGAAATACAAAGGTTGCTGGGGACCAATTCAAACCTTGACCTTCATTGATTACGTCAGTGTGAAGTCACGTCATGAGTTGCTATACCTATGTACATGAGGTGTCATCTCAACGATCCTAAATTCAACAACAAAGGCTGTCTGCGTCGTACATGCCGTACTTCCTCGTTATATCAATATAGGTTCTATAATAGTTGTATTGACAGCGAACTGTAAACAGAGAGCGTATATATATATGTTTATTTCCAACATTCCAAGATATAAAGGCCTCTGGCCCAAAGTACAAATTTGGGTATAATACAAATTTGAACAATGTGAAATTGATTTATATCTGAATAATTATCAATGTTAAGTGTAACATTTTTGATAGGTCAGACAAACATTTAGTATATTGGAGTAGACATACTAGCAAATACGAACCTTTCTATACAGGGATTCTTGTGATACATGGAAGGTAAATAGCGGTGTCTAAGTTCTGAGTATATGCAGTGCACATGCGAAAACAGTGGTATTCATTTGCAACATAATTAAAATTAATTATTGGTATACAGTGACCCTATTGAGAAGAATTGTCTCTTAGAAGGTGAAATAAGTTTCAGAAATATACTACAGACGACATTTTATTATTGAGATATTTCCATGGCCTACGTTCAGTCAACGGATTGTCACACTGGACCTACTTGTCTCCTTTTCGTGGAAATGTTTGTTTGTTCTTTAACGCCGCACTTATATAATCCAGCTATAAGACGGCGGTCTGTATATATTCGAATATAGACAAGACAATCCAGTAATTGATATCATGACCATCGATCCACGCAATTGGTATACAATGACATGCATCAACCAAATCAGCGACCCTGACCACCCGATCCCGTCAGTCGCCTAAAATGACAAGCATGGGTTGCTGCAGATCAATTCTAACCCGGACCTTCATCGTGAAAGTGTATAAATAGCATATTTGCAAACATAAACGACTACCCTAGGCGTAAGATGAGTTTGTCCATGAACCACAAATCATACTGAGGTCAATTCTGAAATAACGAACAGCATCACTGACTTCTCTGTATATGTTGGAGTAATCGCAGTCAATAACCTGGCAGTGGGCACTAAGATCTGTGATGCACAATTTCGAATTTTTTTCCTTGTTGGTCCAAATAGAAAAAGTAGAACGTGAATTAATATGTCTCGCTGTGTGTCATATTGCGATACCAATAGTGTTTGTTTGTTTAGCACAATCGGCAGTATACTTTTGTGTATGTGTAGATTGAGGCAAACCTTTTCGTGGATCACAATAAACAGACTGCTGCTATGTCAGCTTCACTATGCATAGCGCTTTTATCCAACATAGCATTATTGTCTGTATAGCACACTTTCAAACCAAGATAGAGCTTGACATGTAGGCACGCTTAAGATAGTGCTGAAATCTGGAAATATTTCCTCAATACACGATAAACTTTCACCAGATATAAGTTTGTATAACTTTAATATTCAAGGGGAGTGGACTGCTTTTGCTGGTTTCAGGTCCCAGTAATTACCTTCAGGTTCACAAACAATTACCATTAAATGTCATTGTTCGGTTCCTCTATCCGATTTTGTCGTAATATAATCTGCCCCCATTAAATACCTAAGCATCATCAGCTCCACCCCACCCATCTCGAGCGTAGAGGTAATGGTCGTCCCTTAGACCAAAATACGAGTGGAGTGTATTAAGGCTAAAACATCCATCGCCCACGTGATGTTTCAGTGTTGTACTACAACAAAGGACACAGGCAACTCAGTCAGCGATTAAAATAAACCATTTAACTTTGATATGCACTTGCACGTTCACGGGTTTCACAAGTAGCGCATAAGTGATAGTACCAGAACCACGTCATGGTATATGTCACATGAAGTGGCACCAAAAATAGAAAGGCTGAATGTGACGTAAAGTTAAAATTAAAACTTTCAAATATTTTGCTTTTGTGAGGTAGACATATATAAGTCGCAATATCTACTTCAAACTCTATTGCAAGAGATATCAGTATCGGACGTCAGGTGAGTAATGAATGTTACAAGACGGGGCTGGGTGGGGGTTGGGGTGTGTGTGTGGTGGGGGGGGAGGGATGTTGTATGGAAAATAGATAATTATATTTGCAGCTTCAGCTACAAAACCAGATATATTTTTCTCATTAAAAAAATATGGGCGTGAACTTTTATTTAAACACATTGCAGCAATGTCATTATTGTGGCAGGCGATTTCTCTTCTTTAAAAGGTCTGAGGCTGAATTATTTTGTTCATGTATTTTCAAGGACAATTTTGATTTTCGATAAACTATAAAAACAGTTGCCTGTTTTAATATGTAGGATATCAGCACAGTGCAGTTACAGTAGTTTGTAATTATCATCAGTTTATACACACGACACTGTATAGTGGAAGGATGTCTTATTATAGTGTATTTTGCATATTTGTCTAGATATATTTTTATTGTACTGAGGTAGACATTATTCATAATAATTTGTAAACACCTGTACATTTGTAAAAGTTGGATATTTAAATAGGAACATATTGGACAATTCATTCTTAAGTTTATTTTCCTCTCAACATCCTTCATTCAATTTCGACATTGACCCAAGTGATGTTTCAAAAACCATTCAACAGCGCTACAATATATTTATCTTGCTATGTATATGTTTTCTATTGAATTGTTTTCTTGTTTCTCTATTGTGACTGAGATACAAATATGAAATTCTCTCACGCCTAACCTTTTGAGTATAATAGTATTTCTCCTATGCATATTTATACATGCATGTTCTTGTCGTTTAACTCTCACATAATATTATGAAGTACATTTTCATTGGCATATCCATGCAGTCAGCTGATTCATCCGACATACGTCATGAACAGGCCAAATGGTAAGTGACACATACAATTACACACTATTTAAGATACAATCGACGAGTAGAAGTTGTTTATTGTACAATAAAACAAAGTGCAGGGAGAATAAACCACGAGGGGCGCAACATTATGTACAGACTCTTTAAGGATGTTCATAAAATGTACAAGCTTAAAAAATATTTACCCAAATTTCAAGTTGGGTATTTCCCACATATTCTCACACCTTTCCTCCTCTGACAATTACACATTGACTGAAACAATATAAGTTGATACCCTATAAATGTTGATATCTTATTGTTCACGCCATCAGTGTTAAAAGTCAAGATTTCGTATCATATTTTCAACTCAAAATGCACTCACTGCAGTACGCGTTAAGGACATTTAATAAGGAACGTATATAACCAACACATGTAAAGAAGGACATAAAACCCGAAATAATATATTCAACATTTTTCCAGTTCAAGTGAGCGCACCATGGATTTGCCAGTCTGAATGGAAAGTTTCTTACTCCGTGTACGGTGACATATCATCAGCGTCGGCCAAGAAAGATGGGTAAAGATACAATTTTGAAATGAGTTCTGTGGTGCCTCTTCTCAATAGTTGAGTAGACAAGAAAAGGGAGCAGGTTGCATGAAAGAAAGGGAAAGGAGAATCCAAAGGCTTACATTAAAAGATAGAGGCTATTTCAGGTGTCAAGTGAAATATCGTGTTCTCTCATGAGTGACAGGGAAAAGGAGATATTTCACGAAACGTAACGTCTCCCTACCCAACACACAGGGGCGGTTAACCATCCTTAAAAAAAGTAGTTTCGTATTTGCAAAATCTTAAAAATATAAACAAAAATAACCAAACCATATTTAGGGTCACGAACATTTTGAAGCATACATATAGATTTGAATATATACCAAATCAACGTTAACAAAGAAATTCGTTTAAACTACGAAACCCCTGTCTGAAGCAGGGGCGGTCGGGTAGCCTAGTGGTTAAAGCGTTCGCTCGTCACGCCGAAGACCCGGGTTCGATTCCCGACATGGGTACAATGTGTGAAGCCCATTTCTGGTGTCCACCGCCGTGATATTGCTGGAATATTGCTAAAAGCGACGTTAAACCAAACTCAGTCACTCACTCACTCACTGTCTGAAGCAAAAGTATACACGCTGGCCAAGCACCAGAAAAAGCGCTTTACGAAAGAACATTCTCGATTGACGAGATAAATGAGAAAATCACAGTTGATAATGAAACATTTTCAAGAGTGCAGCAAACGGCATGGTGCGATGTTAACTTATGACCATATGTCATTACTTTGTCTTGTCAATGTGAAACTAACAAAAAATTTGAAGTCAACGGTTTCTGAACGGGCCAGACACTTTCGATAAAGGGAGACCATTTGAGGGGACGTCACTCTTGTGTGACAAAAGGTCCGTGAAAGTGTAATGTTCACTGCAGTGAAATATCAAGTGTTATGGTCACTGCAGTCCCAACTTTAGAACACTCAGTATTTAACACTGAAGTATATAATAAAATACGTTCTAACATACGTTTTGTTAGTGTTCTTATATTTCCCTTTCAGGTCAACGATAGTGTTTACGGCGAGAGCTGGTGACCGTTCTTACCATCACCAGTCGAATGTGATACACGACGATTTCAGCATCACACAAAGGGTAAGTTGCCAATTCACACTCTATTTGTATAGGGAAACATAACAGTTAAAGCTGACTGAATTTGACACCAGTAGGTCCTACTGTTACAGAGTTGCGACTCTTAGCAAATCCAGGCCCCCTGAATCCAGGCTCGAATCCTAGGTCCAAGTAGTCCTGAATATGATCCTGGGACTGCAGAACATTCAAATCGGTAAAACAACGTCCCTATTCATTTACATCGAAATTAATTTATGAAATGAACAAGTTATATTACTGTCGAATCGCGTTGGTGCGATCTTGGACGTGTCGAATTCCCGTTTCTCTCGAACTCATTGGAGTGACACAAGTACCCAAAGCATAACATTTCCCCGATGTCTCGAACCCCGGATAACTCGAACTGTTGTCCAGGTCCCCACGATTTCGACACAACGACGTTCGACCGTAAGTGGCTTATGTACTGATTGTCGTCTGGTTGCGCTTAGACATTCTGTATCCCAAAGTATTTTCTATTTCAGACAAGATCAGGCAACACTTACATAGTGAAGGTGCGATACGATGGCTCAAACCTGGAGAACTACTTCTGACCATGCTGATGCATGTTTTCTTTGTGAATACTCCGATCTGTGAACACACCCTGAAACTCAACGGATAAGAAAGATGACTTTAATGTCAGTTGTATCCCCATAATACATTAACCTTTGAAAGTTAAATGCAATCCCGGATATTGAGTTTTAACGTTTATTCTAATTGGATATCATGATATATTTGGGTATTATAATGTATGCCTCAACATTAGCCCCTATGAAAGTTTGAATTTATATTTTCACAGAGAATATTTATGCTTAAGTGGTATACAGTAGCCTCCAGTTTTCTATGATCAAATAATGATTGATGCCATTGTTTCAAAGATTTAAATTAGATCGTTTAATGTACGCAAAGAAATAAAAAGATCAGGAAAAAAATATAGGAAAGTGAGTTTTCTTATATGTGTTCTATGGGAAACAGTTCAGTTTCAGTTTCTTGTTGTTTAATGCCGCACTCAGCAATATTCCAGCTATATGACGACGGTCTGTAAATAATCGCGTCTGGACCAGACAATCCAGTGATTGACATTATGAACATCGATCGACGCAAATGGGATACGATGACATGTATCAACCAAGTCAGCGAGCCTGAACACCTGATCCCGTTAGTAGCCTCTTACGACAAGCATAGTCGCCTTTTACGGCAAGCATGGGTTGCTGATACCCATTCTACCCCGGATCTTCACGAGTCGGAATGGTTCAGACAAAATCATGGTGATGACACCAGGTGTTCGTGGAAAGGGTAAGCATGTCCCGCCCTACAGGGAGCATCCGCCAGTCACACAATTTGCACGTATGTGTCTGTTGCTCGACGCCGCACAGCAATACCCCGTGCCATATGACGGCGGCATGTCAAAATCCCAAGGAAGCCAAAATTAATAATTGAATAAAATGGTATTATTTTATGGTTTAATGGTCTACTTAATCAGCAGCAATCGATCATGTACTGAATTGAGACTTGACTTATTTCGAGTTCTCTCGTGATGTCCAAGCTTGAACGTAAAGAACATACGTTTTATAGTTTTTAAATACATAAAGGGTAGCACAGCGGAATTGTCGTGACAATACCAAACCTGTGGCTGTGTATGATGCGAGCGAAGTGAGGCACAATCAAGCGTTCCACACGTTGTCTTGATCCCCATGTTAGCCAGCTTGTACGTGCTGTATGGGCTACGAGGGACGTTCGGGGACTGGAATCAGTACTTAACATCATCGAAAGGAAATGTATTGTTTTGTGAGGTGGCTTCAACAGAACAACCATGTCTAGGATTGGCATTTGGAAGTTGGGAGAACATGAGTGAGTATGGTTTTACGCCGCTTTTAGCAATATTCCAGCAATATCACGGCGGGGGACACCAGAAATGGGCTTCACACATTGTACCCATGTCGGGAATCGAACCCGGGTCTTCGGCGTGACGAGCGAACGCTTTAACCACTGGGCTACCCGACCGCCCTGGGAGAACATGAACACATGATACTTCTTTACGGATAGCAACGTCTTTTATTCTTTGTACGACGTTTCGGAGCTACTTCTTGGTCCATCATCAGATCAGGTGAATGCCTAGTGCAGAGAGAGAGAGAGAGAGAGAGAGAGAGAGAGAGAGAGAGAGAGAGAGAGAGAGAGAGAGAGAGAGAGAGAGAGAGAGAGAGAGAGAGAGAGAGAGAGAGAGAGAGAGAGACTTCTATGCCGTCGGCTTCGTCATAATATTGTTGTCTTTGTACATTAATAATAATAATAACAAAGACTGAAAGAAGTTGCCATTCATAAAAGAGTGTCATGTATTCATCGCCAATCATATTGGAGAATCGAAATATTATGTACATATCAACATTTCAATACACAGGTAATATATACTTCCCCTTATGTACTGTCATGATAGATAGCAGATTTGACAATCAAAACGCCGAAGGACTGAAGATCTGTTTTGTTAACAACTAGATATAACAGTGCCTCAAATGAGTAGTATAGGTACACAACACAATATCATAATATCATATCATTGACCTGGTCGTGTGTCACCGCGTAGGTTGTAAGAATTGTTCGTGAAAATGTGTCTACACCTTCATTACAAACTACCGCTGTTGCCCGTACAAAAGTAAGTTAGTAGAAGCTGCCACAAGGCAGAACTGTCAACGTTCAAAATAGAACCAGGACGAATATTACTTGGACATATTTTAGGCTCTTACTTCTCGACCTACATTTATATATATTCATGAAAGCGTATATATCAGGTACACCTCCCCTTGTAACGCCGGGATACCTTAGTTATAATAGGAAGCCAGTACTCCAATGCTTGTCCAAATAGACACTTAAAGTCGATCGGAAGGCCATTGCAGGATTGTCGCTCGACGGATTTCACAACAGCAATCACTGGATTGTCTTGCCCAGCCTCGATCAGCTACAGCCAGCCGTAATATGGCTTGAATAGTGTTGACTATATGTATAAGACAACAAAGAGGCACACACATGAACTGGAAAAGTTGAGTTGTGACATGACAATTAACCCCTTATCACCGCCCACTGTACCCTTGTGAAGAAAAGGTTACAAGTAGTTCGATGGATATATGCGTGTCTCGGCTCAGAATTCTGGTATCGACATGTCACACCGACCTCCTGATAGTATTATGAGCAATATGTGTGTCATGGGAGCGTAGTCAGTTTCATCGCCATGAGCTGCGCATGCAAAACATGTTTACACTTTCTCTACCCGTGACAATACAAATATGTTTGCCAAACCTCGGTGCACTACCTACTTGTCCAAAAACTTGATTGTTGGTTCACCTTATCCTGGATGCTCAGTAGATTCCAACAATGGAACGATAAACCACACCTATCTCACTTTCGAATGCTTACTTGCAGGCCCATGAAGATCCGGGGTATATTTGGTCTTCAGCAACCAATGCTTGCCGTAAAAGGCAACTATGCTTGTCGAAAGAGGCGACTAACGGGATAGGGTGGGCAGACTCGCTGACTTTGTTGATGCATGTCATCGATCCCAGTTGTATGGATCGATGCTCATGATTTAAATTACTGCATTGTCTGCTCTAGACTCGATTATTTACAGACCGCTGTCATATAGCTGTAATATTGCTTAGTACGGCGTTAAACAGCAAACAAACCAAACCAAATCAAGCTTACTTGCAGCTCCTTATTTATATATCTTTTGAACCCAAATATTGAATGGCAGATTTCGACTTCCCTATCTATGTATGTTCCTGTGATCTTTCCTTTGTGGCTTCTGACCAGAGAGGGGAAAGTCGGTGGCTCAACCCTTAAAACGTCATACCAAAATACGTTAACAGATGGCATTAAGAAGATAAAACAAAAAGTGGCGACTCTTTAAGCATTACATGGGTGTCCAGATTTGTTACCATGATGTCTCCGTGAGCTAGCACTATACACTCCACACATCCAGTCATTTCTAAGCAGTCACACACTCACACTCACTATGTGCATAATGCTGCTATATAAACTAAAGAAACGATACCAACTTACTTTCAAAATTGTTTTTGACTAAGTGAATTGTCTAGTATGAAAACATGCCAATTCGTATTGCACATCCCAAACACAGCATATGTAGCAGGGCAGTGAATGAGCGATAAGCAAACACACGCTACGGGTGAGAGACGTTTATTCGGCCAATGGATTTGTCATTTATATCTAACTAGGATATACACCCCTGTGGGTGAGACTGGGGTGTCTTCCCGACTACCGCCGCAACTTATAATTCCGGATATCTGATTTTAGATGATTTCACCTGTCAACTTGTCTGTGCAAGAAATGTGTGCAGACTGAGAACATGCAGTGAGACAAAGGGTCAACTTTGAGGGTTAGCTTGGCCAATCAGTTGAGCACGTCATGGCTTGGGTTTGTTAAGGCTTACAACATGAAGGACATATTAACTACATTTAATCTATCTTAACTAATGATTTATGTTTCAAGTTGAACACTTAAAAGCAGATACTGAAGGTGAATAAAATAAATATGTACAATGTTGTATCTGTCACACACTTCCCCCCCTCGGTGAAATGACGTCCTCGTCATTTATTCTTTCCTGTGACCAGATCCAGTAGGGCATCAGAGAGACGTTTTGGCCGGCCCTCAAGCAATCCTTCCTCTATGAGAGAACTGAGATAGTTTGCTCGAGATAACCAATCTGGTTGAGTAACTGCTGAAAGAGCAAACTCACCACCGCTCATCCATTTTGGGGGTCTCCGCTCTCGAACAGACCTCCTTGGTTGAGGATTCGGTGGTACCGTTGGAATCGGTGCAGCAGTAAGTTCTCTGTCTGGTGGGACATCTACAGGTGGAACTGGAGGTTCTTCTGAAGGCTGTTCCTGTTGTTCAACATCTACAGTCTCATCCCTTCCATCAACTTCAGTGTTCTGGTCCTCACTCTCAACATCTTCGTTCGGCTTGTCTTCAGGTGGCCTGTCAGCTGGATAAAGAGCTGACCCTGCAGAGTCCGACTGATGAGTGGTGACTAACACCATATCTTCTCCATCTTCCAGTTCATCTTCATCATGTGAGATGCCTGTGGTGTCTTCTCTGGGTGTCTGGTTTACACACGTCCTTGGTCGAACTTTAGGTTGTGGTTGTGGAGACTTGATTTGTCTTGGTTTAGGCACTGGCGCTGTTTGGGGAAGGGAGCCGATGGGAAGCAGTAAATTCCTGTGCAAGGTTCTTGTCCGTCCGTGTCCATTCTCCTTAACAACGACAAATACTGGTATGGATGGATTTGGTTGGTCCAAGATGACATAAATACCTTCTTCCCATCTGTCTGCTAACTTGTGCCGGCCGTCAAAGGCAACCACCTTCACAAGTACTCTGTCTCCCTTTCTTGGTCCTGACCCCACTTCCATATCATAGTCTTTGTGGCTTGTTTCCTGGATTTCTTGGCACACTTTGGCATCAGTTCAGACAAAGGTCTTGCAATGCTAGAAAAGTCTTTCACAAACTTCCGGTAATAACCAGCAAATCCGAGAAACTTCCTAACTTCTTCAGGAGTTGATGGTGTAGGCCAGTTCTTTATCTTGTCAACCTTTTCTGGGTCTGCCTCGATGCCATTTGCAGAAACTATATAGCCAACATATCTCACCCGGCGCTTGAAGAATTTACACTTCTTTGGCGCGAGCTTCAGTCCACATTCCTGGAGTCTTCTGAAAACCATCTCTAGACGTTGAACATGTTCCTCATAAGTCTTGGAAATGATTATAAGGTCATCGAGGTAGATGAGGCAGATCTTCAGATGGAGTCCCTCGAGACACTGCTCCATAAGTCGCTGGTAAGTCGCTGAGGCATTGGAAAGACCAAATGGCATCCTGTTATATTCAAAGAAACCCAATGGTCCAACAGTAAAGGCAGTTCTTTCCTTATGGCTCTCCTCTATCTCAACCTGATGGTACCCGCTCTTCATATCCAAAACAGAGAAATAGGTCATGCCTCCTAAACAGTCTAACAGCTCCTCGATACGTGGTAAAGCATAAGAATCTTTGATGGTTCGGTTGTTAAGCTGTCTAAAATCTATACACATCCTTAAAGCTCCATTCTTCTTCCTAGCTAAGACAACATTGGATGCCCAAGGGCTATGTGAACTTCGGATGACTCCTGCAGACAAAAGTTGTTGTAAGTGACTTCGGACCTCATCAAACATGGCTGGTGGTATTCGACGATGTCTTTGCTTAAAAGGATGGTCATCTGTCAAATCAATCCGGTGTTGAACAGCTGATGAGTGCCCAAGATCCTCTTCATTCTTGGAAAAGATGTCCTTGAACTTCAAGATAACATCAAGGCCTTGTTCTATCTCTTGAGAAGTCAAACTCTCTTTCTCTATTTCCACTTGTTCCAATAGAGCTTTCTCATCTATAGGTCGACCAGATGGAGCATCCTGCAGAGTCACTGGTTGAAGTTCACAGAGTAAGGATCTGGGAGGTATAACTATGGTGCGGGTGGTGATATTGAAAACATGCACTTCGATGTCACCTGGGTTGTCCTTGTCATAAGTGATGACTGTTGGAGCTATGTCGACATCAGAAGGAATGGATGCCTGTGGAGTTGGTTGTAGAAGAGCACAAAGTCTAGATGTCCTCAATCCCTTGGTTACTTGACCCTTCACTACAACTCTACCATTAGCTGGGATCATGACATTTCTGTCTTCAGCGCTTCTCACAAGTCCAAGTCGCCACTTGTTCCATTCCAGTTCCTTTTCTCCAAGCACAATAGTCCTGTAGGTTAAATACCATGGGGTGTGCAATGGGGCCTTCTGTAGAAACCTAGTTCCATGCTGGTTCCGGCAATTGTCCAATAAGCAGTTCAAGATGTTAGTTCCTAGAAGTACTGGTACGCGGGCACTGTATCTGGTACTTGGTACTATAAGGAATAAACATGGAACAGCATCCACATCAACACCTCCTCCAGTGATGGATACATCCACTTTAATAAACCCCTTATATGGTAAAGTCTCGCCACCTGCACACTCAATGTCCAAAATATTACCGAGTGGCTCCAGTTCAATGTGCTGTAACTGTTCCTCATAAAAGGACTCAGATATGATGGACACTGTGGCTCCTGGGTCAAGTAAAGCTCGAACTGGCTTACCATCAAGCATGATGTTATCTTCATTTGTTTGACCAACTAATCCTTCAGGTATTCTGTTGGGGTTCTGAAGTAAGTCTAGTGGTGACCCCTGCCCATAGACCCTTGCCAGTTTAAAGGGCGACGAAGATGGTCCAGACGAACTCGACATCCAATGGCAATGTGTCCTGGGTAACCACATCTGAAGCATGTAACTTCCTGAGACCTAGTAGAATAAGGATAATCCTTCTCAGGTTGTGGTGGATACGGGTTCCTCTGTGCACCTATCTGAAAACCAGATGTAGGAAGTGTAGGTCCCTGTCCTCTATGGTTTACTCTTGTACCTCTGTAGTAAGGGTTTGCGGTAGCTCCAATACCTTGTGGTGCGTAGACGCTATCATCTGGTCCTTGATCCAAGCCGTGGGGTGAGAAGGGTCCATATGGGGTAGCTCCTTGGGGTGCAGCAATCACTTCCTGAGAGTTAAATGGCAGATTGCCTCGGCGTCTGCCCCTCTGTTGACTGGGGGTGATAGCCTGGTGCTGATAGGCATAGGCTGTCCCCTGTTGCTTGGTCGTCAGATCTGTAACCTGACTTTGCAAATGTTGGATAGCAGAAGTCAGACTATCAGTATCTTTCCTCGTCACTGTATCTGACTCGGAGGCCATCTTGGCAGTAGCAGTCCTATTCCTAGGTGATGGTGTTGGATCTCTTCCTTGCTTCATGTCATACTCGATCTCCCTCAGGGATATCCTGAGTCCATCAAAAGGGGAGACAGAATCAAACTTATGGCCGGACACATTCTTCAATGATGGCCTAAGACCACTCCACAACATATTCCTCAACATGTCATCCTGTTCTTGAAAAGGAATAGCGTGGTGATCCGTGACTTTGGAAAGCAAGTGTTCCAAACGGCATCCCCATGTAGCAACATCTTCAACTTCACCCTGGGAAGCGCTATAAAACTGAGCCAAGAGAGCTTCTCTGCGCTGAACAGTTCCATAAATACTGTAGAGTTTGTTCAGTAAATCCTGTATTGAAGCCTTGGATCCTAACCTCATTGCTACTCTAGCTGCCTCTCCCTTCAAGGAATGCCTGATGGCCTGATCCAAGACATCTGGTGTATAGATTGTTGACTTCAAGAGACAATCCACTTTGTAAGTCCAAAGGTCA